>NC_057819.1:11560151-11863181 GCF_910594005.1 Cervus elaphus | reverse complement strand
CTCATCACCTCATCTGTGCTCCAGTCTTTGAACAGCAAAAGGGCAAATCCGTGACGCACATAAAAGCCCCTTGTTCATTCTGTTCCGAGGTCTTGGTTCAATGCCTCACATCCTTTCAGGGTTTACTCCTTCATTCACCAAAACCTTGATGAGCACCTACTACGTGATGCGCCAGGCACTGAGGACATAGCTGTGAACAGAACAGACGAGTCCCTATGCTTTTACAGGTGAATGTGGGAGGTGCATGTGTGTAAATCATGCTTGTGCAAATGAGTGTATGATTACAAATAGATGAAGAGAGGATTGGGAGACAGATTGGGAGACAATGCAAGGTGACCTGAACCTGCCCAGCAGTCATGGAGTGGCCTTTGGGCTCAAATCAGATATGGAAGTAGGTGGCTCAGGGCATCTCAACTGCCCCAAGGCTTCAGAGTCACTTAGTATTATTTTTAAATGACCCACAGCCAAGTGCCACCCCCCAGAGAATCTGCCTCGATTGGTCTGGTGTGGGGTTCAAGGGCTGGTGAGCTTTAGAAACTTGACCAGGGGATTCTAATATGCAAAGTTGGGAACACAGGCTGGACCAAGAAAGTGAGAAGAGCTCTCCAGGCAAGCAGGTCAGCCTGAGCAAAGGCCTGGAAACTAAAAGACCTTGCTGCTTGGAGGAATAGAAAGAAGGGAGAGTGACAGGAGGTAAGATTTGTAGGGTCACACAGAGAATTGGGTTTTAATCAGAGGAAGAAAATTTTCAAGTTAGTATTTTCCAATGATCACAGATGAGAAAATGGAGAAGTTAGGTCCTCTGGCCATGGCTGGCTGCAGATTTCTTTTTCCAAAAGCAAAGAGCTTTTTGGAATCAGAGGGCTGCATAGACCTCCTTTCCTTCAAGTATCTTTCTCTCTCATGAGTGCCAAGAGCCAGCTTCAAGTCCCAGCTCCACCCGTCTCAGTGCGTGGAACTCTGCAGCAACCCTGAGCCTCAGTATTCCCATCTGTCCAATGGGTTGAATGTTCTCTGATTCCCAGAGGAGGTAAATGATATCTCCTGTGGGGTGCTTGCAAGCTTGCTTTCCCTGGGCATCCGCTCTGTGCCAGGCATTGTGCTGGGCAATCTGAGATACAACCATGAACACATCAGAGCTGCTGCCCTCACGAAATTCCAGTGCTGGTGGAGAGGAGGAAGTGGACAGGTATGCTGTGTCGAGAGAGGGAGCCAAGGCCAGGCTGGTGCAGCAGGACCCTCGTGGTGATATTGCCTCTTATCCTGCACATGGAAGTGAGGGAGGGCAGCAAGTGGCCTCCAGGAGGGCAGCAGGCCATGGAGAGGTGCGTGGGGCAGGCATGTTGTGGGGTGGACAGCGACACTGAGAGAGGATGGGAAGTGGGCTCAGGGTGGGTGCTAGGCCAACCTTGCCTGTGGGATCCTAGAGGAGGCAGCCCCAGAAGGAAGTTGACCACACAAAGGGAGCCAGAAGACAGCAGGGCGAGCCTAATGCAACCTTTTAAAAAACAATAAATAATAGCGCCCGGTGATAAATGCATCCCCGTGTCTGAATGGCGGCTGGAGAACTGGCCCCTTCTTTCTAATCACTTAATGACCCCCAAGAGGGCGAAGGGGGCTCACTCAGCGCCCCCCTCCTCCTTTCCCTCTCTGCACTGGGGTCTATAAAGAGAAACTCGCTCCTTAAAGAGGGTTATTTGCAAACCCTCCTTAATGGAGGGAGGCAGAGCTGCCGGGTGACACCCTTCTGGTACCGGACAAGGGTCATGAAAAAGGAATTGGCTTCGGAGGCCAGAGCACATGCGCTCGCCCAGCCCCCGAGCAGGCCCCCTGCCCCTCCCCCCCACCCAGTCCCCCCTCCACCCCCTCCCGCCTCTCTAACCGGGAGCCCCGCGGCTGGCACGCTCCGATGTATTTATTATTTTTCCCCCCATTGTCTGGGCCTCCCCCCACCCCTGCCCGAGCCCCTTCACTCCTCAGGGCCTCCCCCCTCCCCAGCCGCCCCTCCGGCCCGCCCTCCGCCTGCATCCAGCCTCTCTCATAATAGCATCCTTTTCACAGAGACAAATTGTCCGGCCTCAGGATGCACCTGAGGACTTTCGCCCCTTAACAAATGGTCTTTTAATTTTCTACCAGAAGGGCAGAGGGAAGGGGGGCTGAATCAATCACACATCCATCTTCATCATTGCTGCCGAGGGACTCTTTTTGCTGGCTGGCTGCCCCTGGGGAAGATGGGGTGAAAAAGAGGAAGGGGGGCGCCGTTGGAGGGGCCGTGGGGGAGGGGCAGCTGTGGATAAGCCATGCGGAGCAGCCCATCACCGCATCTCAGAGGGAGTTACCCCTGCCCTGCACACCTCGATGTGAGTCCAGCATGAGGTACACCACCAAAGCATGAGGTATTGCTGTTTCGGCAAATGGGGAAACTGAGGCCCATATCGCCCGTGGTCTACAGCCCGGCAGTAACAGAGCAGAGATGGGAAAGCCGCTCATGATGTCTCTGCCACCTCTCACAAGGTCTGGAGAAGGATAAACTAGCTTTCAGTAGAGACAGATAAACTGGCTTCCAATTCTGCCCCATCCCAATTTACTAGCTGCATCCTGGCCAAGTTAACCATTCAGCCTAAGTCTCAAACTTCTTGACTGCAAAATGGGGTAGTACCATTACCCAGCTCTTCCTGGCATTATGGGACAAAGTGAGATAATCTGTGGGAAATGCTTAGCCAGTCCTGTGCACAGAGTGAGCATTTGGTCCATGATAACTATATCCCTGGAGGTTCCCATGCCAAGGTTTAGGTTTCAAATCCCCCTCCAACTACCCTTCCTTTCCCTCCAAAATGGCACGTCTGCTTAGAAATTTGGCTTTCCTGAAGTTTGGGGAGCTGGCATCCACTTTCAGGCCAGGTATGTTCCTGCCTCAGGGCCTTTGCACTGCCTGTTTCTTCTGCCTGCTTCCCTTCACTTCCTCAGGTCTGCACTCAAATGTCATCTTCTGAGTGAGGGATTCTTTGATTATCCTATGTAGTATTGGAATACTTCCACAGTTGCTTTTTCTCTGGGGAACTTATCACTATCTAACACAGTAGATAATGGTTTTCTTATTGACTTAACAAACACTTGCATAGCATTATCCATGGGCTAAACATGGTTCTCAGCACATTTCAGGCACTGGCTCAGTTGATTCCCATATAGTCTAGGAGGTAAGGATGATTGTTTGCCATTTAACAGATGGAGAAACTGGGACACCCAGCTAGGTGTGCTGAAAGATCCTACGTGTAGTAACACCCCAGTAGCAGTGAGCACACCTGGAGCCCCAGACCATGGCTTCTACCTACCATTCCCCACTAAAAGGGACCAGGGCCCCTTGGACAAATGGCTAATTCCAGGTCTGGAGCAAGGAAAGCACAAAGTGATTCTGAAATATCTGCCTGTGCAAGACATTAAGGAAGTGCCCAAAGAATCATGGGTATCCGTCAAAGGGCACAGGAGCCAGCTCAAAGGGCTCCCATTGACCATATCTAGACAAATTGAGCATCCAAATAAATAACGATAGTAAAAGATTACTGCGTATTGGATAAAATAAGAGTCCATGGGCCCATGGTGACATAGTAAACACAAAAATGATTATAGAATTCTATTCTTTACAGTAGAAGTCTAACTAATAAATGTAGATGGAAGATTGGAGTTAGAAGATCTGCATTTGGGAAATACCATCATCATAACTGATTCAGGCAAGAATCATCAAATGATGCTAAACCAAAGTCTGAAGAATGGCTAGATATTTACATCATCTAAAAGCATCTCTCCACAGTGTTTCTACAGAAGGAAAATACTAAGTCTTCAATGGGAAAACTTGGTAGATACCACCCAAAGCAAGTGACCAAAGTTAACATCACCAGTAATACGACAATCAGCATCTTGTGCCTCCTGATACAATGTGCCAAGAAGAACATAGTATCACCTATATTTGGCGCCTGCCAAAATGCACAATCTGAATCAAATCACAGGGCAACATCAGATACACACAAATTGAGGGGCGTCTTACAGAGCTTACATTTAATCAATTAAAAAACATCAGTGTCTGTGTACACACTGCTATATTTAAAATGGATAACCAACAAGGACCTACTGTATAGCATACAGAACTTTGCTCAATGTTATGTGGCAGCCCGGATGGGAGGGGAGTTTGCAGGAGAATGGATACATGTATGTGCATGGCTGAGTCCCTTCGCTGGTCACCTGAAACTATCACAACATTGTTAATCGGCTACACTCCAATATAAAATTAAAAGTTTGAAAAATCAATGTCTTGAACTTCCCTAGTGGCTCAGATGGTAAAGGATCTGCCTGCCTGCAAAGCAGGAGATCTGGGTTCGATCGCTGGATTAAGAAGATTCCGCTGGAGAAGGGAATGGCAATCCACTCCAGTAGTCTTGCCTGGACAATCCCATGGACAGGGGAGCCTGGCAGACTATAGTCAATGGATGGGGTCACAAAGAGTCGGATATGACTGAGTGACTGACACTTGGGAGAACTGATTCTAAATGGAGAGAAGCTGAAAAGATATGACACTGAATGCAATATGCAGTCCCAGAATTTCTTTTGCTATGAAGGATATTATCAGGACAAGTGGAGAGCTCTAAATAAGATAATGATTAGATAATAGTATTGTATCAATGTTTATTTCCTGATTCTGATCGTAGTACTGTGGCTTTATAAGAGAATATACTTGCTTTTAGGAAACAGACATTGAAGCAGTTAGGGGTAAAGAGGTACCATGTCTGTAACTCACTCTCAGAAAGGTTTAGGGAAAAAAAAATAGAGACAGAGACACAGAGAGTAAGCAGAAAATGTTCATGCTTAAGGTTATATGAAAGTTTTGCACTAGTTTTTCAAGATTCCTATATGTTACTATTTTAAAATTAAATGAAAAGAAATGGAACTGATCACAGAGAGACTGAAAAACGTGCAGGGTTACATAGCTAGTAAGTAGAAGAACAAAGGTGGGAACTCTGGCAGTTCATGCTCTCAAACACAGCCAGCTCATCCTCTCTTGCCTGGCGTGCAGCCTACCACCCACACACCCTCCAAAGCCCCAGGAAGACAGAATTTCTTCTTGTTTGGTTTGTTTTCTGTCTTTGATCTGTTTTGTTCACCAGTGTATTTCCAGCACCCAGAGCAAAGCCTGGCACACAGTGGGAGCTCAGTAAATATTTATCGAGTGAATGAACGAAGTGCAGACAGGTGAGTCAAGGCTCCCAGAATCACACAGCCATCAGGGATGGAGTGTGGGTGAGCTCCAACTGCACACTCTTTTTCTTTGGCTCTGCTGCGCAGCACATGGGATCTTAGTTTCCCGATCAGGGATTGAACCCGCGTCCCCTGCATTGGAAGCACAGAGTCTTAATCACTGGACTGCCCAGGGAAGTGCCCCCAAAGCACACTCTTAGAGCTACTACCTCAGATGACCCTCATTCTCTGTGTCCAGAGGACTCAAAAGCCTGGAGAAGCCCCACAGGAAGCAGGCTCTGCAGCACCGCATCCCCACCAAGGAGAAAAACAAAAACCAAACTCCCAGTTTTCCCATACCAGGCCCTACTGAAGAACGTGAGCTTACTGGGGCCGATTAAACAGGAATGCAGATCTCAGATCAAGCCTGAGGCCACTGAGAAAACCAACCCTGCTGGAGGTTTAGCTCAGCCCCCACCCCGAGGGGAGCTGATTAAAAAAAAAAAAAAAGCTTGGCTTCCTTTCTCTCTCTCTCACCTCCCCTCCTCCTCCTCTTCCCCCCAAATCCATCCCCCGAGGGAAGGCAGGGATCCCTGGGAGGGCCGCCTCCCCCTCCACGGAGAAGAAACCGAGGGAGAAGGTTAATTAGATGTTTGCATCCAATTTACGTCTTGTTTGTGAAAGCGCCGTTTCAGCAGCAGCCCGGGCGGCAGCCCCTTGCCCTCCATCGCGCGTCTGGGAGTTACTTCACAGCTCCCGGAACTGGTTAGCCAGGGTCAAAACGTGCCCATTATCATTTTATCACTGCCTCTTCCTCTATAATTACGGACCCCCCCCTCCCCGGACACTTTGCAGTTGTTTCGACCCACCCACCCCCTTCTCTTCCTCCTCCCTGGGCGCCCATGTTGGAGTGATGGGCCTTGTGGAGGTCCATGTGGGCCAACGTCTTGGAGCCTATGGGCACCAGCTTTCCTCGGGCTGGGCTCTGAGTTGGGCACCCTGGGGGACACCCAGGGACATGGGAGTTGGGAGAAGGCTTCCACCGACAGGCTGCCCCCACCAGGGTTCAGAGGCCCCTTGCAATCTCAGGGAACAGTAGAGAAGTGGGAACCAGCAGGGAGCAGAGACCGCGGCCAACGCAGGGCACAGCCCCGCCTGAAGGGGACACCATTCCTCAGCTCTGGCCAATGGACAACTGTTGATGGGCAAGTTGGCCAAGCTCTGGCTCTGGGGAAGATGGGGGATGGGGTGAGGTGACTTGTGCATAGGAAGACAGGATGGTCCAGGATGGATCAATAGTCCAACACTAGAATCTTGGTGTTCTCATCTGTGACATGGAGGGAATGATCACAGCCCCTGCTTCCAGGGCCATTGGAAAGATCAGCCCACTGGTGGCAGATGTTAAATGAAAAGACCACGATAGGGAAGGTTGGAGAGCACCAAGCAAGTTCTGGGTAGCTGAGCCCAGACTGGAAATTTATGGAGACCCACCCAGGACGGACAAGGTAGGGTAATCATAAGTAGGGAAGGGGAGGATGCCAGGAAGGGATCTAGAAATGAGACTCACATCTCAAAAAGAACAAGAACTCTTGTTACCACTGATGGAGATGAACAGAGTATAATGGTGAAACACACAGCCTGCCTGGGTTCAAATCTCACCTCCACTCCTGACAGGCTATGTGACTTTGGGCAAATTACTAAACCTTTCTATACCTCCATTTCCCCATCTGAAAATGGAGAGGATACTGTAACTGCAACAACTCCATGATGTTGATGTGAAAGTTAAATAAGTTAATACTTGAAAGTGAAAGTCACTCAGTCATGTCTGACTCTTTGCAATCCCTTGGACTGTAGCCTGCCAGGTTTCTCTGTCCATGGGATTCTGCAGGCCAGAATATTGGAGTGGGTAGCCATCCCTTTCTCCAGGGGATCTTCCCAACCCAGGGATCGAACCCTGGTCTCCCACATTGCAGGCGGATTCTTTACCATCTGAGCCACCAGGGAAGCCCAGTTAATACTTGGATAGCACTTAAAAATAAACTATAGTGCTTAGTACAAAGTAAGTGCCATATGAGTGAGTATGAAATAAATACATTTATAATTTGTGGTGCTGGAGAAGACTCTTGAGAGTCCCTTGGACTCTCAACCAGTCAGTCCTAAAGGAAATCAGTCCTGAATATTCACTGGAAGGACTGATGCTGAAGCTGAAGCCCTAATACTTTGGCCACCTGATGCGAAGAGCCAACCCATTGGGAAAGACCCTGATGCTAGAGAAGATTGAGGGCAAGAGGAGAAGGGGACGGCAGAGAATGAGATGATTTGATGCTATCACTGATTCAGTGAACACAAGTCTGAGCAAACTCTGGGAGATAGTGAAGGACAGGGAAGCCTGCCGTGCTGCAGTCCATAAAGTCGCAAAGAGTCGGACATGACTTAGCAACTGATCAACAACAACAAATAGTAATAATTATAAATTTATATATACTGCATCCCCTTCGGGCAGCTCCTGCCAGTAGCCTCCTCCTCTGCTGAGGGTCAAACAGCTACCCTCTGAGCATCAGCTGCCTGCTGCCCCCAGCCCAAGAGCACAAGGACATAGGACTCCATGGACCATTCCTGGGACCGGCCTTCAGCCTTAAGGCCAGAAGGATAGTTCCTCTACAGTGAAGGCGGAATACATTCCACCATCAGGTGGTGGAACCCCTGAAAGCCTTTGCTTGGAAGAGCCAGAGATTATACCTTCTCCAGCCTGGGCTCTTGCTGCTGACCTCAATGAGCCAAGGGACAGATGGTGACAAAAGATCTGACGCATTTATTGGGTCCCTGCCACAAAGTGCTTTCAGGGAGTAACAGGTTGAAGATCAATAGGGAGCGGGAAGGGGAGTGGTTTAAAAATAGCTTAGTGGGGAGGGGATTAAAGGAGACAGCCTGGGAGGGAAGGGGAAGCCGTGACAGAGACGCTTGGCAGGGGAGTCAGGAGGCAGCTTTTAGACCTCATGCAAATCCAGCTCAGCTGTGGACCCTAGTAAGATTTGGGAGCTCTGGGAAGCCCACCCCAATCCTGGTATCTCCTGGGATGGGTTTCAGGAGCTGGAAATTACTTGTGGGGGTGGGGGTTTCATCTGAAATAGCTGGGCTGATCCAACAGGAGCCTTAAGGTGGGTAAAGGTGGGGAGAAGGATAGCATTTGACCTATGACAATAGCAGCTCACTTCTCCCAAAGGCTTACCATGCACCATGATAGGCACTTTACCTGAAGCACGCGTTTCCTAGAGCTGCTGTAACAGAGGACCACAAACCCTTAGAGCAACACAAAATATATTATCTTGTAGTTCTGTAAGTCAGAAATATGACAAGGCTCTCATGAGTAAAATCGAGGTGTTCACAGGGAAAGCGTTTCATTCTGGAAGCTCTGGGGGTGAATCCCCTCCTTTCCTCTTCCAGTTTCTAGATGCCACCTGCTTTCTTTGGCTTGCAGCCCCCTCCTCCTTTTCAAAAGCTAGCATATTCTCTTTTCTCTCTCTCTCTCCGATCTCCACTTCTATCCTCAATCTCCTTCTCTGACTGTGATCCATCTTTTTTTTTTAATAGTTCAATTTTATTTATTTATTTTTTAAAACATTTACTTATTTGGCTGCACTGGGTCTCGTTGCAGCATGCAGGATCTTTTAGTGGCGGCACTTGAACTCATGGAGACCTCATGGAACTTTCATTCTAGGGAGAGAAACAACCAACAGACAAGTTAGGAGTAATGTCAAGAGGTTATAAGGGCCATGAAGAAGCATGAAACTGGATGGGGAGCAGGAGTATTTATGCAGAGCAGTCACAGAAGGCTGTGCGGGGGGTCCTTCGAGCAGAGGCCTGAAGGAGGTAAGGGCGAGAGTCAGGTGAGCAGCTGCGGGAAGGGCAGACCAGGCAGAGGGAACAGCAGGTGTGAACATTCCAGGACAGGACCATCCTTCCGGAGTTCAAGGAACAGCCAGGAGGCTGAGCCTAGAGCAGAGTAAGGAAGAGAACTGAGGCCAGGGTGAGGCCAGAGTGTACGGGAGGCCAGAGGAGGGGCTTCAGCTGTGGTGCGGGGGACCTGAGGGCTTGGGACAGAGCAGTGACAGGATCTGGCTTCTGCTTAGTTTATTTAATAATTTTTGATTATTTATTTATTTACTTTTGGCTGCACTGGGTCTTCGTTGCTCTGAGGGCCTTTCTCTAGTTGGCAGCGAGCAGGGGCTACTCTCTAGTTTTGGTGCACAGGCTTCTCACTGTTACAGAGCACAGGCTCAGTAGTTACGACACAGGGGCTTCATTGCTCCACGGCACACGGGCTTTTCCCTGACCAGGAATCGAACCTGTGTCCCCCGCATTGGCAGGCATATTCTTATCCAGTGTATCAGCAGGCAAGTCCCTGGCTTATGCTTTGAGACAGCTCTGCCTGCTGGCTGCAGAATGGACTAAGAGGCACTGAGAAGAACTCAGTGATAATCAGCCAAGAGATGATGGGGCCTTGGACAAGGGGCATCAGGAAAGAGGATGGAAGCTGGTGGGATCCGGGGTAAGTGTTGAAGGTCAAGCTGATGTGATTGCCTGATGGGCCCCGCCCTGACCCAGGCCTTGCTTTCCATCACCTTCTGCAGCTGCCTCTCCCACCCCTACGACAGTGAAAACAGCTGTCAAGACTTCTTTTTTTTTTTTTTTCAGAGAATGAAAAAAATAGCCAACAATCTATTAACTCATCAATACAGAACCCTGCCAATCTGTCCATCATCCTGGTTCCCGTCAATAACTCCATCTCGGGACTGACAAGGCAGAAGGGAAGAGGGGAAAATGAAATATTTATAATTTCTTAAGGGACAAAGCCCTTCCCCAAGGTGATGTTCTTAGGTTCAACCACATTAAGTTTTCCATCACGGAACGGTCTCCCTGACTTCTACCACCATCTTTGCAGGACAGAAACACCCAACGGAGGAGAAAACTCCTAAAAGACATCTTGAAGCAAAGTTCCTTCATCTTGAACCTAGACTTTGGGATTTCCATTGCCTGCTAGCTGTGTGACCAAGGGCAAATTACTTAACCTCTCTGGTCTCAGATTCCCATCTACAAAATGGAGACAGCAATAGCACCTATCTCACAAGGTTCTTTAGGAAGAAAAAGTGAGTTGACACATGTGAAGTACTTTACACAGTGTACACAGGTAATGAGGACGGGGAACAATGAGCCAATCTACCACAATCACACATTCATAATTTCTTTTTCCTCCCTGTTACAGGCACCTACTCTTATGTATGTCCTATAGACACATACATAAATACACACATAGCATGCATACATACACAGACACCTAGAGAGACAGATACATGGAGATATATATACAAATCTATAGTCATCAAAATTCTAAAGTATTATTGCTTTATTTTGCTATTTACAATAAAATATCATTTTAAATAAACTTTGTTGGGACTAATTTACATTCAGTAAACTCAGGTACCTGTTCTGAGTATCTACTTTGATAAATTTTAATAAATGTACCTATTTGGGTAACCTCCATAATCAAGATGTACAACACTTCCATCACTCCAGAAAAAGATTTTCCTTGTACCTCTTGGGAATCACCTCTGCCATGGGTGCCCCCAGCTTTCTTTCTGCCCCTATAGACTAAGTTTGCCTGTGCTCAGCTTTCATATAAATGAAGCCATCCTACTGCATGTAGTCTTTCGCGTCTGGCTTCTTTCATTTAGCATAATGATTTTGAGATTCATCCGTGTTGTGGCCTGAATCAGCCCTTCATTCCTTTTCCTGGCTGAGTAGTACTCCACTATATGAATGTACCACAGGGTATTAATCCAGGCATCCCCAACCTCCAGGATCTACTGCCTGATGATCTGAGGTGAAGCTGATGTAATAATAATGGAAATAAACTGCACAATAAATGTAACATGCTTGAATCATCCCCCAACTTTACCCCTGTTCCTGCCATCTGTGGAAAAATGATCTTCCAGGAAACCAGTCCTTGGTGCCAGAAGCGTTGGGGACTGCTGTTTAGCCTAGTCAACTGTTGAGAGACTTTGGTTGTTTTAAATTTATGTAAGTGATACGGCTCTTCACATTCTGTTTCTTACCTTTTCACATAAAATATTCTTATGGCCATCATGCTGCTATGTGTACCTCTGGTTTGCTTTCCTGGTTTGCACAATCATCCATGCCTTCCTTCACTTCATTTCCTCTGTCCATTCACTAAGTGAAGGACAGTAAGTTTGCCTATTTGCCTACACTAACAACATTGAGATCAACAGCCTAACATAGGCATTCTTATAAATCTGTGTGACTGGTGCTCTGGAGTTAATACTCAAGAATTGGATTTCTGCAGCATGATGTATGCAAACATTAAATGTCATAAAATACTGGCATACCACTCCTCAAACTGCAACCCCCACCCCCAGCATGCATCGGGGCTTTCATTCTCCCACATGCTCGCTGGCTATTAATGTTCTCAGCTTTCTGCTTTTTATCAAGTAGATAGAAATACACTTCCTCCCATTTAGGTTTTAGCATTTCTCAGATTACTAGTGATTATTTTCTAGTGGTCTTATCCAGACTTGCTATCAAAATGTCAATTGGGCAGCTTTCCTTTTTCTTTTCTTTTTTTCTGGAACAACTTATGTAATACAAGAAGCCTCTGCTTCTTAATATTTGTAGAACTCACCTGTAAGACCATCTGGGCATGGTCCTTTTTTCCTGATGGCAGGGTAAGGGATTAACACCCTTGACCCCATATTTTGCTCTTTCTGGGGAAGCCTGGATATCTTGCAAGTTACCTGTCAGATAAAAACAGGTCAAAAATGTTGCTGAGGGGTGGGCAAGGAAGGGACAAGGGAAGGGGAAAATCAGAGATAGTCACTGGGCCTGGGATCTGGAGATGCAGTGGGTATACAGTATAAAAAGTCGGCTTCGATAAGTTTCTATGTCTGTGAGGGTGTTTCTGTTTTGTAAATGGGTTCATTTGTGTCATATTTTGGATTCCACATATAAGTGACGTCATCTGGTATTTGTCTTTCTCTTTCTGATTTGCTTCACTTAGTATGATGGTCTCTGGGTCCATCCATGTTGCTGCAATGTCATTGTTTCATTCTTTTCTGTGGCTGAGTAATATTCCAGTGTGTGTGTGTGTGTGTGTGTGTGTGTGTGTGTGTGTGTATGCCGTGTCTCCTATATCCATTCATCTGTCAATGGACATATGGACATTTGGGTTGCTTTCATGTCTTAGCTATTGTGGGTAGTGCTGTGTGAACATGGGGGTGTATGTATCGTTTTGAATGAGAGATTTCTCTAGATAAAAAATTTAAAAAGATAAAAAAAATAAGTAAAAAGCAGACTTTGTTCAGATTAGCGGTGACAAGGGAAAGAGAAAAGGGCTGAGACTCTGTGCCATACCTCTGTGTGTGCATGTACGTGTGTGTACCTCGTGACTCTTGGGATATCTGGTCACACATGGTGTATATTCCCGTATATATTGCACTCATTGTTGGTTTGCAGAGACATCATACATGCTGCATGTACATTTCTGTGCATCTACATATGTACACACCTCCCTGTGATTTTTACCAGGGCCTATCTGTTCAAGCTCCGTGGATTGTGTGTGTGTTGCATTTGACAATCGATTATTATTTATCATTTGCATATTCTGAGTATCACACTGTGTTTAGTGCATTTATATCTATTGTATTCTTGGAAAAGACTCTGCCCATAGGCTATGGCTGCGTGTGTGTGTGCATGCCTGTGTATGTATGATGGGAGGGTATGACACGGAACACGTATTATTACATAAACTGAGAATCTCATTATGTGCGTTTATTTGTTAAACAAAACACATTTGTCAATTGTGTTTATGTGCACACACAAATGTGTGTGTGTGTGCATAGAAGGGTGTTACCCCTGTGTTTATTTCCACAGACCACACACTGCATTTGCATTTTGGTGTCTGTCTGTTACACCCACCCAGCCTTCCCTGCCCCCTCCCCAAGCCTGTTTGTAAAGACACCCGGCATAATGTGGATGTGTGTGCGAATGTGTGTGTGTGTGTTTGCCTTTTATTTTGCTCACTGTTCTGTGACAACAGAATGCTTTCCCCCGCTCACCTCCTCTTCCACATTGCAATCCTTTGGGGGATATCAAGGGCAAGCCAGAGAAGGGTTACCTGGAGAAAAGGGTTGCTAAGCAACCAAACACCCACCACCCCGGAGCACCACCAACCCAAAACTCCGTTCCAGGCCTGCAACCAGATTAGCATATTAATGAGGCTGTAATTTCCCCCGAATTGTCTGCTCCCACACACACTCAACTCACAGCACACACTGGCCCAGGAGTTTGCTATGCAAATAAACTGGTTTTACAGACTGCGACTTAATTAACTCATCAAGTTCATCCGCCTAACAGAAAAGGCAGACGAACTACAGATTAATGAACCTGTGTTTGCTCGCCCCTCTCTCTCTCTCCCCTGCCACGGCAAGCCGCCTTTCTTTTTTTATGGCCCGTTTCTCTTCCTTCTCCTGAACCTAGTCGCTCCGGAAACCCACCTGGGGTTCTTTTCTGCCTTCCTCTGGCGGTTCCCAGCCCGAGCCAGCCGCTCCCGCCACTGCCTGAGTGTGCTTCCTTTCTCATCCCTACGCTGAGCGCACAGTCCCCACACCCAGCCCCAAGGATCAAAGCCACACGCCATCCGATTCCCCCAGCCGCCGAGGACTGGAAACAGGGACGCTGTTCCTTTAACGAGAGAAGAGCGCTGGCTTTATTTTTGACACACGATTCATAGTTTAGCCCCAGCCCTGATATTCAATCAGCTGAATACAGACTCTGGAAGAAGAGGCATTCTCCCTGCCTGCGTGTTAATTAGAAAACGCCAGTCCTGGCTGCCGCCCACACTCATCAACTTTCTCCAGTCTTGATGGAAGACACACACCCAGGAGGGGTCTCTGAAACTCTTGGTGAAGTTCTCAATGCCTGGGATGCAAGAAGCTACTTAGGAGGGAGAAGCTTTGAAACACTGGACCATTTCTTCTTAAATTCCTTTTCTTTCCTCTCTGGGTTTGCCTCTCACTGAGGCCTGTGGGTAGTGTCATCTCCTCCAGGAAGCCTTCTCTGGTTTGGTGACATTCGATAGATGGATCTAAACTGGAAGAGGGCCCGACATTGGAAGAGCAAGACATTTGTCCCCCACCATCCTTGACCTCCACACAGCGAAGAACCTTCCGCAACTTCTCCAGCTCCATGGATGATCTGCTTAATAACTCTCTGCCTCCTAACTGGACTTCCCTGTCCAAGTTCAGGCCCTATTATTTTTCATGTGAATTGCTGCACCCAAGCCCTGTATCAGTTCTCCCTGCCTGCTACCTTATTTCTTTCCAACCTGCCTTCACTATGCCACCAGAGAAATTACCCAGGCCCTCTTCTGCTCAAACACCTTTGATGGTTCCCTGTGACCCTCGGACAAAGTCCAAATGTCATGTAGCATTCAAGGCCATCTATGATCTGGCACTACCTAACCTCGCCTAGATTCTCCCCGCATCCCAAACGTCTGTGGTTCTCACATATGAGGCAATGTAAGACTCATCAGATGCCTTTGTTAAAATACAGATTCCTGCCCCATCTCCCTGAGACTCTGCTTCTATAAGTCTGGAGTGAGCCCAGGAACCTGCATCTTTAGCTTGTGCCCCAGGTGACTTGGATATGGGTCATCCTTGGACCAGTCTTTAGGAGGCTCTCTCCTGTGAGCTGAAATTCCCTCCTGCCTCCATCTGCCCTAAGCACCGGCTTGGGACTGGCCCACGGACCTGTCCCCCCTGGTGCTCCTCCCCAGCATTTCTGATAAGAGATGCTGCCTGGAAGGAGTAAGTGGGGGCCCTTCCCCCGACACCTTAGCCCCAGGGGTCCCCTCATTCCTGCCTGGAAGCCGTGGGCTCCTGTGCAGTCCTTGGAGCAATTGTGTAACTTTATTGCCTGGTTCTGGGGGGCGGGATATGGCTTTTTTTTTTTCTTAACCTGTTCTTCCAAACCAAGGAAAAAGCAAATTCTCCCAAACGGTCACTCTTACTGTCAATTAGTTAAGATCTTGAGTGCAAATAAACAGAATGTGAGTTGCAGAGTCCCACTTCCTAGGACTGACGGACACCCTCATCTTACCATTCACTTGCTGTGTGACCTTGGGAAGTGAATTCTCCTCTTTGCGCCTCCATTTTCCTCATATGCAAAGTGGAAATAAAGATAGTTTCACTTCGTTAAGAGTGGAAACGCGATTTTTAAAACATCTATAGAAAGTACTGAGACACAGAAATGTCTGAGTTACTCAGTTAGTGGGTGATCGCCGTCAGCTGTTGTGTTCACAACTCATTGTTTACCTGCTGGTGAGACTCCAAGGGGCACTGCTCGCTCTTGGCTAACCAGACATTTTGGTTTGGGTTTTACTCTCAGATCTCTCTCAGCAATACCGTGCCTGGCACATAGTAGGTGCTCAGCCAATGGTTGTTTAATTAAATTGGAATGTAAACAGCTCCAGGGATGCAAAGAAGCTTTCTTCAGGCATCCAGGCCATTCTTACCCTCATCTATGCACACAGAGACACTCACACACACACACACACACACACACACAAGGGCACACCCTCAGATAGACACACATAAAGACAGACACATTCAGACACACAAAGACAAAGACATTCGCGAACCCAGAAAGACACATAAAGACAGACACACATAGGCAAACATGCTCAGACACACACAAATAGAGACAGGCACTCATACACACACTCAAAGACACACAGACACACAAAGACAGACACACAGACACACATAGATAGACACACGCAGACAGATCGACACACAGAGGTACCGTCTTCTATGCGCGCACACACACACAAATTCCATCCCTTTTATTCTCTTGTGTCAGAATCAGAGGCGGCAGCCACACCAGCAGCCACCTCCCCATCTCTATAACAAGCCTGCATTTATTTGCAGCATGTCAGGAGGTCATTCCTCAGCTAAATAGTGTCATTCCCATCCTTTCCGTCCCCTCCTAGGACCTATTCCACGATCCATTCATCATGCCTGTATCTCTAGCCGCAGGGCCTCCTATGGATGCCAGCCCCTCCCTCACGGAGGGGCAACCACAGCCACTCCAAGGGAGGCTGGTGTCAAATCCTGCCCCCCACCCCCTGCCCAGCAAATACTGCCCCCACCTTACAGATGAAAAGGCAGAGGATCCGGGAGGAGAAATGCATTTGTTCATTCATTCAAGATCAACTTGACTCATTTGGAACTGCCATTTTTGCAAGGTCAACAACGTCAAATGTCAGCACACTCAGATGGTGCATCCTAGTGCTTAATGAGTGGGGTCCCTCACGCCAGGCACCAGGCTAGCCCTGGAGATACAGGGATTGACCTGAAACTGACACGGTCGTAGGCAAGATAGGGGTACAGGCTTGTAGGGGGTAGTAGGTGCTGTGAAGAGCAGAGGACAAGGGATGAGGCATGATGGGGTGGGGGCTGCTCTAGATGAGGGAGGACCTCCCAGGGAGGACCTCTCTGGGAAGATGACCCTGGGACCCAGGTCTCAGTGAAACAGGGCTGAGCCCCATGGGTATCTGGAACTAGTGGATTTAAAAGCAGAGGGAACAGCTAGGGTGAGGGCCCAGAGCAGGGAATGTGCAAGGATGTGATGGCCAGCAGGAGGTGGAGGTACGGGAGCAGAAGTGAAGAGAGGAGAGGAATGGGGAAGAAGGCTGTGGGCAGGGGGAAGCCCAGATATGAATAGCTTGGGTTCTATTCCAAAGTGTTGAGAGCCACCATCCCTGACAGCTCCCAGAAGGGAAGTGATAGGATCTGACTTATGCTAAATAAACATCACCACTTCTTAGGTACATGTTCAAAAGAACTGAAAACAGGGACTCATATACTTGAATGTAAATGTTCATTGCAGCCCTATTCATAATTGCCAAAAGATGGAAACGGCCTAAGTGTCCGTCAGCGAATGAATAAACAGATGTAGCCCGGCCAGACAATGGAGTAGCATAGAGCTGTAAGGAGTGAAGCCCTGATACGGGCCACAGCCTGGGTGAGCCTCAGAAGCGTGACGTCAGTGAAAGGCAGGCACCAAGCACAGATGTCGTAGATGATCCCACTTACACGGAGTAGCTACAATAGTCCAATCCTCGGGGACAAAGAGGGGAACAGAGGTGCCGGGGAGCTGGGGGAGGGGGAGACATTACTTAAAGGGAACAGGCTTCGTGTTTGGAGAGAAGTTTTCAAAATAGATACTCGAGAGGATGGTGTAACATTGTGGATGGACCTCACGATGCTGAAAAAAAATAGTTAAAATGACAAGTTTTAATAATAATAACAGTTTTTAAAAAAATACTTTTAGGGACTTCCCTGGCAGTCCAGTGGTGAAGACTCCACACGTCCACTGTAGGGGGCGCGGGTTTGATCCCTGGTCAGGGAACTAAGATCCCAAGTGCCACCTGGAAAGGCCAAAAACAAACAGGCAAGACAATGCTTCTGGGTAGAGAATGAAAGGGCCACTGCCTTTGTCCAAGCGAGAGACCATAGTGACCAGTCTTGGTGACCCTACTAGAAGCAGGGTCCAAACCCAGATCTTTGGCCTCCACACCCTTCCTTGCACCAGAAACATCTGGTTTTGGGGAATTCAGGCATAGACCACTGTCTGAGAGTGTGGGTGCAAGTTCTAGGAACCTGTGCTCAGATTCTAGGATTGCCCCTCCCAGCTGTGTGACCTTGGGTTGGTGACCTTACCTCTCTGGGCCTCAGTTGTCTTGTTGAGTGGGAATCATAGTGGCTCCTAGTTCAGGGGTTGTCTGGAGGATTCATTGGCATAAGGTAAGCAAACCTTTTCCAGTGCCTGCTAGCAGAGTCCTCCAGAAACATTACTGAGTGGCAGGGGGCGGGGTGGGGGAGGGGGGGAGGCGGGTCACTGAGTCAGGCTGTGGATCACCAGTTCTGGATTTCTTCCTTTCTCTTCCCTTTTGCTCGCTGCTCCTGTCTCCCTCACTTCTCCCTGCTTTCTTCTTCTTTTTCCATTTCCTCCTCTTTATCTCTCCTCCCTCCCGGATGGGCTCCATGAGTGGGCCCCACACTTGGTGTGATGCTCTGCTGTCGCCATCTTGAGATTCTTAATAATTGTTGATCCCTCATTTCCATTTTGCACTGGCTGATCATGCCACCCTCTGTCCTGACCCTCCCCCAAGAAGAGAACCACTTTGCCCATCTCAGGTTTATAGGAAAATTCCTGTCAGAAGGAGCCGGACCCAGCAGGTCACCCCAAGTCATATTCGTTGCTGATTTCATGGCTCATCCCCTATTTTAAAAGCCTTCTCTGGAAGCACAGAGAAAGCAGGAAAGTGAAGAGACAAGGACAATACTCCAGATTCCCTCTAGCTAGTTCCGTAGACACTGGATGCCTGGGGGACTGGGTGGTAAGGAAGAGAAAAACAGCTGGCATAAGGA
This sequence comes from Cervus elaphus, assembly GCF_910594005.1. Lineage (NCBI taxonomy): Eukaryota > Metazoa > Chordata > Mammalia > Artiodactyla > Cervidae > Cervus > Cervus elaphus. The sequence goes on along the minus strand of NC_057819.1, from coordinate 11,844,450 downwards.
GATGCCTCCAAGGTCCTCTTGTCTGGAGATAAGAGTCAACTAAGTGTGTATCAGAATCACCAGGAAAAGTGGGCTCTCCAGCCTTACCATCTCCGGGGGGTGGGGGGCAGATCTGATGACTTCACTGCAGGTAGACAAAGTCCAGGCTCCCCAAAGGATATCACGCATCTGGCCTGCCCCCTCCACCCTCCCCTGCTAACAACCTCTTGTAAAACCTCCACCTCAGCGCTCCTGCACTTCTTACCTCTTCTACCAGGAACCATCTCCCTGAATCTTCCCAAGGTGGACTCGTTGCTCTCAGCTTAAATGTCACCTCCTGAAGCCTAAATCTTAAAACTGGTCCACAGCCCCTGTTGCTCCATCAGTGACCTGAGTTGGTTAATTTTGGAGAACCAATCATAACACATAGATGGTACCTTATTTCTGTCTTACTGCCTGTGTCCCTGACTAAAATGAGAGCTACATGGGAGCCAGGATCTCATCTGCCAAGCCCAGTGCCTGGCACATAGTAGGTGCTCAATAAGCATCAGGTGTACACATGAATGAATGAGTCTGGGTTTTCAGCAAGTGCTCCGCGATTCTGATACAACCAGTCTGTGGGTGTTGGGGAGCCAATGGTCTGGTTTGGTCACTATTGGAATCCTGTCTATATCTCATCAACCCTTTCTTGCATACCCCCCACAATTCGGAGACTCATTCCCTCTTTCAGTAGCCCTAACAGTTGGCAAGGTTGACCTTTGCAACTCCATGGACTATAGCCCTCCAGGCTCCTTCGTCCATGGGATTTTCCAGGCAAGAGTACTGGAGTGGGTTGCTATTTCCTTCTCCAAGGGATCTTCCTGACCCTGGGATTGAAGCTGGGTCTCCTGCATTGTAGGCAAATTCTTTACTGTCTGAGCCACGGGGGAAGTAAAGTAAGATTGACCTTGTATGGATATTAAATCTACCTCTCATGGCTTCCACCCAGTGGCCCTTATCTCACCCTAAGATTTCCTAAGAACAGACATAATTCCACCATCAAATGACTGAGCCCCTTAAAAACCTTCACCTCCCAAGTGAAGTGAGTCGTGTCCGACTCTTTGCAACCCCATGGACTATATACTCCGTGGAATTCTCCAGGCCAGAATACTGGAGTGGGTAGCCATTCCCTTCTCCAGGGGATTTTCCCAACCCAGGGATTGAACCCAGGTCTCCTGTATTGCAGGCTGGTTCTTTACCAGCTGAGCCACCAGGGAAGACTTCTCAAATTCTAAGTCTCCCTTCTGCTGTGGAAAGACTAGGATTTAATTGAGGCAACCTTGTTCCGTATTAGTCACTTCCCATTTATTATTCTTTGACATCCAGCTTCATCTCCAAAATGTACCCCCATGAACTTGGATTCCATCCATAATCAGGAAGAAAAGTATTCAAGAGGCAACCCTATTCAAACTAACAGTCATTTATGGGTGCTCTCTCTCCTCCCACCTCACACCACCCCCAAAACCAAAAAGCACATTTCTTTATGGTCTAGAAGGATAACACGTAGTGAGAAGTGGAAATCACAGGAAATGCAGAGAAGAAAGTATCTTTCCTGAAGATACCAAGTCGGGTTCCAAAGAAGAAAAGAAAATGTGTGTCTTTGTTCAAGAAGTCCACTTGGGGAGACACAGACTGTCTTTATGACAAATCTCTGGCCAGCTCGACCAATCTAACACATGGATTTCTAACAGAGGAAGGGACTGCAGCTTCCAACTCGGGGATTTCCTCGCTGTATTGTTGGGAGGAGTGTGTTGATCAGTATGGGACCGGGTATAAATTCAAAAATCTCTTTCTGACCATTGAGAAATTGTTCCTATGGGTGAGACTAGCACCTCAGTTCCCAGAAAGCGCTGTGGGAAGGTCTCGGAAGGAGTTATGTTTGGAGGTGACATCAAGTTCTCCGGGGAGGCCACCAGTCTAGTGTCACCCACGAAGACTCCCAGGATGCTAAGGTGTGAGGACTTTGGAAAATAAGCCATCTCTACCCCCAGACCATTTGCCGGTAGGTTTCGCCAAGATTTCAAGAGGTGAGCACCAGCTTTGGTCACTGTGTCAGAGAAGCCACTGGAGTGGTGTCAATCTTTGGAGCTGGGGCTCCAGGGAGGAGGCCAGCGGTACAGCTGCCCAACCTCCCTCTGGCCTCCTGCCAGGGATCCCGCTGGCCAAGCCCAACCGGAAGTCAGAGGGAAGAGAACCCAGGGGTGCCGTGTCCATGCACAGGTCAGCCTCCTGGAACACAGAGCAGGTGGAGAAGGATGGAGAGTGAATCTAGAGGAGCAAGAAGACCCCTCCCCCTACATAGTCTAACCCTGCCCTTAGCAGAGTGCTTAGCACATAGTTGGAGCTCAACAAATATTAGATGAATGAATGAGTGACCCTGATCCAGCCCAGTCTAGTTACCTTGCATTTTTCTAACTTTGAATTTTTGTCCCTAGTCTTTTCTCTCTGCTTCCTCTCTAAGTCACATGCCCATCCTTCATAACACAACTCAAAACCTATTCTCTGTTTATGCTGAATGAAAGGAGCCAGGTACAAAAGAAGGCAATTCCATTTATATTAAAAAAAAAATTTTAATGCAAATTTACCCATAGTGGCAGAAAGCAGATCCATGATTACCTAGGGGTAAGGGTGTAGGGGAAGAGGGGGATTACCAAGGGATACGAGGTGAATTTTGGGGTGTCACATATGTTTGTTACCTTGATTATGGGGATGGTTTTAGTGGTGTATACACATGTCAAAACTCATCAAATTGTATACTTTAAGCATGTGCAGTTCATCACACACCCATTGTCTTTAGAGGTAGTTAAGCAAAAAAACAAAAACCAATTCCCCACAAAATCTTCAGATTCCCCACCTCCTAACTTGATCACTGGTAGTTGGCACTCTGGCATTCATTCATTAACTATTCATCGGAGCACCTACTACGACCCACACGCCAGCCTGGATGCTATGGACAAGCCGCAGCCCACAATGAGCTCAGAGCTCTGTGGGGAAATAGGTAAGGGGGTCGTGGGAGTATGAAGATTCCTGGAAGGAAACGTGTCTGAGAGGAGACCTGAAAGGCGAGAAAGGCAGGGGCAAGTGAGGGAGGAAGAGTAGTTAAGACAAAAAGCTCAGAAGGGAGAGAGCGTGTTGGCCAATCCTGTCAAAGCTCAGGATAGTTGGAGAGTAGCAGTGGATGAGGTAAGAGATGAGTTAAGACGGGGCCAGGGGCTTGGAAACCAACGGAAGTATTGGGGTTTGCCCTGGCACCAGTGAGAAAGGTTTTAAGCGTGGGAGTAACCTCGTCAATTTCATTCTGCAACAAAATTGCTCTGGCTGGGTCATGGAGAATGAATTGGAAGGGAGAGGATGGGAGCAGAGTGTCTTGGAAAGAGAAGGCTCTGGTCTGAACTAAGGCATGGCCACGGTTAGGATGAGAGACGTGAAAGAGTGAGAATCGGCAGGATTTGGGAGGGATTAGAAGTGGAGTGAGAGAGAAGGTGCCAGCATGGTTTTCTGGCTCAGGCAGCTGGATGGATGCAGAGCCCAGAGAGGCAGCAGGTATGAGGGGAAGGAGAGGAATGACTTCGTATTGATCATGCCGAGTCTGAGGGTAGTTGAGTACATGCAGCCAACATTTAGGAGCCCCATTCAAGTCTTAGAGTCCTCTCCTTAAGCTGTGAGATCCTGGAAGAGGCCCTGAGATCCTTGAAGATCTCTGCATCCACAGCAAACTGCCCTCAATGCCCAACACATCATTTTCTCCTAATCTAATAGATTTTTGTTGATTAACTCATTGCTGAGTTGTCCCTCCAGATTTGTGCTCAGAAACCCAGGTTCAGAGGACACCTATGCATTTGCTGGTGAGGCCCCCTTCTCTTCCGGGGACAAGCTCTAGGTGAAAGCAGTCAGGGAGAACAGCCTTAAATTCCCGTGTGCCAATTTCACCAAGCCCTCCCCATGACCCCCACCTGGGCTCCCCATTCCTGGAGAAGAGTAGGTTTCTGGTCAGCCTCCCTTCTTCATAACCAATGTGCCCCCAGAAGGAAACAGAACTGCTTGTGCCAAATATTAATCATTAATTACACCTTGGATAGCTCCAACATAACTCTCCAGGCCTGTCTGATCTATACACATTAGGCTGGGAACACACAACTCCCACTTCAAAGATTGAGAGGTGTAACAGAGAGGTTCAGTAACTTTCCCAAGGCCGCACAGCAAGTCCAAAGGCGGAATCAGGCTTCCTGATGCTGTGCGGCTTGTCCTCAACACCAGCCAACCTTCCCTCTGCCTACACTCTACAAAGTTTGCCTTGAGGGGAGATCCCTGAGGGTCTCAGAAAAGCCACGAAGAATGTCAAAGGGTAAAGTGACTTGCCCACCATCTCACAACTAGGAAAGGTCAGGGTGCTTTTTTGTTGGAGTAGAAACTGAAATTTCAACTCTCCTCTGCTTCTCAGTTTCTTCAGGGAACATGTACAGTCAGCAATCACTCTATTTATCTACACCGACGAGCCTGGTCACCGCAAACTTTTCCTTCCCGGGGCATTTCGTATCTGTTCCTGGTTTCATATTTAATCTTCTCTACTAAACACCTGGGGCAAGAGCTGAGTCTGATTCGTCTTCCCGCTCCCCAGGCCCTCACAAAGTGCCTCATCTCCCAGGAAGCTCAATAAATGTCTGCTGATTCATTCTGATCCTTCGATGAAGTGGAAAAGGAAAAATCAGTGGAGGAGGGGAGAAACAAGCAACTGACCGAACAATGCCCACAACCCAGAATTGCCCTTTGAAAATCTGGGTTTCTATACCTGCCTTCTTTGCCACCTTGTAGGAAATACCAAGGAAGCCATCCGCTCCAGGGCTTGATGTCTGTAACATTGTAGTAATCGTAGAAGGAAGGGCTTGAAATGTAAGTGGTCAGAATTCACATGAAAAGAATCCCTCCCACCACCAAGTGAAAAGTGACGGGACACTGCCAATTTCTCCTCTCCTCTCTCCCAACATTGTTGAGATCAGAGCCCAGAAAGGATTGCAACTGACTACAGTGGAATATGATCAATTCAAATAAAAACAGTCAAGTCCATACAGGGTCAGAGTGGCTGATTCACCAGCCCCACCTCACAGACTCATGCCCAGAGAGGTAGAGTAATTCCCCCAAACTCACCCAGCAAGAGAGTAGCAGAGTCAGGCAGCTTGAAGTTAATCAAGTGAGAACACCTCTGTTGGAAAAGTGTCTTGATAAGTTAACCTCAGAAAATTTGGGGCTCAATCTTGGCTTTGAAAGTTAGAGGTCATCAAATCCTAGAGAAGCTGCTTAACCTCTATGCCTCAGTTTCCCCATCTGTGAAATGGGTGAATAATAGCATCTACCCTGAAGACGCAGGTGAAGTGCTTTGTGTGGCTCCCAGCACATGCAGTCTTCAGATAAGCTGTTGTTGCTGCTGTTTGCTTCTCAAAAGGCCCCTGAGAAGCGCCCATAATAGTAGGAATGCCTTGTGCTGAAAGAGACAAGGCCGGGAAATCTTTTACAGTTTCGTGTTTTGTTTAGTTTTTTGTTTTGTTGGTTGTTTGTTTGCTTTTGCCATGCTGCAGGATCTTAATTCCCTGATCAGACATCAAAGGTGGGCCCCTGGCAGTGAAAGTACCAAGTCCTAACCACTAGACCGCCAGGCAACTTGAAAGTTTTTTTTTTTTTTTCGGTCTGCACCATGCAGCTTGTGGGGTCTTAGTTCTCCAACCAAGGATCCAACCCAGGGCGCTAGGAGATCTTTTAGACCATAAGACCTCTGGTACCACTCAAAAGTCACAGGCTTCTGTTCCCAGACCACCTGGTCACCTCTGCCCTGACCCCTCCGATAAGATTCCACAGGGACATGGTGTGGCTGGGCTGACAGCCACACGCAAATGTTGGGTCAGCTCCCTTTAGAGAAGGAGCATCTTTAAACATAAAGCCTTCTCAGGTCTGGCTTTGGCATTATTGAGACATCAAAAATGCCAAAGCCTCCCAGAGAGAAGGAGAAAGTCAAAGAGACTCTGAGAAGTTTCCACAGACCCTTGCCTGCTGGGAGATTCCTCTGGAGAAGCCCATGAACTGGCCCTGGGACCCTGACCAGCCGGGGGTGGGGTGGGGGCTCCCCACTGGTTCAGGTGGAGGTGGACAGAGCCTGGCTGAGCAGGACACCCCTCCCCCAGTGGGGGCTTTTAGTGCAAGGATTTGGGCATCAGGGTCATACCCCTTGACAGAGAATGGGGTCTTCCTGCCAGTCATGGGATGTAAGACTGAGTTTCTCCACCTCTGCACTACAGAGACATTCCCTTGAATAATTCTGAGGCTGGAGAAGACTGTCCCATGCACTATAGTATGTTCAGCAGCATCCCTGGCCTCTACCAGCTAGTAACACACTCCACCCAGTTGTGTTGGCCAAGCACATCTCCAGATATTGCCAAATGTCCCCTGGGAAACAAAAATCACCCCCAGTTGAGAACCACTGGTGTAAAGGTCTTCCCAGAGGAGGAGGGAGAAACAGACACCCAGGTTAACAGTGATGGGTATAAAGAGAGAGAAAGGGAAGCGAAAGCAGAGATACGGCCTGGCTTTCTGGGTGGGGATGGGAAAAGGGCTTGATCCCTCACAGAGCACATCTAGTAGCCCTGGAAATCTGTCCCAGGTAAGGGACCTTACACCCTCCTTCTTTATTCTAAGAGATTAGCCCTTATTCTTCTTAAAAGGGGCATGTTTCTGTCCCATAAATACTTAATGATTGCTTTCTGTAGACAAGGCACTCTCACACACTCATTACAAACAATTATTCAACAAATCTGTACTATTCTTACTATTATTTAGTATTTCATCACTAATAATTAACAGCTGCCATCATCCCCTGGGCACTTACCTTGCGCCAGGCACTGTGCTATGCTCGTTACATTTATCATCTCATTTGATCCTCACAACAACTTCATGAGCTTATTCATGTCTTTTATCATTATCATTCTTCCTGGTTTGCAAATAAGAAATGTGAACCTCAGAGAGGTTAAGTAACTAAGCCCAAAGCACCTAACTTGATACACTTTGGGGGAAGTAAATGAATGAATGAAACTGGTAGCATAGCTCTTTTCTTTCTGTGTGTCCACATGTAGACACTGTATGGAAAATCGAACTGATAGCAGGTCTCCCCTGCTAGGTTGAAAGCAGTTTAGGAGCCAGAGGGTAAGGGGTGCTTGTTCATGTCGTCACGGGAGCCAAAACACATTTATCAAATAAGCAAATGAAGGACGGCCCTTTGCACATGTCTAATCCACCCTTATAAACACCACTCTCCAGACCCAGCACAGGTCTGGTCCATAGTAGGGTCTCGGTATCATTGTGTTTTGTTCAAGGAGGAAAAGGGTAGGTTTTGGAATCCTGGGACTTGAGGAAGTCTCGAAGATCTGCCTTGAGATCAGTGGTTCTCAAGCAGAGGTGACTTTTTGCACCCCAGAGGACATATCTAAAGACATCACTGTGGTCACAATGTGCAGGGAGAGGTACTAATTGCCTCCAGTGGGTAGAGGATGGAGGTGCGTCCTATGCACAGAGTCCCCACCCAGTGAAGAATTACGAAGCCCAAAATGTAAATAGTGTCAAAGGGGATAAACCCTGATCTAGATGTATAAGCAGATGAATTACCATGGGGGGTCGTTACAAATATTTGAGGGAGAAAATGCTATGGGGTCATCTGGCCATTCACTCATTCAGGACACCTTTTTCAAAACCTTCTGATATAAGACAACCATGAGGAGTGGGTGAGGGAGAGTCAGAGGTGATTACGGCTCTGCCTCAACTCCAGCTCCCCACCCAGCTTATCAGCTGCTAGATTCTCCAGTAAGGATGGGCGACAATGCTGGGTAGGAAAAGGGAGGTGTATGCAGTCAACCAGAGAGAAGAGAACCCAAGAAGAAGAAGAAAAACTGCCTTGGAAGGTCCTCTGAGAAAAGCAGACGCTGTCTCCCTTTAGTGTCATTATGTCATCTTTTCAACTGTATGTCCATGAGATTCACCCACACGGGGAACCGCATTGAAAGTATGGGAGCTTCCCTGGCTATCCAGTGGTTAAGACTTGTGCTTCCAATGCAAGAGGCAGGTATTCAATTCTTGGTCAAGAAACTACAATCTCACATACCACATGGCATAGCCAAAAAAAAAAAAAAAAATGCATTAACCACTGAAACTTCCCTGGCAGTCCGGTGGTTAAGACTCTGAGCTTCCACTAAAGGGGGTACAGGTTTGATCCCAGTGCAGCCAAAAAAAAATGAAAAAAAAAAAAAGAAAGAAAGAAGTATGACTTTCAGGGCTGGCCCCCATTTTAAATATTTCTATCCTATTCACAACTCATATTCATGCATCCCTCTACAGAAGACTTTTACAGACAGTCTATATTATATTGTGGCAGTTTCTGTTTTAAAATACTACCCCCCAAAGAAAGGGAGGGGAAAGGTGTATTCACATCATGGTCGGTCATCAGATCCAGGAAAAACTCTGGCCAGGCTCTGACACTTAACTAGCTGTGTGTCTCCATCTGCAAAATGGGGCTAATTACAGCCTCCGCCATCTAGCACTGTTCTGAGAATACCAAAAGATGATGCGTCTTATATGAGTCATCTCACTGTATAGCACAATGTCAGGTACCTACAAAGATTCAATGACTTTAATGCTCACTGATTAGGGGAGTGATCATTAACTTAACAACAGGATTATTCACCAGGAGAATTATCTTAATGTCACATTCCAGGAGTGCATTTAACACCTGGTGACCTTGACCATGGAGCGATGGAGATACACCCTGTAGAGCAGCGGTCCCCAAATTTTTGGCACCAGGGGCCGGTTTTGTTGAAGATGATTTTTGCATGTACGGGGGTGGGAGAAGGATTGGTTGAGGATGATTCAAGTGCATTAGATTTATTGTGCACTTTATTTCTATTATTATTACATCAGCTCCACCTTAGATCATCAGACATTAGATCCCAGAGGTTGGGGACCCCTGTTGTAGGGCACTTCTATCATGTAAAGAACGGTTCCCCTGAAGGGTGACAGTCACCACAGTGGTCCAGATTACGCCTCTGGGAACCAGGTCTGTCTGAAGCAGGGCCATTCCTGGCCCTAGGATTGGATATGGGAAGGTCTTTGAATGACTCCAAGCACATAATTATTTACTTCTTTCCCCAAGAAGGTAACTTTCACCTCATACTCTATCTATTCCAGGCCCCAACAAAAGATTTAGTCACTTTCAACAGCTCAAGGAGACACTTTGTAAAGAAATTAGTCCCCTGCCTCCAGCCCCAGCCCAATAAAGCCCAGTAACAGCAGTTGTCTACTGCTTTCCAGTTTCCCAAATATCTCACCAATGCTCCAGGCACAATTACTGCCCCACTTTACAGATAAGTGGACTGAGGCTCAGAAAGGTTGAGCATTTCTCCCTGCCATGACTGAGCTGGCCAGCACTGGAGCTAGAATTCTTGGCCAGACCCTCCTTCAGACTCTCTTCTACCTTGACAGATAAGAGCTCTCAAAAGAGAAAGTGAGATTTTTGAAGGTGAGCCTCAATTTTTTCCCTTTGCCCCATTGCCTTCCCACATCCACAGCCCTAAACATACTCCGCTCCCTTTTTCCTCTCTAAACCAAGCTCTGACATAGGTAAAAACAGACTAAAATAATCCTACATGCCCATGCTGTGAGGCAAATATACTATTTTTATCCCCATTCCTCAGATAAGGACACTAAGGAACAGAGAGGCTAAGTGATTTGCCATATACCACACAGCCTACAAACAATGAAGCCAGATTTCAATGCTGGGAAATTTGGCTCCAGAGTCTGAACTGATAACACAACACTGTATTACTTTCCCTACAAGTAAGATTGGTTAGATTTATCACACACACAAAAAAAAGATTTTGTAATTTAGAGATCTTCCTGGTTTGCTGTGTTTTTCCATTATCACCCTTCTGTCTGTAACCAAGTGAAGGTTTCAGACCCAACCAGAACAAATAAAAATCATTCTACAAGGTCGAAGATCCATCTCTCCATTCTGATTTGATATCTGGTCTGCAAAAACTGCACTCTCTTGGGGTCCTAGAGCAAACTTTTCTTGCTTCCTTTTTCCAAACTGGGAATGCACCCAGCCAGCTATTCCATTTGCAGAGCCCAGAAGACAGGCAAAAAAGTTCAGGCCCTTCTCAGCTTTGCCCATTCATCTCCATCCACTTCTGCAGCTTTCTCGTCATCTGTGTACTCCTTCATTATTCATTCAGTCAACAAATATGTATTGAACAGTTATGTTCCAGTTACCGAGCTGGGCACTGGGGATTCAACAGTGAACAAGACAAACACAGTCTCTGCCCTCATGGAACGGATATTTTATTAAGGAAGACAGACAATATGCACCTAAACATATAAATGGGATAATTCTGGATATTGATGAAGGTTACAAAGAAAACAGACAGAGAGGTGGACTCAAGAGTCAGGAGAGATGGGGTGCTTTTAGATAAGATGGTTGGGAAAGACTTCTTTGAGAAGTTGACATTTGAGCTGAGACCTAAGTGACAAGAGGGGGCCAATCTTGTAAGAATCTGAAGGCAAAGGGACAAACCAAGTGCAAAGGTCTTGAGGTGAGAAAAATTAGGTGTGTGTGAAGCTAGGCATTGAAGCAGGGAGGGTGTATTAGGAGAGGTGGATGAGAGCCAATCACAGAGACCCCTGCAGATCAGGATAAGGAATGTGGAATTATTCTAAGTGTGTTGGGGATTCATTGGAGAGTTAAAAACAGGAGAATGAGAAGATCTAATTTATGATTTTAAAATATAACTTTTGTTATAGTGTAGAGAATGGGTTGCCAAGGAGAGAAAGGATAGAAGAAACAGGGAAGCCAATCAAATACAAGAAACAGGAAAACTACTGCTGTAAAACAGATGAGATGGTGGCAGCTTAGACCAGGTTGATAACAGAGATGAAGATGAGAAGTAGATGGGTTGGAACATATTTCGGAGGCAGAGTTAACTGAACATGCTGATGGATCAGATGCAAGGCAGGAGAGAAAGGGGGATTCAAGAACTGACTCTTAGGTGTCGGTTTAGGAGATGGTCCAGGACCCTTTTTAACAGAAACTGGTCTTATCCACCCAACCCACATGAAGGGAGAGTCCTGTTTCTTCTTCATTCTAATTTCTTGCTTCACATTTAGGGCTTAAACCAACTTACAAACCCAGACCACAGGCCATAATGGCCTGGGAATCCAAAGCTATTGTACTAAAGAAATTTAGCACAGTGACCTCTGGAATATCCCCCATATAACCATCAGTTGTGGCCCCCTAGAGCAAACACACACTCCATAACTAATGAGATCTGGGTTAAAATCACAGGCCTTAACTATGTAACAATAAGCAACTCAATGAACGTCTGTGAGTCTCTATCCTCAACTGTAAAATGATGCCATGATAAATATCTACTACTTTTCAGGGTTGCAGTGAAGATCAAGGAATCAAGTGTACATAATGGTCATTCAATAAGTGGCTTTCACCCCCCTCCCTCACCCATCCTAGCTTAGGGTTTCTCTCCTGGCACAATGAGCTCCTACATTTCAAGAGGTTGAAAGGTATAGTGCATTGGCCTTAATGAAAGATTGCTGAGTATTTTGGTGAGAAGATAACAGTCAGCATCAGGAGGAACTGGGGTGATGTTACCCCAACCCGAAAATGCAACCTTTTATTACAAATCACTCTGGTTTGAGAATTTTAGTTCCTCTGTCTTTATGGGAAAATTTAGCTCTAGAATGTCCAGGTGGGAAGCCAGAGCCAAGCTATCCCATTGAATTCTCAAGAACCCCTCCCTGTATGTATTGGTGGTGCTAACAATTGGGCTTAGCTGGCACCCCTGTGGTGGGTAGGCTTGGAGGGTGCTGAGAAGATCAAATGAAAAGGTGGCCCCAGGGCATCTGGGCTTTCTGGGAGGTAGTGTATCTATGAGATGTCAGAGGGACTGTGTACAGATCCGTGTGCACTAAAATAGGTGTACTCCCCTGGGAGGGAATATGTGATTTTTTTTTTTTCTCCCCTGCACAAACTTCGCTAGACAAATGTTGCATACAAATTTGAGCAGAGGAATCGGTGCTTGGTTATACACCATGCCAGACGTCTAGACAACACTCTGCACGTTTAGAAAATGAAGCAGCATATTAACACTTTTACACCCAAAGTTTCAAAGGGATTCATTTCCCTGTTAATAATCCAGAAGATTGTTATGCTTGCAGATCTCTCAAAGGGTTAAGGCAACTTAATGTCCATCACTTTCACCTTCATAAGCCATCTATTGACTCATAGACAAGCTCCTTAGCCTGTTCACCTTAATATTTGGCCACCAATCCTCCTCCCAGATGTTATATTTTCCCACCCAAGAAGTTAAGATGCCAAGAATATTATATTCCTGGCATTAAATTTTCTAAACCCCTTACCTCTTCTTCAGAATAAATCAAAGAACAGATTCGAAGCATTTGTTTATACTTAGTTCTAGTGTTTTAAGCATGCATTTCCATTCTTTGGGGGTCGGAATAGCTGTTTTTATTTGTCTGAGAGTACATTTTAAATAAACCTTTCTTGCATCATTTATTTGGGAAGAAAAGAGAAGACACCGTTTTTAATCAATTGTTTTGTTCTTTGATATACACATACACCTGCGTGCAGAACACGTATTCTACGGAAAGACAAAAGAGGGAAATAAACGCAGGGGAGGGCAAGAATCACAGAGTGAAGGGGAGATAGAAAGAGGGAGTAAAGGAGGAGAGGGCAGCTTACAGGAGCCCATTTGCCCTCGCGGCGGCGCGGCAGGTTCAGCACCGCGGACAGCTCCCGTCTTTGTCTTGGTCCAAACTCCCGCGCCCGCGCGTAGCCAGGCAGCGACCGGGGGCCACCCGCTGCCTTCTCCGCCAAACCTGCTTTGGGAAGAAAGAGAGAAGGAGACGAGAGCAGACAGGTAGAGGTTTCTCCATCCTCTCCCCGCATCTTCCGAACTCGGCCCTGATCCCATCCCACTGCATTAGGGCGGTCGACTTTCACTTGGCTTCACGCGGAACCTTGCTTTTGGCTACATAGTGTTGGGGGTCCGGGACGTCTCCGTGGCGAGTCCAGATTAGGTTTGGAATTCGTTTCGCTGTCACTGCCCCAGGCCCTAGCCGCCCACGATCTGTCCCCAGGCGACGCCTAGTCTAGCCTTCGACCAAAGAGGGGGAAAACGCGATGTCTAACGCTTTGCCGCTGGGTATACGGGGCTGTGGACGCGCAAGGACACCCAGACCTTCTGAGCTTGGCCCCAAGACCTGAAGCATCAGATCCAGCGGAGAGAAGAAACGAAAGAGAGAGGAGCCAGAAAGAAGAGAAAGGGTTGCTTTAGAAGCAACCCAGGCCCGGCAAAAGCAATGAATTATGATCAGAGATTACACATTTCGCCGCTCGAATTCCGCAGCGGTTTTTTGTTTTTTTCTTTCCCTTTTGCCAGGAAAGGCGTCTTTCTCCGAGTTCAATAAACTTCACCCACAGAAGCGACTCTATATTTTTTTTTCTGGGTCTTTTCGTAGAACCCAAGATAAAAAGAATTTCTTCTCACGTTCTCCTCTGCCTAAAACCTTGTTTCCCCGAGGGAGTGGGAAATGCCGAACGTGTGATGGTCACTCTCCAAACCCTACTTCCACATACATAAATACACGCGCGCATACACACACACACGCCCACGGTCAATAAAGTTAGGTGCATCCGCCGACCTTCAGAGAAATCGGCCAGCCGAGCTACGATTTATTCTCACGGAATTCGTTTCCCAGGTGGAGCTCTTGGGTAAGGGTAGACAGGGGAAGTTTAGGAATGAGCCTAACCACACAAGGAATACTCTTCCTCCGGCCGTAGGCGAATTTGTTGGGAGGAAAGCAAGAGGACTCTTCCGGACTTTCGAAAGCCTGGAGCCCCCAGCCTGCATCCGGGGCGCACGGATATCTCCACAAAACAAACCGACCCCCAAAGCCCAGCCCTGCAGCCGCGGACTGATTGGTATTCGCCTCCAAAATAAGACCCCACCCTGGCCCCCTCCTTCCCCCGCAAAATAAAACCTTGGAATTTTTTTTTCAGAGCAGCATTCTGCCCTTCCCCTCCTCTTCCCCCGAGAAACCTGGACGAGAAAAGCCACCGCGCACTGCTGGGCAGCTCAAAGGACTTTTAGAGAAAGCGCGATTCCCGCTGTGGTCCCCGAGGAACCGAGGGGCGCGCAGCAGGGTAAACATACTCGCCTTGGGAGGAAGGTGCTGGGGGTCGCCTTCCCTGGGCCCCTCCCCACCTCCCGGGGGCCGGCGGTGGGCGGCCCCCCCACCCCCCAGCCGGCTCCGGCTCTCGGTTCAGCCAGGCTGCGGTGTAAACCGCGGCTTTCCGATGCAGATTTCTCTTTTAACACCTTCTAAACAAAGGCTAATGAGGCCACTGCATTGCTCTATCAACACACAATCATTAGCAGCTGAGAAATACACACGCGCGCGCGCCCGCGCACGCGCGCACACACAAGTACACACAAACAGAGCGCGCGGGCTGCCAAAGTCGGGTGAATTCTAAAGGAACCCATATTAGGCTAACAAAAAGGAGGTGGGATATGGAGGGGCGGGGAGAGGAGGTGGGAGAGAATGGGGAAAGGAGGAGAAGGGGGTGGGGGGGAGAGAGAGAGATGCTATCGAGACCACTAAAAAGACCAAGATAAAAGAAAGGGGAAGCAAGATACAGACTCAAATTCAGACTAGCTAGTCGGAGGGAGGATAATTAGAAAGTCTTCGGGATCCTCCATTTGGAGGTTAGCGCTCTCCCTTTGGGTTTCAGAGATGGGATGGGGTTGCAAGCATCTTCTGAAAAACAGCTCCGGGAGCCCAGCAGATAGCCTCCACGGTCGGATACCTCAGTGGGACCAGGGAGTCTGTGACCACGACTCCATGCGCCCCAGCACTGCCTGCACTTGGATGAGGTTGAGACGGCCCTCCAGGCTAAACCGCCAAGGGAAGGAAGAGGAAGGTGCCAGCGGCACTCAGCTTGAAGCCTTGGTCAGCCTGGCAACCTGGGATTTGAGCCTAACCCGGCAGTTGGCGGAGCAGCCTCTAGCCTTGCACGAAGTGTGGGGTTTTCCCTCTCTGAACAAAGGGTCAGCAATGCTCCCACAAGTTGGAGGACTGGCTTGCACCTTTCCTTCTGTCCTCCCAGGCTGCCCTCTGGCCCACAGGGATTAGCTCCAGTCTGCACCCTCCCCTGAAATTGGTGCCTAAGTTGGACCCTGGGTTGCGGTGCCAAAGAAGGTGCTGTAACCTGCAGGACCAGCTGTGTAGCCTGATGGCTGGGCCTCTGAGAGATGCATTCCAGGAGGAGACGGATGGCTGGAAAGAGAGAAGGGACGCCAGGCTCCACCCTACCCTGGCCCCAACCAGCTGGGTCTCTAAGCTGGCCAGCATGCACAGGCTTTGCAGCTGGATTTTCTGGATTGGCCAAGTGCGATCAGCCACTGCCCTCCAACCTCCCAGAGATGCCCGCCAGGTGGTGGCTTGCAGGGCTCCTCAGCACACTTCCACCAGCCTGCCCCCAGAAATCTGACCACGGCCCTCTGGCTCCAGTCCTGTCCCAAGGCCACCAGACTCAACAGTGGTCCCCAACTCCTGCCACTGCTCACGTCCCACGGGCCCCTCCCCAAATATTGGACCGGGGACTCACTATTTGAACTGGAGACTCAGCGGCCTAGGACCCCAGTGCTGGGAGAGGGTGCTTAAGGAGGGGAGAAGTTTTACCACTGGTGAATAAATAGATGAAGGAAAGAAGAGGAAAGAAGGAAGAGACGGAGGAATGGAGGGAAGAAGGAAGGAAGGGAGGGGAGGAATTCCCTGCCTTTTTGATTAAACGTTCCAGGTCGGGCCAGCCCAGTTAACGAGACCGTTAATTAAGCAGCGCAGTATTCAACTGACAGGAAGGCCCTGCCCCCCGCAGAGTGTTCTGGAAACCAAGCAGTCCACAGAGGAGAGTGAGGGGACACACCGGCTTTGTCACCCCTGCTTTCCAGGGTTCAGCCTATACCCTGCCCTCCTGGGGACGCCCAGGCCCCAACACTCTTCCAGCCTGGACTTGGGGCTGCCCCGAGCTGGCCACCCCCATGGGGACCCCAGAAAGCTCACCCCTGGCCACCTCGCTACCATCCTCCCACCATCCCTCTGTATCCCTGCCCGGGTGCCCAGACCTAAGCCCCTGCGCTGACCCACTCCAAGCGCCCGGTGGGCGTCCACCCAAGCCAGCCTGGGCGCACACGGTCCGGGGATCATCCGGCAAACCCGAACTCCAGAGGGCAGGGACTGGCGACTTGACCTGCCAACTCGGCTCTCTAGGTCTTGCCGAAGCGCCAAACCGGCCGCTCTTCTCCAGGCTCCGGGCGGCAGGGCCCAGCCTCCACGTCCGCTCCTACTCGGGGGCCGATTCCTCGCGGCGGCGGGCAGTGCGCGGCGGCGCGGCGGGACGCTGAGTGTGTGTGCGCAGCGCGGCCTATATTTACACCCCAAACAAAATAATTACACTTTTGTCGGAGGGAGAAAGCCAGTGATTAGGCGCGGGCTCTTTGCGGCAAAACAGTTTCTCAGTGGTACACCAGTATAATTTTTCACGGCTGGCTGAAATCAAAGAGGGGAGGTAATGAATCCGGCGAGCAATTTAAATTTACAATTTGTAACGCCGCCGCCGCGCAGACCCGGCCGAGAGCGCAGCTCCGAGGCGCTCGCTGCGTTTGTTTAATGTTAAAGCCGCGCTGGCTCCGGGGGGGTGGGGCGGGGGTGGAGTGTGCGTGTTGGGTGGGGGGCGGTAATGATGGAAGTCGGGAGAGGACAGGCTGGGCCGCCCCAGAGACCGCGGGGAGAAGACAACGAGGGGCGCGCTTCCCGGGTTCCCCCAGCGCGCGCGCTCCCCGAGAAAGCAGGCCACTCCAGTCCATTCAAAGCAAGCGGTTTGTCTTCAGACGGAGCGAAGGGAGATGCTCTGGCTGCCAGAAAAGCCCCGTTTCTGCTAGGCTGCAGAATCTTCCCGGGATGGAGAGTTTCCGGTGAGGGGCAGGGAAGTGTTCTACAACCCGCGGGAAGGTCGGTTCCAAACGCTCAGAAGAGTCCTCAGTCCGGCCGCTGCCCCATATCCCAGGCTGGAAAAGTCGGAAAGGCGCCTCCCCGCAATCCCAGCTCAGCGCACCTCGAAACGCCCACCCCCGGGCGGGTGTGCTCCTCCTCGCCGGTAATTAATTACCGAACTCAAGGGGGAATATGCAAACCGCGTATTACTAACTCTACAGGGCTTAAGTGATTGGAAACAGATTACTATCTTGTTTGTCTTTTGTCTGTTTTACTTATCCCGCCGCCGTCTGTCGAGTTGTAATGTTGATACTCTTTACTCTAGGAGGAAGATTTTTATATAGTAAATTCCATCAACATCTTGTATAAGTGACATTGCGTCTCCATGCATTACCCTGTTAAGACACAAGCAGTTTATTAGTTACATATAGGAGGGGATTTCGCTGCCTGGTCGCCATCTGTTAGCGCTGTTAGGGCGGGATAATTCGTCTAATAGTTGGTCTGCTGGCGTTTTTTTTTTTTCGGAAGCTGTGCGCCCTGGAAGGTGGAGGGCCAAGCGAGATGCCGCTGCCACTGGACTGGAGCGAGGCGGTTTTGGACTGAGTGTGGGCTGTTCTCAGGGTCCCAGGGTGATTCCAAGAGGCTGTGACCTAGACAGGATGGGTAAACTCAGTTACAGGAGGAAGAAGGCCAGGCCGGGGCTTCTGGAAGTGAAGCTTCATCTTCAGCTCCCGGCATCCATCCCTGGGGTGATTCGCCGCATCCAGGATAGGGGGAGGGGGCATGTACTTCCTACTTCCCTGGCCTTGCACCTCAGCGGCTGGGGCCTGACGGTGTGTTGCCATTTAAGCCCATAGAGGAGGTGAGGGCAGGTGGGTTTATTCTAGATGTAGCTTGGTACACAGGCACCCAGCAGCCAGCAGGGTGGGCAGAGCTGGTGTGGAAAGACCTGGCTTTTCAGGTACCCACTCAGGAGTGGGGGAGGCGGCTCAGCGCGCCTAGTCCAGAGCAAGGGGGAAGGATATCATCTAGACAGCGGCTTTAATCCACGGGGTGCACAAAGAGAATCCTTCATTGCAGCTTTGAGTCGGATACCAGATCGGAACGCCCAGCAGAAAGCCAGAGGCAGGGAAATAAAAATCGAGAGATACCAAGAAAGAAAGTGATGGGGAAATGGAGGGAAAAGGAAACAGAAAAACAACAGAGGCTGAACATAAGAGAGACAGAAAGGAAACGATGTGAAGAAACTCGGGAGAGATGGAGACAAAGACCAAGGAGGTATCTCGATTCGCCTCCACTTGGAGCCTGAGTGCCTCTTTTTTCTCTCCGGAGCTGTTTCACTCTGTCCCTGCCCTTTCTCAGCTCAATGACCCTTCATAGCCCAGGAGGGCAGGGCCAGGCGCTGCCAGAAACTGCGATTTCATGTGGGGCTCCTGGAGCTCTCCCAGCCTGGCCTGGGAGACCCAGCGAGATCCGGCCTCCTTGTTCCTGGCTGGTCCCAGCTCCAATCAGCCACACCTGTTCCTTGCTCGGCAAGCTGGAGGATGAGTAACAGCAGAAGTGGCCCAGTTTGGGGACTCCCTTTCAGAAGTCCAGCTTGGGGGCCAGCACCCCACCCCAGTGACCAGCACCTGTCAATTCCTGTGTGAAGCCAAATCACTTCCCATAGAGACTGTGGCCTGTGAGGGGAAGCTAGAAGTCTGGACAGAAACCCAGGGGGAAAGTGAACACCCCTGAGCCTCCACCAACTGCCCCAATTCAGGCATCCACAAATCCTGCCCCCTTTCAAATCCACAAGGGCAAGCACACTAGAAGTACACACACAAACATATCCCTCCCTGGGGGAAAAAAAAAAACACCACAGGAGTCACATAAACAAAATTATGGCTATCTGCAGAACTACACACACTCACACACACACACAATGATTGACCCACAAACACATATCCACAAAATTCCACAGTCACATACACACCCAACCCAGCTCAGTCACACACACACACGCTCACCTGCACACGATTCAGATTCTTCAAAGTCCACTTTCACATCCATGTTAGCACACACCTACACAAGCAATCTTACACAGATGCACACGCACATAAGCAAATACTCTCACATTCATGTGGCTGCAAATATGCACATATATACATATATATGTACACACCAACCAACAAAAACAAAAGCATGCAGACTGATATACACAAATATTAGCAGAGCTATGCACAGGTACAAACACAAAAGACACACATGCCAAAATATATTCATATAATTGATTCCTGAGTAATATAAACAGAGGCAAAAACAAGATTCTCAAACAGCAAATGTGTATTAACAAACTCAACAAATGCACCCAAACGCATATCCATACCCAAGCCTTGGGGTGTACGCATGCAAGAGCACGCGCGCGCACACATACATATACACACACACACACACACACACACACACACACACCTCTACACTCATCTGGCTCCCAGCCTGTGGGCCCAAGCCTTACAGACCCCATCGGCCCTCTTTTCTGGAGTGGGAAGGGAAAATCCCCACCTAGCTTGCCTGGCCTCCCTAACTTAGAGCATCCAGTTCATTGACTGGGTTGGCACTTTGGAAAGGAGGCATGTTTTTTTCCCTCCCCCACCAGAGTCACAGTCCCCCTCCACATACACCTGCGAATACCGTCCCCCCCCCCCCCAACACGCTCGGAGCCCCGTGGAATGGCACTTCCTGCCTCCTATGTAGAATCGAACCTGCACACACAGCCGGGACGCCCAGCGCGTGCAAACAGCGCCCGCGCAATCTTCCAGGGTGCCGCCTCGGCCGCGCTACCCACTCACCGCGGCGCCCAGACTGGCTGACCCGGGATCCGGAAGGTGCCACGAGGAGAGCGGAGACGCGGTGAACGCCACTTCTGAGCTGGCTTCGGAAAGACCGGTGCGCTTTCCCACCGGAAAGACCGGTGGGGAGTACCCCACTCCCCACATCTCCCCTAAGTCCCGTGGCCAGCGTGGGGTCTCGGAGCGGGCCAGAGAACATGCCCCCCAACCTGGGCCTGGGCCTGTTCGGTCTTTCTCTCTCTCTCCTTGAGAAAGGCCGGGCTTGTCCCCAGTCCCCGTGTATGACAAAGGAAACCGGGGACGCCTCCCGGGAGTCCCGGGAACCTCCCTGTCGCAGCTCCAGGGCGCTGACCCCAGGGGCGCGCGGGTAGGGGGAATCCGAAACGGCGGGCTGGGCTGGGGAAGAGGAGGCAGACAGAGCGCGCGATCCTCGCCTTGGGTAACTTCTGGA
The DNA here is from genome assembly GCF_910594005.1 of Cervus elaphus. Lineage (NCBI taxonomy): Eukaryota > Metazoa > Chordata > Mammalia > Artiodactyla > Cervidae > Cervus > Cervus elaphus. The sequence goes on along the minus strand of NC_057819.1, from coordinate 11,824,038 downwards.
AGTTCCGTGGATGGAGAAGGGGGCAGAGGTTCCCCACCTCCCCACTAGGCCTTGGAACCCTGCCCCCCCGCCCCAGATATGTGTGAGGCGAGAGAAGAGAGAGGCAGTTCTCAGATCGCGCGGCCCCCCAGCCCCCAGCCCCAAACTGGAAGGTAAATACTTACTTTGCCTCCGAACCAGGTACAAGCTAATACTCAACAATACTGATGCCTTGTTTTTTTTGCTCTGTCCGGACCGCAAAGCTGTAGCCAATTTAGATATGCTATAAATTTAAGAGGTTGCCATGGCCACCGCGCGCCCATTGGCCGCCGGGCCCCCTACGTGCCGCGCCACGTCACCAAATCTGAATAAGGATGCGCGAATTAGGCGGCGGCCAGACAAAGATGAGGATCGGGACCGCTTGAAAGTGGGGGAAAGTGCCGGCGCCTCCGCCACCGGGGAAAGCCGCTCGGCAGAGCCGAGGCCAGCAGCCACCCAAGATATACTGGGGCGCGCGGCCCGGGGCATGAGGCTGTGAAAGCCACCAGTCCCCACCCCACCGCGGGCAGCCTAGCGCCAGGCCCAGCATTCACCCGAGGACTTGACCGGCTGAGTCTTGGTTCGGACCGGACTCGCCCGGCGGCGGCCGAGAGGAGAAGCAGACAGCAGCGGCGGGGCCGGGGGCCCGAGGGCCGGGGGCCCGAAGGGAGGTCGAGGCGGCCCGAGCCGCCGGGGCGCGGGGCTATGATGGTGCACTGTGCCGGTTGCGAGCGGCCCATCCTCGATCGCTTTCTGCTGAACGTGCTGGACCGCGCGTGGCATATCAAATGCGTTCAGTGCTGCGAGTGTAAAACCAACCTCTCGGAGAAGTGCTTCTCACGCGAGGGCAAGCTCTACTGCAAAAATGACTTCTTCAGGTAAGAGGCCCGTGCCGCCCCTGCTTGCTGCCCGCGCGCCCGCCCAGCGCGCGCTCCGTTGGGGCACCGGGGAACGGGAGAGACCCACCCCAGCCTCCCGGTCTCACCAGCTTCAGTGGGGAGCCGGCTCGCCCAGCAAGCTCTTGCCGTCCTCGGTCCAGCAAGGGCCGGAACCCAGGCGGAGTGAGAAGAACGCGGCTGGGCTGCTTCTAGCTGTCTTTTCCAGGGCGGCTTGGATCGGTGGTGGGGCAGGGGGAGGAAGCCTGACTAACTTGCTCCACACTCGTCTCTGCCCCTTCCTAGCCGGCATCACCCCAGGGTGGAAGCTTCCAGCCAAGCTCTGAGAGACTAAGGATTCTGGCGAAGTTAGGGACAGCTGAGGGCTTCTCCCACCAGGCAGAGTGCGGGGTGTCCAGAGGCTGGGCTCCGGGCAGGTAGGGTTCCCAGGGCCTTTCTGGACAAACAGAAACTTCCCAGCTCCAGAGGGGGCTCAGCCAGAAAGATCTCCTCTGGTGATGGGAAGGGAATCTTCTCCTCAATCCCCCCATCCGCATCCCCTCCCCCCACTGGCCCCAAACTCCTTAAACATTTTCTCTTCTGTTGAAAGTACAAACGAAATGAAGCTGGAATCAGGACCTGCAGGGTCTACCCTTGCTGCCCACTCGGGCCCTCAGGCAGATCACAGAGATCACTTCTCTCAGTCTCGGTTTCCCAGCTGAGAAATGTTGAGGGTTGGCCTGGAAGACTGTGGGGGTTTTGGCCGCTCGGCCTGGCCCGCTTCCCCACGGGTGCCCAGAGTCGGCTTTGTGAGTGCGAATTCCAGGCGCAGAGAGAATAGGGGGGCGTGATTAACACCGTGCAGAAAGGCTGCTCACCAGCCTCGGTGAGCTGGCACTGGGGAATTTGAATAGGAGAAAATGTCAGGCTCGCCTTTACACGTGTAAACTCCCCGGCCCCAGAGGCCCAAGGCCCCTAATGTGGTGGTGCTTGCAAAGCGCCTAATGACTTTTGATAAGGTGCATATGGCCAATGATGCTGCCGGATAAGGCCAAAAGTGACTGATGGCTTCTAATGCCCTCACTGCATCAACGTCACCCAAATTCGCCCTGTTTAGAGACGTGGGTGTGAGGAGACAGGGGGCCCCAGAGCCCTGGGCCCTCGCCCTCTCTCCCCCTGCACCTCGCTGCTCCCGCTTCTCCTCATCCCTCCCAGTGCCAGTCTGCACCGTCCATTTCGGGGGAGGCCGGCCTTCTCCCAGCATTCTTGGAAGAAAGAAAAGGATTTAGATCGGGAACACAGAAAAGGAGGCATTGGAGAGATCCCGAGTTCTGGCCATGCAGGTTTAGGACGGCCTACTGATCACACATCCCCCTCCCCTGCCTGCCAGGGCCTGGGATCTGGGGACCGGGAGGTTCAGTCCCTGCATTCCAGAATCCACAGGCCCCTGACCAGCTCCAGTGGGGCCCAGAGCAGGGCCTGGAAAGTCTACAGCACTGGGAATCAGCAGAGGCTCTCTCCTTCCTGCTTAGGTTCAGCTCAGGAGAGGGGACCCCTCCATGCTCCATTGCTAGGACCCACCAGCCAGGCTGATTGACCCCACCTGGATCCCAGCAGACTGTTAAGGATCCAGAAGGCAAAGCCGAGAAGTGGTCCCAACCCGGCCTGCCTGGCTTTAAAATCCTTCCTGACCTCAAGAGCAGAGTTTGCCTGGAGCATCCCGGGCGGATCTGGTAGGGGTGGGTGGTGGAGGAGGGGCACAAGTTTGGGTGCTCTGGGCCTTCTCCTGGGCTGAAGGCTGCACCCAGCAGAGTTCAAACAAACCCGACCACCGAGGCCCAAGAGTCCCAAGCTCAGTCCTGGGTGTTTCGGCTCCCGGCTGGCATTTCCGGCCAGGGAGGACAGGACTGGCATCTCCTATTGACAGATGTGGAAATGGAGGCTTCTCAGGAGCAAGGGCGGGGCAGGAGGAGGTCAGGGCTTCGGGGAGGATGGGACGCTGGGCTGGCCTCAGGTGACAGGCCGTGTCGCGTCCGCAGGCGCTTTGGCACCAAGTGTGCAGGCTGTGCGCAAGGCATCTCGCCCAGCGACCTGGTACGCAAGGCCCGCAGCAAAGTCTTCCACCTCAACTGCTTCACCTGCATGGTCTGCAACAAGCAGCTCTCCACGGGCGAGGAACTCTATGTCATCGACGAGAACAAGTTCGTGTGCAAGGACGACTACCTGAGCTCGTCCAGCCTCAAGGAGGGCAGCCTCAACTCGGGTAGGAGGCCCTCGCCCCTCCCCAGCCGAGCCCCAGCGCCCTCCCTACTTTGCCCCCTGGCTGGAGGCAGCGCCCTCCCTACTTTGCCCCCTGGCTGGAGGCGGTGCCGGGGCTCAGAGCTCTCCTCTCTGAGGTCAAGGCACACGGAGGGGCTTTGGGGGGCTGGCGTTTGCAGCCAGTCTCTCAGCATACTTGCCACTCCAGCTCTTCCCCTGCCCTCCTCCAATTCTTGTCCAAGCGGTCCTCCTCCTCCTCCTCCTCCTCCTCCAATTTGGAGCCGTTTCCCCTTTCAGAGTCTTTTCAGCTCCTGGTAATTTCTAGCTGCATAGTGAGGACAGTAATTGGGGTCTGCAGGAAGGAGAGGTGGGAAAGGAAGATCCCAGGCCAGGAGGGCGTCAGGACCCTCCTCGCGTCCCCTCTCCCGAGAGCGCGCCTCCCCCTTTCGCAAGCCCTAGCTGAAAAGTGCTGAGAGGGCGTGAGAAGGGCCCCTCGGAAGGCCCGGCCCCGCCTGGAGGGAGTGGGCGGGCGTCGGGCCCCTGGGGGAGGGGCTGTGGCAGGTTTGGGGTGGGAAACCCGCCGCCGCTGGTCGTGGCCGGGGCCGCCGGGAACCCGCTACCGGACTGGAGAGGTCTCGGGCCGCCGCTGACGTCCGGTTCCCTTCCCGCTCCGTCCGCCCGCAGTGTCGTCCTGTACGGACCGCAGCTTGTCCCCGGATCTCCAGGATCCACTCCAGGACGATCCCAAGGAGACCGACAACTCGACGTCGTCGGACAAGGAGACGGCCAACAACGAGAACGAGGAGCAGAACTCGGGCACCAAGCGGCGTGGCCCGCGCACCACCATCAAAGCCAAACAGCTGGAGACGCTGAAGGCCGCCTTCGCCGCCACGCCCAAGCCCACGCGCCACATCCGCGAGCAGCTGGCGCAGGAGACCGGCCTCAACATGCGCGTCATCCAGGTGCGGCCCGGGCTGGGCCACCCCTCCCCAACGCCGCTGCGTCCGCGAGCAGGGAAGTCGGAGGAGCCTCGCACCCAGCCTCCTTGGCTAAGAGCGCGCCGAGTTCGATCCAGGGGCAGGCGGTGCGCCAGAGGTCGGGGCCCTAGCCCCGACTGGTCACACTCCTAGCCGGAAGATCCAGGCCGGCCCTGCTGTCTTCCAGCGGTGTCGCCTTGGGCGGGTCACTTCACCTCTCTGATTCCCGCCCCTCGCCCCTTTCAAGGAAGGTTTTAAGCCTCGCTGGAGTATGGGGACCTTTCCCTTCCTCCCCTCCTCTGAGCAGAGAAAGAGGCGCTGTTTGTTCTCCGCGTGCTCCCTCCGGGCGCCCGACAAACGGCCAGAGCCCTGCTGGGGGAGGCGAGGGGCCGAGACCAGCGCCTTGCCGAGCGGGAGGCCTTTATAAAGCCGTCACACCGCGGACGGGCCAAGGACCAGGAAGCCCAGCTCTTTATGAGTCGCCCCACGGGTCCGCGAAATCCTTCACCCTTGGCTGGTTCGCCGAGGCCCCTCTCCACCCCTCTGGTCTAATCCGGCCCGGCCCCCCGGCTCAGGGCATTCTTGGTGCGAAGGAGGCGCTAGGACCCAGCAGGGGCGACCAGGGCAGGGAAAGAAGGGGACCCAGATCGGAGCTCACGGCCCCCTCCTCTGTCCCAGGTGTGGTTCCAGAACCGAAGGTCCAAAGAACGCCGGATGAAACAGCTGAGTGCCCTGGGCGCCCGGAGACACGCCTTCTTCCGGAGTCCGAGGCGCATGCGTCCGCTGGGCGGTCGCTTGGACGAGTCGGAGATGTTAGGGTCTACTCCGTATACCTACTACGGAGGTAAGCACCCCGCCTTGGACACGGTGCCCCACACCTAGGTCAGTGCTGGTTGAGAGGGCAGGCCTGGATCCCTGCGATCTGGGGTGCCCGGGGACCCCTTTCCTCCTTTCTACCCACGAAAAACATACACAATCATGAACACACCTTAAGAGACACGCATCAACAGGGGCAGACCCACGCTCAGATACTTCCTGGACAGAAAATGAGATACATGTGTTCACTCACCCATGCCTCGATGCCCACAGATAAACAAATGAGACAGTGACACACACCCACGCAGGACCCACACGAGACCCACGTCTAGACACATGATCACCCACAACCAACACAGGTATACCCCACCCCCTCGGTATACTGACAGACACGCTGACACTCTCCAGCTCAAGCACTCGGCATGTACCCCGTCCCAGCCTGACACGCAGCCTTCTGCTGCCCTGGCCCACAGGCGGGCCTGGCGTATTTTGGCACCAGCAGGAAAGCAGGCCCTGGCAGGCAGCACCAATAGTAGGGATGGAGGGGTCAGAGGTCTCCTGGGGTCACCCCCTCGCTATCTTTCAAGACAGCACCTCCTTTTCCCACCTCGGGGACCATGCACACAGCATCTGGACCGTTTAGCCCAGATGCCTGGCAGTTGGGCAGGTTTTGCTGGACTAGGACTCTGGCCCACCCACCCAGCTGCAAGAACACCAAGGCTCATCAGAACTGGGGGCGGGGGTGGGGGTGGGGGGAAGCAAGAATTAAGCCAACCTAGTTATCCACTCTGGGTACTTAGGGCTGCAGGGGGCAAGGAGCCCAGCGTGGCCCAGAATTCCTCTGTTGCTGTTATCAGGCTCAGGCCCGGGTGTACTCTCCTCTTCCTTCCTCCTCCTCTCTTCTGTCCTCCCTTCTCCCCTCTGCGAACATGTCACTCTCCTGGATGACCTCTCCTGACTCCCTCACCTCCTGTTTTGTTGAGACCCAGTTGCTCCAGGGCACTATTGGACTGACTCACCCTTCCCGTGCATCCCAGACTTGTGGGCTCTAGGAAGGCATCTCTCCTTCTCTTCCTGAGCCTCTGAATTTGGGGAGCCCCCAGGAATGCCTTTGCCTGAAAGGGATCTCTGCTCCACCCAGACTGGGGAAGGGGGTGGTCCTAGTAACCCAGATTGGTGAGAGGTGACTTCTTTTAGAAAAGTCTGCTGGATGGCCCTTTCGAAGGTGGGGCTAGGATCCCGGGTGCCCAGGCAGACCCAGAAGGAAAATAAGAGTACCCTCTACCAGCTTTGTTTTACCCACAGGCCTGGGAAGTTAGCTCCTCTGGCCCGGCCAGGGTCCCCAGAAACTGTGGCTGAAAAATGGTGATGTGCTTTTAGGGAAGAGACTGAGCTGGCAGGGCAGGTACAGACTCCAAAGGGAGTTGGCCTAGTTTACTTGTCCCGGGGCCTCTACTCACCGACTTTCTTCACCTGTCTTTGCCTCCTTGCGCGCAAAATCTCCGCCCGGCCCGGCGCAGGGAGGTTGGCGGGGCGATAACAGTCCGGAATTTTTCCCCGCCTGGGTAATTAACCAAGGTTTCCCCTAGGACCAGCGTGCCTCCCACCAATCCGACCGCCTTTTCTACCCCCATGTCTGCTGGATAGGGTGGGGGCCTGGACACGCGGGGCCCCTCTTTCCCTGGAATGGGGTGGGGGGGGGGGACGGCCGCGGACCCCCGGCCCCAGGGAGGCAGCCCCGCCTAATCCGCGCTGGGAGATCCCGGCGGCGGCGGCCGGCAGCGGGCGAGAAAGGGGCCGGGCGGCGGGGCCGGCGGCTCCCCGTGGGAGCGGGGACAAAGCCCCAGCTGCGGCTTTTGTGCCCTTTTCAGACGGCGTTTGTTCCAATTACCTCCGGCCCGGCCGCCATATGGGCGGAGGCGGCGCGCTCCGCGCGGGGGCCGAGGCCCTCGCTGGCTAGCCGGCTCGCTACGAACCGTGGCCGTCCCCCATCGCCGTCCCTTAGGGGCCCCAAATTCGCCGCTTCCAACCTTTCTAGTCACTTACGGGGAGAATGGAATGAGTGGTTTTTAAAAAGTAATTGGCGACCGTTTTGGCTGTTGCCTAAACCGTCTCCAAGCCCGCCTCCGGACACTCCCCATTTGGACTGATGTCAAGGAAGGTTTGGGGAGGGAAGGGGGCGGCAGGGGGAGTCCAGCCCTCGGCCCGGTGACAGACCCTGGCCCTAAACCGGAGGCGTGCGTTTGCTGAAGAGACCCCGGCTTCCGGACGCGCTGGTTTTCCCTCCGCCCAAAGCGGGTTATTGTCAAGGGTGCTCCTTTCGTGGGGTCCCACGCCCCACTCTTTCAGGGGGCGACCTGAGGGGAGGGAAGGAGGCTCTGTCCTCTGTTCGGAAGGGCTTAGGGAAGGGGGCTTTAGGAAGAGGTCACGGGAATTGACTCAGAAACACTTTGTCGAGAATGGGTGGGGGTGTAATCTGGAGCCACTGCGTTCCCCGAATTTGTGGGCAAAATTCGAATTTGTGCATGGGCCAATAGCTATCACCAGATTAGTAAAAGGGCTCAACGTCCCCCAAATGCCCCCAAAACTTTGGGAGTCCTGGCAAACCCACCCCGGGGGACCCAGCTTTTACCCCAAGGCGCACGGATCTCTGGACGTGGCCTGGCGAGTGTTCTTATCGTCCCCCCCTCCCCAAATCTCTGAGGCTCAGCTTTCTCCATTCCTGGCCAGGTGAGGCCGGGCAGCCGGTCGGGCCCCACATTCACCGGGTAGACAAGGGGGCGCAGCGCAGGAAGGGGAGGGCGCTGAGACCGCCCGGCAAGGTCCGCGGCCAGGTTTCGGCGGCCGGGGCCAAACTCGCCAGCGCCACTGCGCTGCGGCTGCGCTTCTCCCCGGCGGGGTTGCCGCCCGATCGCAACCATTTCACCTTCCGGTCTCTTTCCGCCACCTCTGCCTCCCTGCCCTGCTCCTCTCCCGGGTCTCAGCCCCCGTGTCTCTGGCCGCCTGTCCGACTCGACTCGTGCGTCTCTGGACGCCTCTGTCTCTCCCCACCTTCCATCTTGTTCCTGGGTCTCTCCCCGGGTTTTTTCCTGCGTCTCTAACCACACAGCCGCCTCAGCTTTCTCTTTCCCGCTCCTGGACTATCTCTGTTTTACTCGAGTAACGCCGGGTGTCTATCTCAGGCGTGGGTTCAGTGACCGAGTCTCTTTCCTTGCCTCCCCACGGACTCTGGGTCTGCGGTGTCTCCTTGCGTGCTGTCCTACGGATCTCTCCCCGTCTCTTTATCTGGCAGTTGTCCAGTGCGTCTTGCTCTCTGTGTCTCTCTCGCCAGCTCTAAGACACTGTCTGGAATCCTCTGTCTCTTGTGCTTCCCCCGTGACCTCTGTCTCCTTTCTGTCTCTGAGTCAGGGAACCTCTGATGTTGAAAGGTGTGTGTCCTTCATCGTCCCTGAGTCTCTGCCAGCTTCTGAGACTGTAGCCTTTCCGTCTCACTTCTTGTCTGTCTCCCCAGCACGAACTCTGGGTCTGGCCTTCCGTCTCACTGGCCTGCCTCTCCCTTGGTCTCCGCAGGCCTCTCCACGGGTCTTTCTCTAACCTCAAGTCTGTGTCGCGTGGTCCCCATGAACGTCCTGTCCCGCCAGCCCCAACCGTATCTGCACCTCTCTGCCCTTGGTCTCCCTGGGTCCCCTCCCCTGGATCTCCTCCCCCAGGTCCCTTGAGTCCTCCCTATGCGACCTCCCCATCTCTCACTCTCCCCTCTGCCGCCCTGTCCCCTCCGCAGACTACCAAGGAGACTACTACGCGCCAGGGGGCAACTATGACTTCTTTGCGCACGGCCCGCCGTCGCAGGCTCAGTCCCCGGCCGACTCGAGCTTCCTGGCCGCCTCCGGGCCCGGCTCGACGCCGCTGGGCGCGCTGGAGCCGCCGATCGCCGGCCCGCACGCCGCCGACAACCCCAGGTTCACCGACATGATCTCGCACCCGGACACGCCGAGCCCCGAGCCGGGCCTGCCGGGCTCTCTGCACCCTATGCCGGGCGAGGTGTTCAGCGGCGGCCCCAGCCCCCCCTTCCCCATGAGCGGCACCACCGGCTACAGCGGACCCCTGTCGCACCCCAACCCTGAGCTCAACGAGGCCGCCGTATGGTAAGGCCACCGGGCCGGGCCGCCCCCCCCGCGCTTGGCCTTGGGGACCCGCCCGGCCGGCCCCCGCCCCCCCAACCTCACCCCGGACGCAGCCTCCCTAAACCAAAACGCCCGACGTGGACACGGCTCGCTCTCTCTCGAGTCCGAACTCAACCGGCAGCTGCTTCTCGGCTGGGCGCGAAGGAGGAGGACCGCCCCCCGCCCCCCATCTCCTTCCTCCCACCGCGGCCTCCCCGGGAACCCCCTGCCAGCGTCTCCCGGCAGCCGCGAGCGATTTCTTGGGACCAAAGTTAACACTCCGGAGGGTCAAGAGATTTCAAGCACGCTCTAGGCTTCCCCCGACCTCTCCCCCAACCCACACACCACCTCTTTGGACCAAGAGAGGGCTGAAGCCAAGGGATGGAGACGATTTCTTTTTCCCCCCCTCCCTGGAACCCGACTGGCATTTTGTAATCGTATTTCTCACTCTGCTTTCCCGTCTTTTAAAAAAAAAAAGAAAAAGAGAGATTGAAGGGAGTGAGAGGAAAGGGAGCAGAATGAGTTAGAAGATGGAGAGAGAGCCAGCAGAGAGATGGAGAGAGAGCGAGAAACATGTTTGGATGGGGGGCGAGTGGGGGGGGGGGGGTCACTGGAAGACAGCTCCACCTGTGCGTTCGCGCCCCCTGGTGGTCAACCTCGATGATCACGGTCAGCTTTTCTAGGAAGAGTCGGGAGCGGTCCCGACGTGGCCAGCCCAGGGGCCAGACCCCCACCTCTTCCTTCCTTTGACATTTATTTTGAGCCAGGGGGTCCAGGCCAGATTCAAACATTGCCCATCCTGCGCTCCGCTTTGGGCAAGGCGCCAAGATTTCTGGGCTCTGGCCGACAGACCACCCTCCGTGCCCAGGTCCTTGGAGGCTGGGCGGTCAGGATGTACAGTATTATACTTTTTTGGAAGTTGAACGCTTCTAGTTTCCTTATTTTGTATAAAGAAGAAACAAATAAAGTATGTTTTTGTGTTTACTGTTTATTTATTGTACACTAGTTATCTGGGGTTGGACATTTTTATATTTTTAAGAGGAGGGTGGGCAGAGTGGGGGAGGGGAGCCAGAAAGAGGTTTACCTAAAAAAAAAAAAAAAAAGCAAAAAAAAAAAAAAAAACCCAAAAAAATCAACTTTTTTAAAGAGAAAGATTAATAAAAAATTCTTTTTTCCCTCCATGCTGTGTGATTTTCTTTCTTTTTTTCCTTTTTTTTTTTTTTTTTTTCCTTTTTGCCTCTGTCTTCAGTCACTCTGAATTAATGGAACTATTCTGGTTCTTGTTTCTGACATAAAAACAGATTTGATGGATGCAAAGACCTCTCATCTAGCAGGGTGATGGGAGGGGTTCTTTTGGCAACTAACAGGTAAGGAAGATGCCTGCCATTTTTTTTTTGACAGCTACGATGCACCAATAGTATCTCCCCCAGTTTTATGTAATACCCTGATCTAACACAAGCCAACCTGGCACATAGTAGGCCTTCAAAATATTTGATGACTGAATGGGTGTGTGACTTGTTTATCACCAGAGCAATTCGAGCTTCACTCATTACTCCTCTGGGTAATTCCAGATGGCAAAAACAAAACTGAAGAGACAAAAAGCAGGTTGGGACTTGCCAGGCAGTCCAGTGGTTAAGACTCCACATCTCCATTACAGGGGTCGTGTGTTGGATCCCTGGTCAGAGAACAAAGGTCCCACATGTCTAGTGGCGCAGACAAAAAGAAAAAAAGCAGGCTGGTAGGTCCAGTGCTGCAAGGCTGTTTTAGAACAGAAATGCCCGCAGGGAGAACAAGGCTGTTCGTCCTGCAGTTCTTAACACAGTGCCTGCTTGGGTCCTTTGGTAAACCAGCACGGTGGAAGGGAGTTCTTGAGGAGATTTAATGGGTCTGAGGCTACTCCCTAAAGACAAGTCCCTCCCTCCCTCTGCCTCAGTTTCCCTACTTTCAAAAGTGGGGACTAGAGGGAGTCCTTTCTATGACTTCATTCTCTTGCAGCTCAAACACTGTAGGATGAGAAAAACAGATGAGAAGAGAAAATAGATGGAAGAGGGTCCTGCATTTGGATGCCTGTTCTCCCAAGCTTAGGGTGGGGGAGGGGCTTACCCATTTTAGCAGCAGCAGGAGAAGGAGGGGGACTGGGGGCTTGTGGGGAGTGAACCACCATGGAATGGACACAGGCTAAGAGCCCTCCTCATCTCTCCTTCTTTCATTCGGACATCACAAGAATAATTCGAGGTGACCTGACTTTTTCTTTTCTTTCCTTATAACACATTTGTCTTTATCAGACAAATGCTACTTGCTCGAGGTGGAAAATCTAGAAAATGCAGATAAGCAAAAGAAAGAAAAGATAATCCCCTGGAATCTCAAGTAAACGAGTTGATATGTTTCTTTCCAGATTTTTTTGTTTTTTTCCTTTTCATTTTGAGACTAGAGATCATGCACACATAGACACAGAGCATAGACTTGCCCCTGGCATGCTCACAACTCCAGGAGCACCAGGCATCTGGGAGAGGCCCATTCTTGAATAACCCTGGAGTGGCCCCATTAAGATCTCAGAGGGAGGCTCCAGAAACCAGAGTCCAGGAGGGATGTGATCTCTGGGGTCATGATGAGGACTTGAGGCTGATTCCCCATGGGCGCTAGCTCTGAGTGTTGGTGCGTCAGGAGGGTTGGGAGCAGAGAGGTCACCTAGGAGTGGGATAAGGGTAAAACAGAAGAAAGGCCCTGGGCCCCGGGAGACTGGCTAGCTGGTCACTGTATCACCTTTCTGAGCCTCAGTATGCCTACCATGAAATGGGCTCACAATGGCATTTCATCCACATTAGAGAGATGCAATTTATCCTGTGGCCAAGGTTTGGGAAGTCTAAGTCTTGGGTTCAATCCTCACTCCCATCTTCTACCAACACACACACACACACACACACACACACACACACCAGCTTCCTTGAATGATGAATGACAAGGGGAGAGAAGGAGATCCTTGTCAAAATCAACTCAAATCCACCTCTACTCCCATGAGCTCATTTCAGCTCCCCTAGTGCCTGCAGGGCCCAGGGGCTCTGGGAGGAGAAATCCCATCCCCACCCCTCTCCTGACAGTGACCCTGCGGGTGTCACAGTCAATGTCTTGGGTGCACTTAATTTGGGAGATGGTTCCTAAGGAAGGTTGGGTGGAGAAGGAAGAGAGCTGGGGAGGGACATTTGTCCCTAGACACCCACAACCATCGTCTCAAAGTGTGATCAGAGGACTATGCTTCCTAAAAATAAATATCCTTGCCCCCTCCCCCAGCCCATGGCTGGAACTGCTCTCTGGCGTGGTGCCCCAGGTGTTTCACATTTGTTAAGCTCCCCAGTTGCTTCCAAGTCTCCCAAATGTGCAGGACATCTGCCTGAAAAAGATTGATCTGGAGCCTAATTTGATCTGCCACCCCTTTCAGGATGAGTGTTGTTATCCCCATTCTACAGATGAGGAGACTGAGGCTCAAGAGGTGCCTTGAGCTGCTGGGGGTCACACAGCCTTGCAGTAGCAGAGCCAAGTTTTGAATTAAGAACTGCTCCCGAAGCCTACATTGTCCCTGGACCCAGGACATTGCCTGGCGCAGGTAAGACCTCACTCTGTGTCTAGCAATACATGAATGAATGAATGAAATGAAATGAATGCACTCCAGCTGCCCTAAAAAGAGATTCAAGAAAGACTCTAATGAATGCTAATTCCTACTGGTAGCAACCTCACTGGATTTCGTTTAAAACCCCTTGCCGGGTTAAACAAAATCAACCGGAAGAGCAAAGGGCACGATTACAATTACCAAGGTCAAAAGACAGAGGACTTCCAGCTTCCCTATGTTTGCCCTTGTTTCTTTCTCTCTCCCTCCCTCCCCATCCCTTTCCTCCTGCATTAATGTATCCGTTCATCTCCTCTATCTCTTCATCGCCTGTATTTATTATCATTTAAAAATAAAAGATCTCTGGGGCGGGGGGTAACCCTCTGAGCTGAGCAGGTAAGGTTAGCCAGCCGCTGGCTATGCCCTCCAGCTCTGGGAAAAGCAGAACGTCATGCCTCCCTCACTGCCCTGAGGCTGTAATTCTGGCCAACACTGGACAGTGAACCCACATGTATCCCAGCCCCTGGCGTGCATGCTCTCCCCCGTTTCTGTCCTCCAGCCCCAAAATGAACACCCCACGGAGCCAGAGCGCGAGATCTGACCCACTGTGCTTAGGACTAATATTTAAAATGCAGAATGGCTGTGGAGGGCTCCTGCTCCCAAGCCTTGTCGTGCAGTAAAAAGATATAAACAGAATAAATTACCTCTCCAGCTCGGATTATGAGAATACCCATCTCCTGACCAGAATTTTAAGTCCTGCCTCCCTCGTCGCGCTGCACCCGGCTGATTTATGGAAACCCAAGCACTTCTCTGCATATTTCTCCTGTTCAGCCAAGTGACCGAGTTTACCCTTCCTATGCCATTAGCGTTATTAACACCTGGGCAACCGATCATTGCAAATGGGCCATTTCTGTGATGAACGGAAACCTCTCCCGCGGCTTCTCTGGGGCCTTGCCACCTCTGGCCTCCTCTTTCTCCATTGCGTGCCAGGGCTGGGGACCCACCCCAGCACCTGCTGATGGGCTCCAGGGGGACTTTGGAGAGGAAACCTCTCACCTCGGCAGGTGTCCGTGGCTTTCAGGCAAGCATGCAGGAAATGACACCACGACTCATTTTTTTATGCCTCAGAGAATGTTCCAGATGAGGGCAATCTCCCCCCCACCGCCGCCCCACTGAGCAGGGAAAGAAACTGAGGCTCAGAGATGGCGAGAGACTAGCCTGAGTTCCCATCAAGAGTTGATGGCAGAGCTGGGACCTGAATTCAAATCTTCTAGCCTCATGTTACTCAAAGTATGGTCCGTGGACCAGCAGCAGCAGCAGCACCTGGGAGCTGGGTGGAAATGTGGAGTCTCAGACCCCACCCCAGACCTTCAGAACCAGAGAGGGCACAAGCCCCGGGAGACTGGGGCACGCGTTCAGTTTTTTGAAGCATTCACTTAGAATCGCCAGATTCTCCATGGTCCCTTTTTCACTGGAGGAAAACCTGATGGTGTAAATTCTCTTTGCTCAGACGCAGCAAAGACTCCACTTCCACACTCACACCCAGTGAAGATGAAGCAGCCGGTCAAACCAGAGTCACCCACGTGAACACCCGGAGCGCTTGGGTCATTGCTTCCTCCATTGTAACCTCACAGCCCATGTTGTGTCTGTCTCCATCCCCAGGCTGTTAGCAACTTGAGACCAGGAAGTGTGTGTGATTGATTCCAGGCACTCAACCTCTCTGAGCCGTAGTTTTCCCATCTATAAAAAGGGCACAATAAGATCTAACTTCATGGGACTGCCTTGGCAGTCTAACAGTTAAGACTCTGTGCTTCCGATGCAGTGGGCATGGGTCAGGTCCCTGGTTGGGGAAGATCCCACATGATGCAAGACACGGCTTAAAAAAAAAAAAAGATATGATGTCGAGTCATCACAAGGGTTTTCCAATAATAAAGTAATAATAAAAAATAAAGAAGAACTTTCCAAAGGTTTCCAAAACTAGTTTGAGAATTGTGGAACAAGTACAAATTTCCAGAGGAACTCTCTCAAGGACAACACAATTTTTAAAAATAAATTATATGTGCTCGTGTTCAGTCGCATCCAATTCTTTGCAACCCCATGGGCTGTATAGCCTGCCAGGCTCCTCTGTCCATGGGATTTCCAAAGCAAGGACCCTGGAGTGGGTTGCCATTTCCTTCTCCAGGGGATCTTCCCCACCCAGGGATGGAACCCTCATCTCCTATGTCTTCTGCATTGTCAGGTGGCTTCTTCACCACTGAGCCACCTGGGAAGCCCACACGGAATATTATTCAGCCGTAAAAAGGAATGAAGTGCTGGTACATGCTAACACATGGGTGAACCTTGAAAACATGATGCTAAGTGAAAGAAGGCATTCACAAAAACCCCACATATTGTCTGATTCCTTTTATACAAAATGTCCAGAACAAGTAAATTATAGAGACAGAAAGCAGATTGGTGATTGCCAGGGGTCGGATGGAATAGAGGTATGGACAGTGACTACTTCGTGGGGACAGGGTGTCCTTCTGGGGTGATAAAAATGTCTTGGAACTGGACAGAGGAAGTGCTGTCACACCATTGTGAAGGTAACAAACGCCTCTGAATTGTTCACTTTAAAAGGGTTAGTTTGATGCTATGGTTAACTTCATGTTAAAAGTATGTGGGGGAAAGAATATCTTTTATCTGGGCACCTACAGAACATGCCAACTTTACTAAAAAAGAAATTCCGGAAGCTGGGACTTCCCTGGTGGCCCAGTGGCTGAGACTCTGTACTCCCAATGCAGAGGGGCCCAGGTTTGATCCCCAGTCAGGGAACTAGATACTGCATGCCACAACTAAGAACTGGCATAGCCAAACAACATTTACAAAAAGAAAAGAAACCCTGTTGCCCAGCAGAGAACTTGGGAACCTGTGCTCATACCTGCTGGAGATGCTCAGGCAATGGCTGCTTCTCACCAGCAGAAATTTCAGGATGAAGACTTTGCCTCCCAGGCCTTTTGGGGGTCTCTGTGATCAAAACCACTACCACTGTGGGATGCTGCCACACTATTATTTCACCAACAGGACACCGACCCACAGGAGGAACTGGTGCCTGATGTCTCCTGAGTAACTCACTGCCTTTTCAGATATTTTTTCAGCCCTTCTGATTGTTTGAGAGCGAATCTCTGGTGCTAGCTTGCTTATGCCGGCAGGCTTGGAGTCTCAGCACAACAGAAGCTGGCTATGAGGCAATGGCATCATTGTGTTTTTCCTTTTATTTATTGCGACGTAGATCTAATTCTGGGAAGTGATACTGTTTCTCCATTTAGAGTAGTGATAACATTCTCTTTCTAAACAGCATTTAAGGTTTCAAGAAGCATGTGAATTAGGTAACAGTAAAGACGATGCATAGGTCCGGCACAACCCTCATTGGCAATATGGGTTTGGGGATGATATTTCAGGAATGTGTGCATTCAGAGAGAACTGATCCCTACAGACCCATTCCAGGTCACTGGAGACTTCTCCCTTTTTATTTCTTTAATTGCTTATCTGTTTCTTTTTTGGCCGTGTGGCATGTGGGATCTTAGTTCCCTAACCAGGGATGAAATCTGCGCCCACTGCAGTGGAAGCACAGAGTCCTAACCATTCAGCCCCACGTGATTCTCCATTCGGGACGAGTTTTGTTGTGGCTGTGCTGTATGACTAGGATTTGATTACTCACCCTCTCTGGACCTCAGCCTCCTCATCCGGAAAAATGGGTGTGGGAGGTGGAACGAAGCCCCTGAAGTCAATTTGTCCAGACTACCTGCCTCCTGGAATCTTCTTTTCATTCATTCATTCACTCATTCAGTTATCAGAAAATATGTGTTGAAATAATATGCACTGGGCACCCTCCTGGGCCCTGGGTTACAGATGTGAATAAGACAGATTTGCTACCAGCCCTCACTGAGCTGATATTTTACTGGGGGAGACAGACAGTAACCAGGAGAAAATAATTGGTAATTTTGAATAGTGGTAGGAAAAGAGGGTGGTGAGACTGAGAATAACTGGCTGTTTAAACAGGCAGTCAGAAGGCTTCCCTGGCGGTCCAGCAGTTAAGACTCCACACTTCCAATGCAGGGGGCATGGGTTCGATCCCTGTTTGGAGAAATAAGACCCCACATGCTGCATGGTAGAAAAAAAAAAGTTAACATTGCATTTGATGAAAATTAAAAACAATAATAATCTTTTAAAAGGCAGTCAGGCCAGGTTTGAGTGAGACAAGCAGGGTACTTGGGTGAAGATGTAGTGGGGATGCATACCCAAAACTCAGGAATCAAGATAAATAGTATTTCCATATAATATTTTGAAAACTCAAAACTCATGCAAAACAATCCATAATGAACAGAATGGTAACCTTTTAAATAAAGACAGGGTCTGACAGATCTGTCATTCGGGTGAGGCGAGGTGGCTAAGTGCAAGGTGAGATTCTATCTTTATGTAAAAATGTCGCTATTTTATTCACCAGGAATGTGTTTTGCATGTATTTTTCATTTTAGAGTTGTTTGATTCCAATCTTTTTTCTTATTTCTGAGGGTTTTTTCCTGTTTTTAAAATTTAAGTTTTGTGGTACCCGTTAAATTTTGCTCCAAAAGTTAGTGCCTCCCTCGCCTCGCCCTCATCCTAGCCCTGAATGTCAGGCAGTGGGTCAGGAGGGCCCCTCTGAGGAGGTGATACTGGAGTCCAGAATGACAAGTTGCCGACTTGGCTGAGATCTGGAAGAGTGTGACAGGCAACGGGGACAGCACAGATAGTAGCCCTGCGACAGAATCAAGCTTGGTGAGTTCCAGAAAGAGAAAAAGCTGCAGTTTGGTGAGTCTAGGGGAGAGACCTCAAAGGTCTGCAAAACCAGATGATACAGGGCCCGTTGGGCCTAGGTGAGGGGTCAGCCCTTTATCTGAAATGCAACCAGAGGTAGGGAAGAGTTTCAGCAGCAGGAGCAAGACTCTGCCTTGGGCTTAAGACTATTCTGGGGACTTCCCTGGTGGTCCAGTGGTGAAGAATCGCCTCCCAATGCAGAGGATGCCGGTTCAATCCCTGGTCGGGAAGCTAAGATCCCAGGTACCACAGGGCAACCAAGCCCATGTGCCACAAATCCCGAGCCTGCGCGCCAAAACTAGAAAAGCCTGCTCACTGCAATGAAGACCCAGCACAGCCACAAAAAAAAAAAAAATTTTTTTTTATTTTTAAAAGACTATTCTGGCTGCTAGTGTGAAATAGATTGGGGATGGGAATCAGGGCAGCCCCAAGACAGGCAGCAGGCAGGCCAGTGGGAAGGGCGCTAGTCACCCAGGCAAGGGGCAGGCCCAGCTTCTGCCTTCTGTGTTGGCTGTTGCATGTTGTCTTCTTGGAGGGGGTGCTTTTCTTCCTCACTTTGCAGGAGAAGCATTTTGAGGCCAGAGAAGTTAATTCATCTGCCCCAGGGTCCTAGCTTCTAAGGGGCAGAGGTGGGTTTTGAACCCAGGTCTTCAAATATCCAGCCTGGTCCATTCTCCGCCCACCTCACCACCTCAGAAGAGAGGGCTAGGTCCTGTAACTTCAGGCCAGCCTCAGTTTCCCTCACGTGTAACATGGGACAAATTACAGCACCGACTTCCTGGGCTGGAGGCATCCAGGAAATTGAAACACCAAGCCCTCAATAACGTTTACCTTAAAAGGAAGAAAAAAAAATTCTTTTCCACCACTTTCTCACCCCCACCCCCTTTTCTCTTTCTCTCTCTGTTGGTTCTCCCCTAAAAGGAGAAACTTTGGTATTTGTTCTTCAAACATTTATTTTTTAGGGTTTTTTTTTTTTTGGAAGGGGAAGTACTGGTGAAGGTAATCAGTTTTCGGACTTAAGATAAAAAATCGCAGCAAAGGGTCGACTTGACTCTTTATAATTAATGGGGCGGCTTGTAATAGGATTCTCCTGCCTGTGGCGCTCCCAGGAAACACCTTTTTACATAAGATATTGCCCACGCCGGAGTGGCAGCCGAGTGATTTATGGGGTTCCTTGCTCCAGAAAACCTCTCCTGGGGTTGCCCAGCCAGTGGAATTTATCAGAGAATTTGGAAGCCAGGCAAGAAACCTGCCCGTGACATTTTTGGTGGAGTTTAAACAGCACAAACACTGGGGAAGGGAGAAGCCAATGGGCCGGGGCCGGGGAAAGAGGGCCCACTGAGGCTGGGTTTTCCACCAGCGGAGCCTGAGATGGGGGTTCTTGGCACGTGATTTATCAAGGGAGCCCTCAGAGTAGAAGCGGGGCGGGGGGCGGGAGGTGACCAGGAGGAGGGGAGGGCGCCGGTGGAGTCGGGGCTCAGCCCGATCGCAGGGGGCTCTCTACTCTGTGGAGGGGACCGCAGAGATGCTCTTGCCTTGAGGTTGCGAGAGCAGCTGGCTTTTCTAGCCCTCCCATGCTTCTCTGGACACAGAGCCTCCCATCAGCTGCTCTCGGGATCCCGGGGCAGCTGTGGGCCACCAGCAACCATCATTCCCACCATGAGCTGCGTCCACGTTTCCATGCCCCTGCCATACCTGGGGTTGGCTCTGGGGTAAAAACACCTCCTTTGCCAGCTAAAGGCTGGATTTCTGCCCTCTGTACCATCTTGGCTCACGCTGGAGTGGGGTGGAGTGGCGGATTAGATGGAGGTGGGCCTCTGGAGGCAGGGGTTCTAAAGTCACCTGATGCAGGAACAGGGGACACCTTGGTCAACAGACCCTGCAAGGAACCATGGGCATTCCCCCCTTCCATGGAGAGGGGCCCTGGCTGGGATGGGGAATCTGGGTGTATCTCAGTAGGTACACACTCCTAGTGACCCAGTGTTCACTGCTCTCCCTGCAGCCTTAGACCAACACAGAAAATCTGCTCCCAGGACCCTAATCGTAGGCTCCCCGTTTTCCCCACCAAGTGGAGGGAGGGCAGAGGCAATGGCAAGAGTCTCTCAGCCCTGGTGCCCATCCTGCTGGATCAGGTCATAACAACCATCACCTCAGTGCCAACCACCCACGCCCCGCTCTCTCCCCGTGTCCCCCCTGCCCTCGGCATTCCTTGGGTGTCAATCAGGAAGGACCACGCACCAAGGTAACAGACGGGTGTTATCCAGACAGCGTCAACAGACCCCTCGGCGTCTTATCTCCAGCTTGCCGAGGGCAGGAGAGGAGCAAACAGCAGCTGACGAGTCTCCCAAGGGTGCAGCCAAGGATGGGAGCCCAGGTGGGAGACAGAGCACCTGGGATGGAGACGGCCCTGCCAGCTCACCTGGTTGTGGAGATGGTCTCCGGCTGAAGCAATCTCAGGGGGCTTCAGGGAAGAGGCTGCCTTCACACGGGGCTTCGAAGAGTGTGTGGGGTTTAGAAGCTTAAGGGCGCGGCAGGCAGGGAACAGGGCTTGAGCAAAGGAGAGGAGGTAGGAGAGCCGTGGTGGCTAGAGGCACAAGCCCAGATGTTTACATAGCAGGTTTCCCGTTTGGCTGTGTGACTTGGAATAAGTGCTCGACGGTTCTGCGCCTTGGTTTCCTCATTTGCAAAAATGAAGGTAATAACAGCATCTACAACGTGGGTTATTGTGGGATTAAATAAAATGACTGGGGGTGGGAGGTAGGCTCAAGAAGGAGGGGATATATGTATGTTGTTTAGTTGCTAAGTCACGTCCCACTCTTTGCGACCCCGTGCACTGTAGCCCGCCAGGCTCCTCTGTCCGTGACATTTCCCAGGCAAGAATACTGGAGTGAGTTGCCATTTCCTTCTCCAGGGGACCTTCCCGACCCAGGGACCGAACCTGCATCTCCTGCATTGGTAGGCAGATTCTTTACCAGTGAGTAACCAGGGAAGCCCAGATATATGTATACTTACAGCTGATTCAGGTTGTTATACAGGAGAAATTAACACAACCTTGTAAAGCAATTATCCTCCAATTAAAAATAAAATAAATGAAATGACTGTTAAGACCCCTAGCTCACAGTACAATACAATATACACAAGCTCAATACAAGAATAAATGCTAATTCCTCCACACCCTCATCGTTGGGGGCGGAACACTCAGAAGATGGTAAAAACCTGCAATGACTGAAAGACTACTTATGCTGAGTCCTCGTAATAATCTGCACCCAACCCACTTTACAGACTAGAACACTGAGGCACTAAACTAGAGCATCATTGACTCAAGGTCACCAGGGTAGTGAGTAGGAACAAAATTCAGGCTGGCTGTGTCTGGCTCTGGGGCATTCAGTGTCTCTTCTGGTAACTCACAAGGACAAAAGTCTGCGTCCTGGAGGCTTCTGGAGGGAACTGAAGTCAATGTCTGCGATCAAAAGGAAGATGAAACAGAGGCAGTGGGAGAGGCAGAGGCAGAGAGAGAGACCACTGCCGCTCTCAAATCCTTCTCTTGAGAAAAGGAGGAGACATCTGGTGGAGGGAGCAGTCTGGCCCAAGGAAAGGAGGTGGGAAGCAGCGAGTGGGCCCCCTCCAGCACAGAGGGGCAGCCTGAAGCCCAGAGAGGGGAGGGCACTTGCACAGGGTCACACAGCCCCCAAGAGGCAGCCCCAACAGCGGGACCTGGGGAGCTGGATTCTGCCTTAAGCTGTGACGCAGGGAGGCCCCCACTCTGAGCTTTGTTCCCTGCTGCACTGGGAGAGGTCGGACAGGGCTCTCCCCATGCCAAGACCTCGTGGGGCCATCTGTCTCTGGGACTTCAGCACCCCCTAGCAGATTGGAGCCAAGGAAGACCCTGGAACAGGTCTCACCTGCCTGGAGGCTCTGCCTTCCCATTGGAGACGCTTTGCTGCCCCCTGGTGGCTGCAAAGGATTCTAATTTCCTCTGTTTGCAAAGAGCTCCCTTTGCAGGGCTGACCAGAGCCCATTTCCAGAATCAGTCCCCTCCCTCCTTGTGACCCTCAGGTGTGTCCAGACCCACCGGGAGGCCATACCTCCTTCTCCAATGGCCCACCACCCAAAAAAAAAAAAAAAAAAAGAAAGAAAGAAAAGAAAAAGGCAGAAATCCAAGAAATACAGTCATGTTGAAAAATCCCGGATTTGAAACGGGCTGGTCTACATTCCAGACTGTGTGCCCTTAATCAAGGTATGTCACCTTCTTGAGCCTCAGTGTCCCCATCTGTAGAACAGGGACGATAATAATGGTTTCTAATCCATGGTGCCTTTGTGAATGTTAAAAAGGACAACGAATAGAAAGTTCTTAGAAGTTCTAGCACATGACAAGTATTTTGTAAAGATTGGTGAAGGGACTTCTCTGGTGGTTCAGTGGTTAAAAACCCGCCTGCCCATACAGGGGACACAGGCTCAAATCCTGGTCTGGGAACTGAGATCCCATAGGTCTCGGGACAACTAAGCCCATGCACCACAACTAATGAGCCCATGGGCTCCGGAGCCCATGCTCCTCAGCAAGAGAAGCCATTGCAGTGAGTAGCCCATGCATAGCAGCTAGACAGCAGTCCCCACTTGAGGCAGCTAGACAAAGCCCATACGCAGCAATGAAGACCACGTGCAGCCAAAAATAAAGGAATAAAATATTTTTAAAAAAAGATTGGTGGAGTTGTCCTCGCTGACCCAGGGCTGAGAAGTGACAGAACATTCCCTCCCATTCCTGAGCAGGTCCCCCAGGTAATGGAAGCCTGGTAAGGAACTCAGCATGGCCAGAGTCCCTTAGAAACCTGAGTTTTGAATTCTTGGTTTTATTGCCCAAGCTGTAAGATGTGAAAAGAGTCACTTCATCAGAGCACTGACATCAAGGTTGCCGTGTGCCTTCTGAGTCCATGAAGGTTAAAAAAAAAAAAATGGACACGCTAGAGTTACAGACTCAACTCAGAAAGGGTTTATTGGCCAGAGCTGCAGGGAAGCCAAAGGGACAAGTCCAGGTGGGCTTCCTGCAGGAGGTGGCCAGCATGGTAGCACAGGGCGGCTTCTACTGGCTTTCATGAGCTCAGAGGCCCCTCAATCAGCTATATGGGTGTCCAGGAGCCTCTTGGGGATCACTAGAACCCAGCCGGCCCTCCCAAACCAGGAGCCCTCAATCCTGGCCCAGCTGGGCTTTCAGAGCCTGTAGCTCTCTACTGTCGATGCTGTTGCCTCCACACACGATGACCACGACTGAGGCTGGGGAAGGGCACAGGTGGCCCTCAGCCTGGAGCCTCCCCAGGAGGCCTGAGTAGATGGCAGCTAAGGCTGCCCCGCAGGCAGGCTCCACCAGTGTTCGTTCATCATCTGCCCAGAGAGGGGGATGGAGGTGGAAGGGAGGAAAGGGAAGGAAAACCAGTTAGTGCTCAGCAGGCTCTGGGCAATGCAGTTCCATGAAGCCAGCCATCCAGGCATCCATCTCACAATCTATCATTTGTCTGACCCTCTGTCCATCCATCAATCTGACCATCTATCCCTCGATCCATCCGCCTTTCATCCATCCATCCATCCATCATTAGACTGTCTGTCTGTCCATCTATCAGTGTATCTATCAATCATTGTATCATCCATCCATCCATCCATTCATCCATCATTTGACTGTCTGTCCATCCATCAATGTATCCATTAATCAATGTGTCCACCCATCCATCCATCCATTTCTATGTCATTTGTCAATCCACTGCCCATCAATCCAGCCAGCCAGCCGCCACCCATCCACCTATTCATTATCCACCTTTCCACTCACTCAAACATTCACCCATTCATTCAACAAATATTTATTGAGCACCCCCTCCCTGCCAGGCCCTGGGAACACAACAGTGAGCAAGACCTACCAGCCCCCACCCTCATAGAGTTCACAGTCTAGTGATGTAGGTGAATAAGAATCTGGCACTTGTAAGAATGGTGGATTGGTGCACAGGAAGTCTTCAGCTCTGGTGGAGTGGGGGTGGGAAATCAGAGGAGGCTTCCTGGAGGAGGTGCCATGATGGGCTGAGTAGCCCTTTAGTTACATGAAAACAATAGGCACCAGGGCCAGGATGGGGAGCCAGAGGGAAGAAGAGTTTGTACAGAAATCTGGAGGCTAGAGACAGGACACACTTCTTCTTCACCCCCACCCCTTCCATTCACTGTGTACACTTACTGCATGATTACTGTATACCAGCCCTGTGACAGGCACTGAGGATATGGACACAGGAAAATACACTCTCTCCAGGGGATCCAGGGACCCCGTGGGTTTCCAGGCCCAGGTGGAGGGCACTGCTCACTCACCCAGGAATCGCTGCACAGCGCTCACGGCTTCAGCATCCTCCACCACCTCAGAGAGGATCCTAAACTCCTTTGTACACTCCAGGGCCCGGGCCGCCACTGTCCTGGCTCCCAGGCACTTGGCTAGACTGCAGGAGTGGGCAGTGGGGCAGGGAAGGCAGGGGTGTGGAGAAGAGTTTGGGAATCAGGTCTCCTCCCCGCACAGCCCCAGCCCTCCCCAGCCCCAGGCACCCCTCCCATCCTGCAGCAGGCCCAGGGCTCAGCATTTTAAGAGTCTAGAGCAATGCCTGAGTCAGGGGCAGCACTCAAAAATTATGTGTCCCATGAATGGCTGATCAGCACACATCCCTCTGACTCTACAACCACGACTGTGCTGTTCTTGCACAGACCCCAGAAAGCCAAGCCTAGAAAATGATTCTTTCATTGTATTCATTCATAACCACTTACCGTGTCTATACCATAGCTGTATTTATTGACTGTTCACAGGGTGCTGGATGCGCGGATTTTCCTGGGGGATCTTTTGTTTGTTTTATTTCTTGGTTGCATCATACAGCCTGGCATGTGGGAATCTTAGATTCCTGACCAGGGACTGAATCCGCACCCTTGGAGTGGAAGCGCAGAGTTGTAAACACTGGGCCACCAGAGAAGTCCCCAGGATTTTCTATTTTAATTCTTACAATCTCCCTTGGAGTTAGAAATGTATGAGTCCCATTTTAAGGTCAGGAAACTGAAGTTCAGAGAGGTTGAGCAACTTGCTCAAGGACACATAGCGAGTCAACAGCAGAATGTGGGTTCAAATTCAGGCAGTCCGGCTCCAGAGCCCATGCTCTTTACCTCTGTGCTTGGGATGACCTACCTGCTGGTATTTTCCTGAGCTGGGCAGTGTTTCAGGGCCAGGAGAGCTTTTGCTGAGCTCATCAGAACTGACTGAGTCCTACGTGGCCCACAGCATGGACTCTTGTGCCAGGCTGCCTGGTTTCAAACCTGGGTTCTAAACTAGCTGTGTGACCTTGGGAAAGTCACTTCACCTCTCTGAGCCTCAGTTTCCTCATCTGAAAAATAGAGATAATAATAATAGCTAGGGGTACTTCCCTGGCAGTCCAATAGTTAAGACTCTGAGCTTCCTCTGCAGGGGGAATGGGTTCAGTTCCTGGTTGGGGAACTAAGATCCCACATGCGGCAAGGTCAAAATAAGATGAAGAAGAATAGCTGGCTCACAAGGCTGTCGTGGAGAATGAGTTAAAGCATTTCAAGTGCTTAGAAGAGAGCCTTCCAGATAGTGAGTGCTATAAAAGTGTTAGCTGCAATTATGGTTGTTGCTCTTATCCAGAACCAAGTCTGGGAGTGGAGACAACAGTGAATACGGAAACCCAAAGATAAGTAAATAAATAACCACTGTAGGAAGATGCCATGAGGGAGAACTTGGGAAGAAAACCTCCAACAACAGGGTTTGGGGGAGACTCTCTCTGGGGGAGAGAAACCAACCAGAGAGGAGGGAACCCCAGCGCTTCCGGGCAGAGGACACAGCCTGTGCAAAAGCGTGGAGGGAGGAAAGTGCCCAGCCCATTCAAGGGACAGGAAGACAGGCCAGTGGCTGGACTGGAGTGGGGAGGGGTCTGATTCCAGCCTGAGAGCTTGGGGAATGCGCTGATGGGTTTAAGTAGGGAATGAAAAATTCCTGTAGATCTGTCATGCAGGATTAAGGAGACCCCATGGAGGGACTTCCCTGGTGATCCAGTGGTTAAGACTCTGCCCTTCCAATGCAAGGGGCATGGGTTCCATTCCTGCTCAGGGAACTAAAATCCTGCATACCGCATGGCACAGCCAAAAAAAAAAAAAAAAGAAAAGAAAAATTAAAAGATAATTAAACACTTAAGGACTTCCCTAGCATTCCAGTGATTAAGACGCACTTCCACTGCAGAAGGCATAGGTTTGATCCCTGGTCAGGAAAATAAGATCCCACGTGCCATGTGGTGCAGCCAAAAAAAATTTTTTTAATTAAAAAAAAAAAGGAGACCCCCTTGAGTGCTCCCACCCTCACTAATTGGGACCGAGAAGCCCCAGGACAGCCCAGCACCCCACAAATGCCCCCAGCCCACGCCTACCTAGTGATGCTGGGCAGCGTCACCAGCCTGCCTGCCTTGACGGCCGCGTTGAAGCAGTGTGTCCCTTGGGTCTCCATGGCGATTATGGGCACGTGTTGCCAGCCCACCTCTGCCAGACCAGCTGACACCCCGGCCAGGAGACCTCCGCCCCCGACTGCCAGCACCAGGGCACCAGGTGGGGCCCCCAGGGCGGCCTTCAGCTCCCGCACCAGGCTTATGTGGCCTTCCCTGTGGGACGAAGGGAGCGGGAGAGAGGGGCAGGGCTGAGGGAGGACCCGGTCCCCAAGGCTCACAGGGACACAGCCCCCCACATCGCCATCCCCCACCCCATCCACGGCAAGGGGAGGGGAGACCCTGCCACACTTAGTTCACCCAGCTTCCACCCACTCAGTTTATCCATCCACTCATTCTTTCTCCTCTTTGTCAGCCTCCCAGGCACTTTCTCAATCCATTTCATCCATCCCACAACTTTGGAAAGAGGCAGCGTTTGTGTGTCTGGTTAAGAGCAGACCAGCATGGGACTTCCCTGGTGGTCTAGTAGTTAAGACTCCTTGCTTCCACTGCAGGAGCCATGGGTTCGATCCCTGGTCAGGGAACTAAGATCCGGCATGCCACACGGTGTGGCCAAAATTAAAAGGCAGACCAGTGTATCACTTGGAATCAGGCCAACTCATGCCCTGGGTCTGGGACCCAAGGTCTCCACCACTTACTAGCTGTGTGATCTTCAGCGAGTTGCTTGATCCCTCTGGGCCTCACCGGTAAAATGGACCGGTGAGGCCATTTCCTCATCAGTAAAATGGACATAAAAAATCCATCTCTCTTGGGGAGGAATAAATGGATTAAATGTGTCCCAAAGTACACACTCAGTCAAGGGGATTTATTCTTAGCATTTCCATCTTACACATGTGGAAACTGAGGCGCAGGGTGCTAAGACACTGCAGGGTCAAACAACTCAGGAGGGGCAGAGGTGGGGTCTGGACCTCCGTGTGCCTGACTTCTAAGCCTCTTCTCCTCTCTTAGCTTCAATTTTCCCTTCTCTCCAATGGGAGGACCCTGACTCAATGAGGGTCTCCCAGCACTGACCTCCATAGGGGAAGGGACACCAGCCTTACCATATCAGGGGGTGGTCAAATGGAGGGATGTTCACCCAGCCGTCATTCTTGGCCAACTCTTGCGCCCTCAGATTGGCCTCATCCCAGTTCTAAAGAGAAACCAAGACCCTCAGAAGATGGGAATCAGACAGCTACAGAGGTTGGAGCAGTGCCTGAGGTCTCCTGGATGACTCCAGGGCCTGACAGACTGGGGAGACCCCCAAGGGTGAGACCAGAGCTGGGGTGGACCCGACAGCCTCCTGGGACAACAGCAGAGCTTCTGGGTGGAGAAAAAGATGCCACGTGATTTCCGCAATTGCATGGGACCCATTCAGCTGCCAGCCTGGATGAGAACAAAGCCCACCAACCTTCGGTGCTGGGAAGGGGGAATTCTGAGCTTCCAAAGCAGGGGGTATGGGTTGGATCCCTGGTCAGGAAATTAAATCCCACATGTTGTGGGGAAAAGCCTTAGCAATTAATTAATTGCTAACTCAGTCAGTAAAGAATCTGCCTGCATTGCAGGAGACCTGGGTTCAATTCCTGGGTTGGGAAGATCCCCTAGAGAAGGAAATGACAACCCACTCCAGTATTCTTGCCTGGAGGATCCCCATGGACAGAAGAGCCTGGCAAGCTACAGTCCAAGGGATCCCAAGAGTCAGACACAACTTA
Organism: Cervus elaphus; assembly: GCF_910594005.1. Classification (NCBI taxonomy): domain Eukaryota; kingdom Metazoa; phylum Chordata; class Mammalia; order Artiodactyla; family Cervidae; genus Cervus; species Cervus elaphus. The sequence continues at coordinate 11,796,295 of NC_057819.1, read as the reverse complement.
GCTCCTAAACCACCACCACCACCAATTATTAATTAATTAAAGATAAAACCTGTTTGAGACCCCAAGGACTGTAGCCTACCAGGCTCTCCGCTGTCCATGGAGTTCTTTAGGCAAGAATACTGGAGTGGGTTGCCATTTCCTTCTCCTAGGGATCTTCCCAAGCCAGGGATCAAACCTGGGTCTCCCACATTGCAGGCATTTTCTTTAGCATCTGAGCCACAAGGAAAGCCCAATAATTAATTAATTGTTAATTATTACTTAATTAAAGATAAAATCTGTTTTCTAGGGATGACAGCCAGCTGGCTGGATGGATAGATTTTTTTTCCTTCTTCCCAGGAAGGGAGAAGGGTTACATGTTAAGTCTGTTTCTTTGGTAGCAAAGTGAGCCAGTGACATCCTCATCAGATGATATCCTTTCATATCAGGTGGCCTCAGAGCGGTGGATGATGCTATCATGATCTTTACATTTTCTTGTCTTATTGAATGGTAAAAAATGTATAGTGAATCATACCAAGGGTTAATGAGGAGGTAGGGAGACAGATGGAGTAGGAAATGGCAACCCACTCCAGTATTCTTGCCTGGAAAATTCCATGGTCAGAGGAGCCTGGTGGGCTGCTGTCCATGGGATTGCAAAGAGTTGGACGTGACTGAGCACACACATGCACACACACAGGGAGACAGATACTCTCCTGATAATCACCAGCTTCCTGTTTCTCCTGGGTTCACACAGGAAGTCTTCTCCAGATGCAGAGAGACAAGTCAGCAGATCTCAGCCCTTAATATACATCACGTCTCACTCACCCCTCACGTCTCACGCACCCCTCAGCTTAGCCATCCTAAGGGCATAGTTCACCAAACGGAAAAAGAGACAGTCTCTCAGGGGCGAGGGAGGAACAGCCCCTCCAGCTGCTTTGCCCTTCTTGGGGTCCTTACCTTTCCAATCAGCTGAACTTCGGCCCCCTCCCCCTGCAGCCTCTTCACCACATTCACAGAGGTGCCTTCGGGGAGCACAATGGTGGCTGGGATGCCCAGCTTCCGGGCGGCATAAGCAGCAGCAATGCCCGCATTACCCCCTGCAGAGGCAGTAGACGAGGGCGCTCTGGGCAGTTGCATTAGTCTATTGACACACTATTCTCCTGCCCGCTCCACCCCCTCCCCCCAATTTTCCTTTGGGAGCCACGCCCTCCCGACGCTTGCATGCCCCTCATTGGCCCCAGAGGTGGACACGTGATCTAGGTGGAGCCAATCAGAGAACTCAACCACCTGAAACATGATTTGTTCAGGGATGAGTGCATGATACAAGCTGGGCCAAAAAGACCAATTCATAGATCGAGGAGGCCACAGGGAAGGGATCCTCCCTTTTCACTATGGTTGGCAGGATGGTAGGAGGCAAGCTTAAAACTCCCGATGGCCATCAGGCAGTCTATATGAGAGAAGAGTTAGTGTAGAGGGAAGGCAAACCAAGAAAAGTGGAGATACAGAGGAGAGCACCCGGATCCAGCTGTGCCTGAAACACATTATCCCAAGAATTCTTTGGTTCTTGGGAGTCCGTAATTTAAACCTGTATGAATTAGGTTTCTATCAACTTACTACCAGGAGGCTTGAATGATGGGAAGGGAGCAGAACATACAAAGCAGCCATCTGCCATGACCTTGATAAGACTGGACCTTTAAGAAGAGGCCAAGCCCTGGACACCTCCTGCAGCTCCAACTCCTCCCCCTCCACCACACCCAGCCCCCGAGGATCCTCACGAAGTAGAAAGGGGGCAGGCTCACCTGAGGAACACACCAGGTGTCTGCATCCCTTTTTGGCCACCTAGGAAGACAAGGAAAGTGGGAGGGGGCTGACCCAAACAGATGTCCTGGAGCCCTGGGGCGGGGGGGGGGGGGGATGGAGTTGGATTCTCCCCATTGTCCTCCACTCCAGTATTCTTGCCTGGAGAATTCCATTGACAGAGGAGCCTGGTGGACTACAGTCCTTGGGGTTGCAACGAGTCGGAGTGACTAAGCACAGCACAGCGCACCACATCGTTCTCCAACTCTCGCCATCCCTCGTCCTGCCCACAGCACTCCCTTCCCAGCTCTGCAACCTCACTCCTCCCCTCCTGCCCTCACCTCTTGGCACAAATGCCCGATACCGCGGATCTTGAAGGAGCCTGTCGGCTGCACATTCTCATACTTGAGGAAGACAGGCATGCCTGCCACCTGGGACAGCGCCCAGCTCTCCAGCAGAGGGGTGACGATGTGGAAGGGCTCACCCTTGGCACATTCCTCCAGAGGGCTCTTCATCTCGGCAACCACTTGGAGGGCCTGCAGGAGGGCGGAAACATCATAGCCCAGGCGGCTCCAGCCCAGAGTCCCTCTAACTAGGACCGTGGAGGGGGAGGGGAGAAGCACCTTGGCCTGGCTCCCTTCATCCCAGGTGGCTGCCAAGCTGTGAGGCTCCGGGCAAGTATCTGCACCTCTCTGGGCCTCAGTTTGACCATCCGGTCAAGCAGATTTGTACTAAGGGCACTTTTCTTCTGTTAATGTGCATGCTACAGCGCAGGAATGGAGAATGTGGCCAATAGCAGTGATGAATGAATGAGACTGGGAGAATTCATGCAGTCATCATTCATTGATTCAAAAAAAAAAAAAAAAATTCCTGAGCACCTGCTGTGTCCCAGGCAGTTTCAGGTTTAGGGGCCCAGGAGTGGACAGGTCAGAGGCAGCCCCATGTTTTAGTTGGGGATACAGAATCAAAGAATTGCAACCTGGAGTGACCTAGTGGGGAGGGCACTATTATAGAGGATGGTCAGGAAAGATCCTTTCCCAGGAAAGAAACATTTTTTAAAAAATTTGTATTAAGGGGACTTCCCTTGTGGGACTCTGCACTTCCAGTGTAGGGGACACAGGTTCTACCACTGGTTGGCAAACAAAGAGCCCATATACCTCGGGGGGAAAAAAATTAAAAACTTGTACTATGGAAAATTTAAGAAGCATCTGATGTAGCCACCACTCAGCTTCAAGAGTCATCAGCTCATGCCTGCCTTGTTTGCTTCATATCTGTACCCATCCCCCTTCCCGTATTATTATTTTTTCCACCTTTATTATTATATTTTCCTCCCATATTATTTGATCTGTAAATATTTCAGCATATAGCTATGAAATTAAAGAACTATTTTTAAACACTGTAGCCACAGTTTCAGAGCAGTATACATTTGTCCAAACTCTTCGAATTCTAACCTTGAGTAAGCTAATTTTATATCATGGAAATTATACCTCAGTGATGTTCATTTTTAAAAATGTAATCACAATACCATTATCACATTTAAAAATATTAACAATCATTTCTTAACATCATCAAATATCTGCTAAGTGTTCAAAATTCCAATCATCTCACTAAATGTGATTAACGGTCGGTTTTGCAGCTGGTGACAGTTTAAGGTTTTTAACAGTTTGAATAGGGTTGCAGACAGGAGCTGTGCATTTTGGTTGGTCGAGAGATAATTTAATTTTCTTTTGATCTGCAGCTTCTCAAAGGGGAAGGGCTTCCCTGGTGGCTCAGTGGTAAAGAATCCGCCTGCCAATGCAGGAGACATGGGTTCGATCCCTGGGTCAGGAAGATCCCCTGGAGAAGGAAATGGCAAGCCACTCCAGTATTCTTGCCTGGGAAATCCCATGGACAGAGGAGCCTGGCAGGCTACAGACCATGAGGTGGCAGAGTCAGACACGACTTAGCAACTAAACAACAACAACAACAACAAAGGGGAAACTTTGAGATGAACAAGGAGAGAAGCAAGGGAAAAGCATTCCTGCAGAGGGAACAACAGATGGAAACACCGCTTGAGGGGCATGGACTTGGAGCGTTCCTGGCGCTGATGAGACAAGGGACTGGGTAGAGGTAAGAAAACGAGGCAACAAAGAAAGGTGCTTAGTCTTGTGAGAGCAGGACCCTAAAGAAGGCTGAGCAACAAAGCACTGATGCTTGCAAACTGTGGTGCTGGAGAAGAGTCTTGAGAAATCCTTTGGACTGCAAGGAGATCAAACCAGTTGATCCTAAAGGAAATCATCCCTGAATATTCAATGGAAGGACTGATGCTGAAGCTGGAGCTCCAATACTTTGGCCACCTGATGCGAAGAACCGACACATTAGAGAAGACCCTGATGCTGGGAAAGATTGAAGGCAAGAGGAGAGGGGGGCGACAGAGGATGAGATGGTTGGATGGCATCACCAACTCAATGGACATGAGTTTGAGCAAACTCTAGGAGATAATGAAGGACAGGGAAGCCTGGCGCGCTGCTGTCCAAGGGGTCACAAAGGGTCGGGCAAGACCGAGGGACTGAACAAGGAGAGGTGAGCAGCGATGTTGGGGAGGGCGTTCCAGCCCACAGTGAGGAGTTGGGATATTATTCTTTCTACTTGCAGATGGGAAGCCGCTGGGAGGTTTGAAGCTAAGATGCGGGTGAGTGAGTGAGTGAATGAACCAGTGTGAAACGGCAAGAAGCAGAGAGGGAGGAAGTTAGAAGTGAAGGAAAGTAGAAGGATTTTTTGTTTGTTTGTTTGTTTGGTTTGTTTTGTTTTGTTTTTTAAGGAGCAAACGCTGTGTCCCTTTTATTTTTCTTTTGGGAGGGAAAAGCGTTGGGCAGCCTCCTTGCAGTTCCACTAATTGCCACTAGGAGGAGCGCATCAACCTCCATCAGCTACCGCCAGCTCAAAGCTTCTAGTCCACACTTACTAAGTCAGGGCTGGGCTCTGCACGTCAGAGGGTCCTGGGTCTTTTATCCCTGGATTTGACTCTGAGTCCTTGCTGGGATGGCCTTGAGATTCCCCAGGCAGGGCAAAGCCTGAAACACTTCCACCCAGTTCCATCCAGGGAAATTCATGGCATTGGGGGAGAGCAGCCTGTGGGCCACCCAAATCCAGCAGACCCAGTCCTGGGCTTCAGCTTGGCTCCAGAGCCCAGTAATTTGAGTTTGGGGTCAATCAGAGGGCAAAGTTATAAACTAGCTATGAGTTCCTGGCTGTGTAACATAAGCAAGTGTCTCAACGTCTCTGTGCCTGTTTCCCCTCCTAAAATGGGGATAATAACATCCCAACTCACAGGTTCAGTTCAGTTCAGTTCAGCCGCTCAGTCGTGTCCAACTCTTTGCGACCCCATGAATCGCAGGGTGCAGATTTAACCACTCCAGTATTCTTGCCTGGAGAATCCCATAAACAGAGAAGCCTGGCAGGCTACAGTCCATGGGGTCACAAAGAGTCAGATATGACTGAGCGGCTCAGCACAATAATAATAACAGATATCCTTTGTTGAGTCCCTATTATGTGCCAGAAATTGGCTGAGTCTTTTGGAGGTGTCCACTCCTTGGGGTCTTTTAACAATGCTAATATGCTCATCCTTACTCTAGAATGTTTACAAAGCCCGAACCTAGGAACTGGGGATACCATGGTGAACAAAATAGACATCTACTTTTGGAGGGGACTTTATAGTCTTACAAAGGGATAATGAAGATCCCACATGCCGCGACTAAGACCCAGTGCAGCCAAATAAATAAGTTAATTAAAAAAAATTTTTTTTAACCTGACACCTAAAAAAATAAGAATGAACTAACCACACAACAAACTGGGAGAAGAACTTGGGCATCACAGGATCACTGTGAGGGTTAAGCGAGGCCTTATATTAAATAATAAAGATATCAACTCTGCCTGACCCACAATAACAGCTAATAGTTATATGGGACTTACTGTGAGCCAGGTACTATGCCAAGCACTTTATAGTAATTACAACAACTCTGAGATAGGTTCAGTTATTAACTCTACTTTATAGACAATGAAACTGAGGCTCAGAGAGTTTAAGTATTAATAACTGGCCCAAGGTCTCACAGCTAGAAATGGCATGGCCAGGATTCCAAGTCAGGCAGTACAAGTTGGCATCTGTGCCCTTCCCACCATGCTGTACTTTCTCTTTTAGAGTAGCATTATTTTTATGATTAAAGATGTGAGCATTTAGCACTTGACCACCGGTTGTCTTTAGAAGCAAATGCTCCTGGTTCAGTCCTCAGGCTCCCCCAGTGCTCTTGGTTAGACTGCCCAGGAAAGAACAGCAGGCATCAGTTAAATGAACGAGTCCCAAGTTGCCAACAGCCTTATCAAGCCCAGACGCCCATGAGGACACCTGCTACACCTATGAATTAGGGTAAAGACCAACTAGCTACCTTTCCCACCTCCTTTGTCCTTCAGGCTTTTCTCCAGAGGCCGCCTGGGTGACACTCCACAGCCAAATCCTCGATGCCAGGGTTGGGGAACCTCACCACCTCTTAGTTGCCAGAATGCTCAGCCCCACCACCCTGTGAGGAGAGTGGGCTCCCCAGTCTTCAGGGTCCTGGGCCCCCAGCCTTCTGCTGCCAGGCAGACAGGCCACAAGAGCCCAGAGCTGAACCTTTGGGAGGACTTCGGACAGCCTCACTCTCCCACTTTCTGTCCAACCACCTGGGACTTGGCTCCAGAACCTTCCAAGCAAACCTCTACTCACATTCACAAATGCACACAGAGTCCCAGGGCCCTATTTGGGCCCAGACCCACTTACCTTCCTTCCCAACAGTTCTCAGACCAGCTCGGGCCCAGTCCACTGCCCATCAGCCTTCCTGGGCACCAGCTGTGCCAACTCCCTGCAGCCTCCCGTGGTGTTGGCACCTCCCCCCGTGTTAAAGGAGTAGCTCTCCACTGGAGGAAAAAGGGGACAAGACCAGCCTTCACTGCTTCTCAGTTTGGTGTCCCAGACATGTGATGACCTAGCCCCATTTCACAGATAAAAAACCTGAGGCCCAGAAATGGAAACTCACCTGGCCAAGGCCACCCAACCAGCAAGGGTCACCCTTTACCCCTCCCTCTGGATTGCCTCTGCTGTGACACAGACACGTCCAAGTCCAGTGCTTGTCCCAAATGGCAAGCCACTTCCCCAGGACCACTGTCAAGGTCAGCTTAGGTCTGAGAAGAGAAAACAAGGATAAAGAAACAATTACTATCTGTCACATGAGAAAGGCATGTTTCCTTCTGAAGTTCCTCCTCACCTCTGATATTTTATGCCCAACATTGGGACTCAAACAATTATTTGTTGTTCAAATGAATAATTCTGACAATCGATTCATTCATTCTAAGAATATTTATCGGACACCGACTCTAGGTCAAGCCCTGGGACCATTAGCCTCAAACAAGACAGCATGTACCCTGCCCTCAAGAAGCCCCAAAGGGGGACTTCCCTGGTGGTCCAGTGGTGAAGGATCTGCTTTGCAATGCAGGGGACATGGGTTCAATCCTGATCAGGGAAGTAAGTAGTTGCCTCATTGCAACTAAGTCTGCACACTCTGGAGCCAGTGTGCCACAGTTAGAGAGGCCATGCCCCGAAACCAAAGATCTCGCATAATGCAACTAAGACCCGATACAGCCAAATAGAATAAGTAAGCCCCAAGGGACCACTGAAGAGCAGTTGTGATCAGTGCTGTCAGATGTTGGCGGGAAGCGGGGAGGGCCAGGGCTGTGGGTGCCCAGAGCAGGCACCTCACCTGGCCCCTGGAGGCCGGGAAGGCTTCCTGGAGGAGGAGACTGAGTGAAACCAGGAGTCAGGAACACGGAAAACAAAGGTCTGAAACTAAAAAAAAATGGGGTGTTCCAGGAACAGATGTGTGCCGTAGGACTGGTACAGAAAAGGCAAGGGTGGGAGAGGAAGTGGGTTTGGGGCTGGAGAGGTGGGCAGGGACCAGTGCCCACAGGATGCCCCTACCAATGCAGGGTGTGGACCTCACCCAGGGCACTGGGGAGCATGGAAGGCATTAGGCAGGAGAATGACATGATCAGATTCCTGTATTGTCTCTATCACCATCTCATTGGGGGATTCTGAGCTGGTCACATCCATGGGGGCAAGCAGGCTCAGTTTTCCTCTGTGTCAGACTGGATGTGAGGTCCAGGAAGCACGTGACAGCCCAGATGGTCTGGGCCCTTCTTGGCCTGAGTGTGACCTCCCCGGATTTGATGATTAACTCCCAACCCTTTGGGGTCAAGGGGAACTGCTTGGTCATGATTCTTCATAAGGACTTTAGCAGTTTCATCCCCTCCTCACACTAAGCACATGCCATCCTTGTCAGGTGTCCTGTCCTGGACGAGGAACTGGGGACACGGAGGTGGTAAAACCTAATTTATGCCCTGAGGTGGCCCCCAGCCTGAGGGGGAGAGGAAGATACCAATTCAGTGACAACCCTTACATCCCCTAAGAGGACACAGAACAGAAGGTCCCCAAAGGGCAGCTGAGGGTGGGGGTGATCAGGGAGGACTTCCTGGAGGAGGGGGGCTTTAGCATACATGCTCAGACAAGAAGCATGACAGCCACATTTACTGCAGGTCTACTGCATGCCAGCCCTTCTGTGTTGACAAGAGAGTCCCATAGGCTTTTGTTTGTCTTGTTTGTTTGTTTGGCTCCACTGGCTCTTCACTGGGGTGTGTGGGCTTTCCAGCTGTGGTGCAAGGGCTTAGTTGCCCTGCAGTATGTGGGGTCTTAGTTCCCTCTCAAAGTTTATTTTAATAGTTGAGTATTTATAGCCTCTGTGTGGGTGTGCATAAAGTAATATCCAGAATTTTATGGATATTATCGCTTAGAAAGAAGCTAAGGCAGGTATTAAACTTTTTAAATGGAGTTTGTGGTTTTAAAAAATATGAAGTAGTAGCAGTAAGTTTCTGGCGTGAAGAGGCAATAACAATAACAAATAACCTTGAAGCCAGGCTCTAGTACAAATACCAGCTTTGCACTTACTGGCTGTGTGACTTTCGATAAGTTGCTTAACTTCTCTGTGCCTTGTTTTCTCAAGCGTTGTTATTGTTCAATTGCTAAACCATGTCCGACTCTTTGTGATTCCATGGACTGCAGCACGCCAGGCTTCCCTGTCCTTCACGGTCTCCTAGAGTTTGCTCCAACACATGTCCATGGAGTCGGTGATGTCATCCAACCATCTCATGCTCTGTCGTCCCCTTCTCCCAACCTCAATCTTTCCCAGCATCAGGGTCTTTTCCTACGAGTTGGCTCTTCGAATCAGGTGGTCAGAGTATGGGAGCTTCAGCTTCAATGACAGTCCTTCCAATGAATATTCAGGGTTGAGTTCCTTTAGGATTGACTGGTTTAATCTCTTTGCAGTCCAAGGGACTCTCAAGAGTCTTCTCCAGCGCCACAATTTGAAATCATCAGTTCTTCAGTGCTCTTTATGGTCCAACTCTCACTTCCATACATGACTACTGGAAAAACCATAACTCTGACCTTTGTCGGCAAAGCAATGTCTCTGCTTTTCAATACAGTGTCTAGTTTTGTCATAGCTTTTCTTCCAAGGAGAGGGGGTCTTTTAATTTCATGACTGCAGACACCATCCAAAGTAATTTTGGAGCCCAAATAAAATTTGTCACTATTTCCATTTTTCCCCATCTATTTGCCATGAAGTCATGGGACCAGATGCCGTGAACTTCATTTTTTGAATGTTGAGTTTTAAGCCAGCTTTTTCACTCTCCTCTTTCACTTTTATCAAGAGTCTCTTTAGTTCCTCCTCACTTTCTGCCATTAGAGTGGTATCATCTGCATGTCTGAGGTTGTTGATATTTCGAGGTGTGGGTCGGCAGCAGCCTGCTTTGGGGACAGGGACACTGGCTGTAGCAGTCCTGGAAGGTTTGTGTTGGCATAAGTGCTTTCGGAGGTCGCCTTTAGCCCTACCATGGAGCCTGTCGACTCCAGGACCCGGCCAAACAACAAGAGGGAGGGAGCACAGCCCCACCCATCAGCAGACAACTGGATTAAAGATTTACTGAGCAGGGCCCTGCTTACCAGAACAAGACCCAGGATTCTCAAATGTGGGGTGAGCATTAAATACAACTTCCTTTGTGGAGTTGATGTGAAGATCAAAAGAGTTAACGGATGTGAAATATTGAGAACAGTAGCAGGATTTCCCTGGTGGTCCAGTGGTTAAGAAGCCACACTTCCAATGCAGGGGGCTGCAGGTTCGATCCCGCAGGCCCACTGCTCGGCGTGGCCAAACAAAGAAAAACACAGAACAGTAGGAAGAATTTTGTGTTCGCTGCTGCTGCTGCTGCTGTCACCATGATGAAAGGTGTGACACAAGAGTGTGGTAACAATTGCACCAGCAGCCCATGACATGGCAAGACATTACTCTATCACAGAATGATTACAACACCTAGGGGGAGGTGGGCATTGTAGTGAACGCCGCATCGTGGAGTCAGACGTGGCTCAGAGAGGCCGAGTCACTTTCCTGGGGTCACACAGCTGTGGCCAAGCCAGGGCTTAGACCCACCCAGAGGGGCCAGGCTCCAGAGCTCCTGATCCGGAAGAGGATTGGGTGGGAAAGCCAGAGTGGTCATATCAGAGAGCAGAGGAGGCTGGAGAGGGGTCCGGGTCACTGACCCTTCCCCCCCACACCCCGTCCCCCTCCTGCCCCAAAGCCACATTCATTAGCCGGTCCCTATCCCTGACATCTCAGGCCACTGAACGCTCATCCTGGCCAGCTTCCTGGATTATTCATTAAGCTTCATTTCACCATCCTCAACCCCAGCTGGCCTTCTTGTTCCCAGGGCAGGGGAACTACACAGAGAGGAGGGACGGAGTCTTGGACACGAGGGTCTGGCCCTCGGGACTTGCAGGGTCAACCTTGGGCTCCGTGTCGTACATATTCCAAGTCTGAGGCTCAGTTCCATTAACAGGTGAAACAGCAGGGGCTCGGACAGTCAAGCAAGCAGCCCGGCTAGGGAGCCACCCCAGCGGGATGTGGCCCCGCGTCTTCTGACACCCGGTGGTGCTGGTCTAGTCGCTCAGTTGTGTCTGATTCTTCGCCACCCCCATGGACTGTAGCCCACCAGGCTGCTCTGTCCATGGGATTTCCCAGGCAAGAATACTGGGGTGGGTTGCCATTTCCTCCTCCAGGGGATCTTCCCAACCCAGGGATCAAACCCGCATCTGGTACATCTGAGCTAACGTCTCAGACACTCACCAAGATGGTAAATCATTCCAGAGCAGAGAGGGTCTTAAACTAGGGGGTGATGTTTTTGCAGGCTGTTGCTGATTCACTCTGTCCTCCGTAGAGGAACACGGCTCTCTATCTGCCACTGTCCCCATCTTTCTCTGTTGCCTTCCCAACACCCAGCAGGCTCCTACTTGGTCCCTGGAGTTATTTGAGTTTGCCTGCCCTGGGAACCTTTGGGCAGAGGAACTCTTCCTCTCTCTTCTTGCCCCTGAAAAGGAAAGGAGTCAGTTATTAAAGGAGAAACTGAGGCACAGGATAAGGTTCTGTGACTTGCCCCCAATTGCCCAGCAAATAGCCCACAGGACCAATCATTGAGAGATACCACATCTAACATGGATGCTCTTGTCCCAAGAGGCATACACATTCACAGCCATGATATCTGACCTGGAAGTATCTGTAGGGGGCATCTAACCCATCCTTACTGTGGATGGCAAAGATGGGGCCCAGAGGAAAATGGGAAACCGTTCTGGCCCTATGTTCAGATTTTTCTAAATAAAGATAAATGGATAGACTGCTTTTAGGGTGCGATGTATTAAATATTGTACAATATATTAAGTAATCAGAAACTCTAGGGGGTGATTACAGGGAGGGAAAGACAGGGAAGCCTGGTGTGCTACAGTCCATGGGGTCATGAAGAGTCGGACACGACTTGGCGACTGAACAACAGAAGGATGTGGTACAACTCTATACGCTTTTTTGTGTGTTTGGAAACAGTCTTTATTACAATATTAACTTTTTAAAATACTTATTTATTTGACTGCACCCAGTCTTAGTTGTGGCATGTGGGATCTAACTTCCTGACCAGTGATCAAACCCAGGCCCCCTGCAAATGGGAGCGTGGAGTCTTAAACACTGGACTACCAGGGAAGTCCCATGATGGAGATATGATATATTAAGAATATTATCTTATCACTGCTTCCCCCTTGCTTCACTCCCCTGGGGAGAAGAGAGACAGAGAGACAGACAGAGACAGAGAGACAGAAAGAGAGGCAGAGAGACAGTAAGAGACAAAGAGACAGATCAGAGAGAAACAGAAACAGAGAAAGAGCAAGAGAAAATGAAAAAAAGAGGGAAGGAAAGAAAGAAAGGGTCCTACTTGTAGCGTTTGCTAATTCTCATGGTATCAATACTGCCCCAGCAGAGAGTTTCCCTGGTGGCTCAGACGGTAAAGAATCTGCCTGCAATGCTGGAGACCTGGGTTCCATCCCTGGGTTAGGAAGATCCCCTGGAGGAGGGAATGGCAGCCCACTCCAGTATTCTTGCCTGGTGAATCCCCATGGACAGAGGAGCCTAGTGGGCTACAGCCCGTGGGGTCGCAAAGAGTCAGACACGATTGAGTAACTAACACTTTCTTGCAAAACAGAGAAGGGAGTGAAGACACCTTCACTCCTGTACCGTTCTCTGAAGTGGTTGCCTGTGACCCCCAGACGATGGGGCAAGGATCCGCGTGGCTGGAAATGAGGAAGGGTGCCCCCTACAAGCTGGAGTCGGGTGGGGTCAGGGTACAGACCAAGGGAGGCCCAGGCAGCCTCTCCACCCCATCTCAATCCTGGAATGTCATTGCCATCCCTGGGCAGGGGCAGGGTGGGGAGGGAAAACCCCTCGTTGTATCCAATGATTTATCTGCTTGAAATAAAAATTAAGCTGATTTAGAGGAAAATAAAGAAGTCATCTGTTGCACACTGGTCTTGTGTTCTGAGGCTGAAACTCTGCAAATATCTTGTTTTTTTGGTGAACTTTGGACAAAATCAGTCACAGGTCATTTAGTCTTAGTCAACTCCTTACACGTTAATGGGTGGGTAATGATAACCCCAAGGGGGGGTGGCCAGTGTGTCCAGTTTGAGCCACAGGGCCCACCAAGGGACTGTTTGTCCTGTTTGGGGATGACGCAAACCCGGACAGCATCACCACATGCAGTGCCATCAAATGGCTCAAGGAGGGTTCCAAAAGGTCTGGGTCAAATCGAATGATGGACTGAAGCCAGGTGAAAGAAAATAAAGAGGGCTGCCTGCCAAGTCCTACAGCCAGGGCCACAGAGGTTAAATGAATTAAACCCAAAACAAGTGAAGTGTGATTCGACTGTATTAATCTCATCAAGAAAATACTTAAACTTCTCTGGGGGTTGACTGAGTAGCAGCTAGACATAGAACAACAGATATTTTGTTTGTTTTGTTTGGGTTTTGGGTTTTTGTTTTTTTTTTTAACACTGAGCCAAGTGGCTTGAGGGATCTTAGTTCCCTGACCAGGAATCAAACCCTGGAAGCACGGAGTCTTAACCATTGGACCTCCAGGAATTCCCAGAACAACAGTTTTTTAGATAAAGTACAGCTTCCCTGGTGGCTCAGAAGGTAAAGAATCTTCCAGCAATGCAGGAGACCTAGGTTTGATCCCTGGGTTGGGAAGATTCCCTGGAGGAGGACAAGGCAACCCATTCTTGCCTGGAGAATGTCCATGGACAGAGGAGCCCGGTGGGTTACAGTCCACAGGGTTGCAAAGTGTTGGACACGACTGAACAGCTAAACACACAGCACATGTCTTTCACCCACACAAGATCACGTGGTCATGTTAATAAAAGTAAAGAAGATAGAACAAGGGAGGACACAGTCGCATTCTATAATACTCTCAAGCAGAATTTTTCAGCTTCTGCACTATTGGCATTTGGGGCCTGATGATTCTTTGTCGGGGGTGGGGGGTATGCTGTCCTGTACACTATAGGATGTTGAGTGAGTGGAGGGGAGAGTGACAAATCCAGTGGGGGACAAGTTAGTACAGACCTGCCCTCAGGATGTTCATGGTCTTCTGGGAAGAGTCCCAGGGGCTGCCAGGCTGCAGAATCTCAAAGAGGCTTCAACCCAGATTTGATGGGGAATAAACACGAATGAGGAGCCAGGCTTACAGGGAGGGCTCAGGAAAACGGGACCAGAGAGGTGAGAAAGTCCTAGGTAATGATAACACTACCAAAGATAATCATAACAGCAGCTACTATTCTTTGAGCTCTTACCCCTGGGACTGGGCTGTTGCTATCTCTGTCTTACAATTCCTAGTAGGCATCATCATTTCCATTTCTTGGGGGCAGGAAACAGACTTAGGGGAAGTCACATGACCATCCCGAGGTCACACAGCTGGGTGGCAGTTTCAGCCCAGGTTTGATGGACTCAGGAGCCAGAGACCTTAACTAATCAGGAGACGCTCGGGCTTGGCTGCACACCACCAGGGAGGGTAAACAGAAGTGAGAGCTGTCTGTTCCTCCCCTGGGACCGTGAAAACAATTGTCAGCATCCCTAGCTCCCACGACCAAGGACACACGGATCTGGTGTGATGTAACAGAGCCAGCAGGCAGAGGTAAGGGAGGCAACTTGCCTAAGTTTCACAGCCAGCCTCTCATCCCTCCTCCTGGGGCCACCGGCTCTGCCCTCACCTTCCTACATTAGATATATCTGGGCCTCCGTTTACCCATCTGTCAAATGGAGGAACTATTGGCCGCTCAGTCATGTCCAACTCTTTTCAACCTGATGGACTGTAGCCCTCCAGGCTCCTCTGTGCATGGGATTTTCCAGGCCAGAATACTGGAGTGGGTTGCCATTTTTTCTCCAGGAGATCTTCCCAGCCCAGGGATCGAGCCCAGGGTCTCCTGCACTGTAGGTGGGTTCTTTACAGTCTGAGTCACCCTCCAAAGGGCAAATGGGGGAAGAGGACTTTCAATTTCCTCCCCTGCTTCTCAAGACCTTTCAAGGAAGGACTAAATGGGAGAGGATAGCCCTGGTATCCGATTACCCAGAACTAGGGACAGAAATGCCCTCTTGAGTACCAAAACATGAAAATAGCCATCCTCTGTGAAGTGCCTGCCATGTGCTAGGCACTGCCTACAACTTTACCTCAGTTAGGCCATAAAATCCTCATAATGTTACTGAAAGCTCAGCCTCTCTGTACACTGATGTCTAATCAGATCCCAGAGACAGAGTTTTGGGTGAAGTAGAAAAAGATTGCTTTGCCAGGCAAAGGGAGACACTCCAGGTTCCTGGCTCGGAAAACTATGTGTCTCAACTCCAGAGAGTCCCTTGGACTGTAAGGAGATCAAACCAGTCCATCCTAAAGGAAATCAACCCTGAATATTCATTGGAAGGACTGATGCTGAAGCTGAAGCTCCAATACTTCGACCACCTGATGCAAAGAGCCGACTCATTAGAAAAGACCCTGATGCTGGGAAAGACTGAAGGCAGAGGAAAAGTGGGTGACAGATGAGATGGTTGGATGGTATCACAGACTCAATGGATGTGAGTTTGAGCAAGCTCCGGGAGATGGTGAAGGACTGGGAAGCCTGGCATGCTTCAGTCAATGTGGTAGCAAAAAGTCGGACACTACTGAGTGACTGAACAACAATTCCAAAGAACTTAATGAGGGTTTTTATAATCATGGGTCAAAGGTAGGGTCTCTAACAAGATTACAGTGTGAGCAGGACTTGCAGTGCCTTAAGTCTCAGTTGGTCTTCTAATCTTGATGAACTTTCCTGGTCTGTTTAACCTTGCTTCAGATGATTTCTCACCCCACTCCAGGACTCTTGCCTGGAAAATCCCATGGACGGAGGAACCTGGTGGGCTGCAGTCCATGGTGTCGCTAAGAGTCGGACACGTCTGAGCGACTTCACTTTCACTTTTCACTTTCATGCATTGGAGAAGGAAATGGCAACCCACTCCAGTGTCCTTGCCTGAAGAATCCCAGGGACGGGGGAGCCTGGTGGGCTGCCGTCTATGAGGTCACACAGTCGGACACGACTGAAGTGACTTCGCAGCAGGTGATGTCTTGGCTACTCCTCTTTTGATTAGTAACTGTTCAAATCGCCCTTTGGAACTCAGGAAAGGTCATAATGGCTGGAGTCTTAAAACGGGGGACAGAAATGCCTCCATATCTGGGAACCCCACAGGGCCCTGCTAGGTTTCAGGGTGATGAGAGTACTCTAAACTGATGCTCTGTAAATGGGTGAATTGTAGGCCTCGTGAATCATATCTCAATAAAGTCACTTTTCTAAAAAAAATGCCCAGACAGGATGTCAACAATGACAGACATTTTGTCTCTTTCTTTTTGGTTCTTATATGATTGATTTCTTTAATTTGGTGTTTTTCAGATCATAGCCATTATCCTTTCTTTTTTTAAAAAAAAAAAAAAGTCTTTATTGATTTTGCTACTATATTGCCTCTGTTTTATGTTTTGGTCCCTTTGGCCACGAGTCATGGGGGATCTTAGGTCCCTAGCCAGGGAGTGAACCTGCACCCCCTGCACTGGAAGTCAAAGTCTTAACCACTGGACCACCAGGGAAGTCCTTGTGATTCATACTTGTTGAAGCAAATGGAACAGTACTAGAGGTCAAAAGAAAGATTTAGTCATCTTGTTTCCCACCCCCTAAACAGGGAGCTATTCCATTGGAATGGTGATTAATCCAGCATTTAAAACAGTTGCCTTTCTCGTGGCGTTAGTGGTCGGTCACTAAGTTCTGTCTGACTCTTTTGCGACCCCATGGACTGTATCCCTCCTGGCTCCTTTGTCTGTGGGATTTCCCAGGTGAGAATACTGGAGTGGGTTGCCATTTCCTTCTCCAGGGGATCTTCCAGACCCAAGGATTGAATTCATGTCACTTGCATTAGCAGGTGGATTCTTTACCATTGAACCACCTGGAAAGCTTTCCTTGTACAAAGGTAGCCTCAAAAGCCTAAATCTGGGATATCTGATTGTGGCCAGATGCCCTCCCAACTCGCATCCCCAACCCACTCCCTCTCACCCCATCAGCTTTGTGTCCATAAAGGACTCAGAATTCCTAAATTTGCCTTTGACAACTAAAAAATGTCACTTGTCTCCTGGTTCTCGAAGAATGAAGTTGCTAGCCATTGCATTCGCTGACGTTTGACACACCCTGCCCAAAAGGAGATCAGGGCTGCCATCAGGAATGAGGCCCTCTGAGCTCTGGGAAAACCAACAGAACAGGTCTTAGGACAGTTGGATATTTCCAGGAGAAGTTTTTAGGAACCCGATTTCTTGTATCTTCTCACATCTAGAAAGGCACTAAAATCATTAATGGAGAATTCTGATCCTGGTGATCAGCAGCAACCTTCTACTGAGAGGTATACCCCTTTCACCAAACCGTATATATATATACTGACCTCCCCACCCTCTTTGGAGCAGTTCCTCTGAGCTTCCTGGGAGGGTATCTGCCCGGCTATTGTCCTCAGTAAGTTCCCAAATAAAACTGAAACTTGCAACTCTCACCTTGTACATTTTTATTTCAGTCGACACATTTCATCCTTGCCTCCTGGGCGATCTTGGGCAATTTTATTTTATCTCTGAGCCTGTTTCTTCACCTGTGACATGGGACTCAAAATGCCCACTCACCTGGTTGTCTCAGGGGTAAGTGAAGCCCCACATCACATAGGAAATACTTGACATGGAATCAGGCACAAGCAGATGCTCGGGTGAGATAAGCACCAGCTGTATACACTCAGGGGGCAGGGGCTACACGTGAGCCTCCTGATGCCCACTCCCTTCAGCTCCGCCAACCTGGATCCCCAGCACCCACCCGGGAATGTTCCACTAGGGAGGGGGCTTGGAAGTACCTGTGGAAGGTCAGAGGGGGCCCGCAAGAGGGGACAGCCTGTCCCACGGAGACAAATGTGCAGGCTATTTGTATTCTCTCTGCCTTCTATGGGCTTCTCTGGTAGCTCAGCTGGTAAAGAATCCTCCTGTAATGCAGGAGACCCCGGGTTGATTCCTGGGTCAAGAAGATCCCCTGGAGAAGGGATAGGTTACCCACTGCGGTATACTTGGGCTTCCCTCGTGGCTCAGCTGGGAAAGAATCCACCTGCAATGCATGAGATCTGGATTCGATCCCTGGGTTGGGAAGATCCCCTGGAGGAGGGCATGGCAACCCACTCCAGTACTTGCCTGGCAAAGCTGCATGGACAGAGGAGCCTGGCGGGCTGCAGTCCACAGGGTCGCAAAGAGTTGGACGCCACTGAGTGACGAAGCACAGCACACTGCCTTCTATATCACCCATATTCTTGTCCTGGCTAGTGGGACAGGAAACCTTTGCTGAAGGGGCCAGGAAGAAAGCCGGCGGGATGCATGTGGGTGTGGTGTTCATGCATGCGCACCACATACAGACCCCTGCACACAGCCAGAGACAGACTGAGGCTTGGCACGGGGCCAGGAGGCAAAATCTTCCACTTCTGTGATGAAGATGATGGTAATGAGGGTAGTGATGGCTGCCAGCACTTACTGAACAGTCACCGGACCCCAGGCCTGTTACATAAATATATTAGGGTGTCATCTAATCTTATAAGGGTGATACTAATATTATCCCCATTTTACAGATGAGCAAACAGAGTCCCCAGGACACAACATGACTCACCTGGAGCCACACATCTAGTGAAGGGCAGAGCCAGGAACCCTGACCCCTCTAGGTCTTACCTATATTGCCTCTTTAGGACAAGAGAGTTATAAAGGATAACAGGGGATGGCAATTTTAAAAACTTGTGTTCAGCCTTTGTGATTAAGTAATATCAGTGGCTTATCATGTCCCTATTCCTGTTGAATTTCACTTTGAAATTTTATATCCCCAATACTTATGACACTTGGGATTTTTCTGAGTTCTCCTTTTAATGCTTAAAAATATGCTGACACAGGACTTGCCTGATGGTCCAGTGGTTAAGGCCCCACACTGCCAATTCAGAGGGTGTGGGTTCCATACCTGGTCGAGAAACTGAGATCCCACGTGCCCTGCTGAGCAGCCAAAAGCTTTTAAATTACATGTACATTGACATGATGGTTCCATTCTTAACCCATGACCTGGGCATGAAATAGTTTAACGTCATTGGAATTTGAAGAATATTAATCATGCATGTATGGCGAAATAAGTTCTGGTAAGCTGTTATGAAATTGAAACTAAAAGCAGGTGAAAAAAGCACTTTTGTGTTTCTCTATATGGTTAAGAACCAGTCCTCTTGCATCATAAGGGTGATTATTCATCATTTTTCTTTTGCTTTACAGCACAAACAAACGTGTGAGTTTCTAAACTCAATAAATAAATAAAAGTTAAAACCTGTGTTCAGATTGCAGATTTAAGGTTTCCCCTGCTGCGTCCAGGAGCTAGCTCATCCCTCTTACTGTATGCCTCAGTTTCCTTTTCTGTAAGATGGGGATAATAATAGCATACACTTCCTCCCTGGTTTGATTCTTGACCACTGAGGGCCAAGCAAGTGCTTGCAAAGATAAGTGCCTTATTTCACATCCTTATCTGGCAGCTTCCTAGAAGCTGTGGTGAAGTAGGTGTTTGTCCTGAAAGGAAGCTGAGGGTGGAGAAGGGGCGTGGCTAGCGGGACTGGGAAAGACCCTGCTATAGAGAGGGGCGTTCCCTTCCGGGAAGCCCCTAGAGCCAAGAGGCGGGGCCTGGCGGGGGTGTGGCCGATCCTGGTGTCCCATTGGCTGCTCAGATGCCCCAGGGGAATAAAGCCTGGACCCGTTAGTACCTGGGACAATTCTGAAGACACTCTACCCCTCCTACTCGTCAAGTCTGTGGACCGGCTATCCAGTTGGTCCATCTAGACCATCTCCAGTCTATTCCTCCTTTGCCTGACGCTCAGACACCCAGCTCCTCACCTTTCTCCGGTAAGCCGCCCTATCCATCCACACCTCCATCCGCAGGACTGGGGTATCTGCGGCCACCTTGCGTTTTCCCTGGGCAAGAGAGGGAGAGAGAGTCAGATAAGCGTAAAATCCCAGCTTTGAAGCCAGACTGCTGGGTTCACTGCCAGCTTTGCACCTCGGTTTCCTCATCTGTACAGTGGAGGTAATAATAACAGAATCTTCCTCTTAAGGTGGTTGTGAGTATTGGAAGCGGGGAGTCTTAACCACAATCCCAGTCCTAATAAGAGTTAATTTTTATTTATTTATTTGGCTGGTTGGGTCTTAGTTGCAGCACACAGGATCTTTGTGTCACGTGGGGATCTCCCAGGGACTCTAGCTAGTTGCGGCATGCAGGGTCTCAGGTTCTCATTCACCCAGAATCCATGGAGACAGACCTCCCCCCACCTACTGTGTCCTGGAGAGAGCTTGGACTCTCTCTGGGCCTAGGCTGCCTGGTTCAAAGCTTACCTCTTCTCTTTGTAATTACATGGCGACTTAGTGGTTAGGACTCCACGCTCTCACTGCTTGAGGGCACGGGTTCAATCCCTGATTGGGGAGCTAAGATCACACAAGTCTTGAGACATGGCCATTAAAAAAAAAGAATCCCTTCTCTGCTAGTCACTCCCTGTGTGACCTTGGACAAGCCAATACTGCAGTTTCTTTTTTTAAAAAAGCTTTAATTAGTTTCTTTGTTTTTGGCTGCACTGGGTGCACTCAGACTTTTTCTCTAGTTGCGGCGAACGGGGGCTACTCTAGCTGCCGTGTGCGGGCTTCTCACTGCGGTGGCTTCTCTTGTTGCGGAGCATGGGCTCTCGGGCAGGCAGGCTTCAGTAGTTGGAGCACTCGGGCTCAGTCATGGCAGAGGGGCCTAGTTGAGCCTCGGCATGTGGAGTCTTCCCAGAGCAGGGATCGAACCCATGCTAGGTGGATTCTTTCTGTCATGATGCTGGGGCTTGATTGGACTCAGCCAGGCAGTTCTCACTTGGGTCTCTTCTCGGGGGCTGCACTGTGATAACGGTAGCTGGGCTGGAGTCTTCCCTAAGTCAGGCGCCATGTCTGCCCGTCAGCTGGGATATCAGCTGGACATGTTAGGTGGGGCACCTCCCTGGGGGCCCCCGGCATGCCGCCAGGGCTTGTTCCCATCTTGGCAGCTGGGCTCATACAGGGAGCTTCCCAGCTGCCTGGCAGCTCGGTCGCCTTGTATGACCCGGCCTTGAGAGGCATGCTGGGCTACAGCCAGATGACACAGGGCTGTCAGTAACGGACAGTGTCCATCTCTTCACGACTCCCTGTTCAGTGGCCTCCTGTTAGTAGCTTGAAATGTCACAGACGTGCAGACACTAGAAGTCAAGGTTTCTTCCCCTTTGGCGAGGCTATCATTAGACACTCACCAGCACGTCACTGCTTGGAGGGAGTCACTTAGTGTTCGTTTCCCTGCAGTCACAGTCCCTCCCCCTACGCCCCCCCCCCCACCCAGGGTTCAAGGGAAGGAAGTGTAGACCTGACCCCACCTCCCACCTAGAAAAGCCTCAGTGTTGCATCATAAGCGGTGTGTGAGGGGTAGGAATTGCTCAGCGATCAATCTGGAAAACACAATCAGAGCCTGTTTCCTCAACAGGAGAACCGGACAATAACATTAGGCAATTATCCTGGGCATTTCCTAGGGCTGGTAGAAAGATTAAGTGAGTTAATATCTGTGAAACTTAAGAAAACGCCTGGCACATGGTAATCACTTTAAATATTTATGTGTTTACTTGTGTGGCTGCCTCAAGTCTTACTTGCAGCACGCAGCATCTTTGTGTCATGCAGGATCTTTTCTTGTGGCTTGTAGTCCCTAGTTGTGGTGTGCCGGCTGAGCGGCTCTGCGGTATGTGGGATCTTAGTTCCCCAACCAAGGATCGAACCTATATCCTCTTGCCTTGCAAGACAGATTCTTAACCACTGGAACACCAGGGAAGTCCTGGTAATCACTTTATAAGTGAATGTTAAATAATATAATAGTTGTTACAAAAAAAAAAACAATAATAAAAAGCTTCCCCTAATGGGTACAGGGTTTTCCAAAGATTAGTTGTTTTTATTAAGCTTTTATTGGAATATAGTTGCTTTACAATGTGGTGTTGGTTTCTGCCTTACAACAACCTGAATCAGCTATATGTATACATATATCCCCTCCCTCTTGAACCTCCGTCCCACCCCCCTGCCCCATCCCACCCTCCCATGTCATCACAGAGCACTGGGCTGAGATCCTTATGTTATAGAGCAGCTTCCCACTAGCTGTCTATTCTACCCACGGTGCTGTATATATGTCAACACTGCTCTCTCAGTTCATCCCACCCTCTCCTTCTCCTGCTGGTCCGCAAGTCCTCTCTGGGTCTGAGTCTCTATTCCTGCCCTGCAAATAGTTCATCACTACCGTGCTTCTAGATTCCGTGTATATGCGTTGATATATGATATTCGCTTTTCTCTCTCTGACTTACTTCACTCTCAGAGATTAGTTTTTAAAGATGTGTAATTTAAATATGTAATAAACAGGCACACAGCAAAATATTGAAATGGTACAGAAGCAGGTGCCATGTGCCTGTCCTCCCCAGGGCCCCCCCACCCTGACGGGTTTCTTGTGTGTTTTCTGAGATGTCTCGTACACATGGATTGTGGGTGTGCATACGTATCCTTGCAGTTTTTGCACAAACTAGACCTGATATCCTGCCCCTGGGTTTTAGCCATAATCTTGCCGCTCATTCTGAGTCAACACCCACAAGTCTATTTCTTCCTCATAGTCTTCAAAAGCTGCAAGGTCTAGATGTTATTTTTCTTTTTTTGACCATGCCTCTCGGCTTGTGAGATCTTAGTTCCTCAACCAGGGATCTAACCCAGGCCCTCAACAATAAGAGCACAGAGTGATAACCACTGGAGCTCCAGGGAATTCCCTGGATGTCATTTCTGATGTTAATAGCTTCCCAGCATAATGTATGTGTGTGTTGGGGTGGGTAGGAGGTGGGCAGGGGTAGGGGGAGAGAAGATGACCTCTGCCCATTTTACAGATGAGGCAGCTGAGGCCAAAGGGAGATTCCTTGTCCGATAACAAGTTGGTGGCTGAGTTGTGATTTGAACTCAGGTGTCCAGGATGCTATAATCTGGCACTTGTCCTCGGCCTCCTGGGAAGTTAGGGACATGGTCCTTCCCAGCCCCAGTGCGACTGAGTGGCAGCAGCTGACGCCAGGGCCAACTCCCCTGACCCTCTGGGTTTCTTTCCTTTCTCCCAGCGGTGATGTCGCGAAGACCCCTGCACGAGGAGACCCCTGTCCGTGACAGCATGACTCTGTCCAAAGTGGCCGGCACCACAGTCTATCTCAAGATAGACAGTTCCCAGCCCTCTGGGTCCTTCAAGATTCGGGGCATCGGACACCTCTGCACAACGGTACAGCCTCATCCAGGCAGATGCCCTCTGTGGACAGGGCGGGGCCACTCACTGCCATGTGACATCCTCGGAGTTCCAGGCTGGGCCCTGCTGACTCCCCACAGGCACCCTCCATCGGCACCTCCCCTGGTTAAAGGGTGTCAGCCCAGACGGTCCCCTCGTGGACTGATCCCAGAGCCATCAGTGACCTTCCTCTCCTTCATCTTTCCCTGAACCAGTTAGTATCTTTGGGGAGAAAAGATGTCAGGCCTGATCCTCTCCCCTGTCTGTCTCCACAGTGGGCTGAACGAGGCTGTGAACATTTCGTCTGCTCCTCAGGTAAGTGGCCTGCACGCCTCCTGTCCTCTGCGGTGTGTCCTGGGGTCAGGTGCTCCACCACTCTGAGCCCCGGTTTCCCCAGCAATGAATGAGCCGTTGCAAACATCTGTAGAAGTCCCAGTTTAGAATTCCAGGGGGAGGCCAGCCCTCACCCAGGGAGGGTTCAACCGCACTAACACTGTCTACCCTCCACCCCTGGTAGCGGGCAATGCAGGCATGGCAGCTGCCTATGCGGCCAGGAAGCTGGGCATCCCTGCCACGATTGTTGTGCCCAGCACCACGCCTGCCCTCACCATCCAGCGGCTCAAGAATGAGGGCGCCATGGTCAAAGTGGTGGGTGAGGTGAGTACCAACCTGGAGCCGGGGCCACAGAGGGCACTGGGGCACAGGGCCAAGTCTGCCGGCCCCTCATCCCTCGCGCCTTCTCTGTGATCTTGCAGACATTGGATGAAGCCATCAGGGTGGCCAAGGACCTTGAGAAAAACAACTCAGGCTGGGTCTACATCCCTCCCTTTGATGACCCCCTCATCTGGTATGTGGAGCCCCCAGTCAACCAGGGTGGGTAGTGACCATGCCTCTACATCACTGAGTGGACACCTTCCCCAATACACACCATCACACACAGCAGCATACACGTGTGTGCACATCACATAGAAGCACACACACAGGCATGGCCGCTGGTGCCCACATCTATCTGTGTCAGTGCCCGTTCTCCTGGACCATGGGCGAATGCTTGGGCTCAGATACACAGGGGTGTGTGTGTATGTGTCATTGGGGCCTCCGGAAGCAGAACCTGAGACAAAGATTTCAGAGAAAGCGGTTGACTTGGGGGGTGACTCATTTGAGTACTGGGGAAGCGAGATGAGGAAGGAAGGGTGCTGATGGACTGGTGACCACTGTGGTCAGTAGGAGCTTAATCCCTCAGGGGCCCCTGAGAGCCAGCATGGACCATGAACCAGGGTTGTGGTAGAGGATGTTGGGCAAGGAGTGTCTGTGCATCAATTCCCGTAATTCTTAATTCCTATAATGGATTGAGGGCTGTTTCCGGGGGTTTCATTTCCTGGCACCACCAGCTGCCACATTCACCATGCTCCAGAGGCTAGAGGAAGACAGGCAGAGATGCAGGTGTTGGCAGCTAGAAATAGGGTGGAGTCAGGTTTGAGGGCACCAGCCTCAAGGCCCATCAGCTGCCTGGGATGAGGGCAAACAGGGGGTAAGGGGCATCTTTAAGACCCCTGCCTGGTGTCTCCAGGCAGCCCAGCCCTGACCTGCACCCCCCTTCCCCACCCACCTCCTCCAGGGAAGGCCACTCTTCCATCGTGAAGGAGCTGAAGAAGACGATGACCGAAAAGCCAGGGGCCATCGTGCTGGCAGTAGGGGGTGGAGGCCTCTTGTGTGGAGTGGTCCAGGGGCTGGTGGAGGTGGGCTGGAGGGACGTGCCCATCATCACCATGGAGACCATTGGAGCCGAGAGCTTCCACGCTTCCACCAAGGCCGGCAAGCTCGTCACCCTGCCCCGCATTACCAGGTAAGCAGCCAGGGAGGCTGTCACTATGTTCAGCGAGTGTTGTGGGGAGCTCCCCGCTCGGTGCTGGCGGCGAGGTAGATCCCCATGCCAGCCCCATTTTGCAGGTGAGGAAACTGAGGCTTTGGTCACCTAGGGTCACGCAGCCAGTGAGTGGTATGGCTATTAATGAAGTCTGTGTGACTCTGTACCAAGAACACCACACTTCCTCGCATGAAAAGGCTAACACTGATCCTTTATTGGGTTCCTCTGTGGTAGGGTTTAACACACCTCACTAACTTACCAACCATTTATTGAGCCTCTAATATGTGCAAGGCACTGGCCGATCCTGGGGAGACAGTGGTGAATAAACACAGCTCCTGTTCCCAAGGGGTTCATATCCCAGCCCCAAACCTTTCCCAGATGGTGTTTGACTAGCATTAGGTTTAGCCACATTATACAGGAGTCCAAAATAACAGTGGTTTAAACAAAATTGAACTTTATTTCCTCTCATATAAAAAAGTCTAGCTCCACGAAGCCAGGTGCCCAGGACCCTTGATTTTGTTCTCCATCATCCTCATTGCATAGACTTATGGCCCAAGATAGCTGCTTAGGTGTTGGCTATCACACCCACGCTCCATCTGGCAGGAAGAAGTCAGGGCAGAAGCTGACTCTTTTCCTTTAAAGACATGGATATGTCCACTCACCTCTTATTGTCCAGAAGGTAATCACCTGGTCTGCCTCCCTCTTCTCTCCTGTCTCTTTCCCCTCTTCTCCGTCTTTGTCCCTCCCAGTGTTGCCAAAGCCCTGGGCGTGACCACTGTGGCGGCGCAGGCTATGAAGGTGTATCGGGAACACCCCATTTTCTCTGAAGTTGTCTCGGACCAGGAGGCTGTGGCTGCTCTTGAGAAGTTTGTGGGTATGTATGTGCTAAGTCCTTTTGAGACCCAACCCTGCTGGCTAAGGACTATGTGGCTGTCCGATTGGCATGCCAAGGGATGTCATTCGCAATTCTGTCTCCTGTCCCTCTGTGGAACTTCCCATTACTGAAACTTACTGCAGTCCAGGGGTTAAAACAGAAAGACCGAGGGGACAAATGATAAAAGTCAGATAATGTAAGAGCAGGGGAAAATAACTGCGTGTGTAAAATGTTGGTTCTGAGCAATGTAGTCAGGATGAAAAAGGAAACTATGGGCCTCAGTGTTGGACACAGAGGTGAGTCTGCGACTACGTTGGACTCTTTTTAAAATATCCTTGTGATTCTCTTTTTACTCTTCCAGATAAGCTTTTTTATTTTTGCCACATAGCATGGGCTTCCCAGGTGGCTCAGTGGTAAAGAATCCACCTGCCAATACAGGCGATGTGGGAGACTCGGGGAGACTTTGATCCCTGGGTCAGGAAGATCCCCTGGAGAAGGGAATGGCTTCCCACTCCAGTATTCTTGCCTGGAGACTTCCATGGGCAGAGGAGCCTGGAGGGCTACAGTCCATCAGGTCGCAAAGAGTCAGTCAGAGACAATTTAGCAAATAAACAGCAGCAGCAGCAACGTGCGATCTCAGTTGCCCAACCAGGGATCAAACCTGCACCCCGTGCAGTGAAAGTGCGGAGTCTTAACTGGACCACCGGGGAAGTCCTGAAGCTGGGCTTTGACGGGGTTCACCCTGGAACAGGGACCTCACACACACACACATACGCACACACTTATGCTGCCGTTTAAGTCTCCCGTACTGGGAGTTAGTTTGGTCAGTCAGTGCTGGCACTCTTGCTCAGATGATGTTAACACAGTGCCCAGGAAATTACAAGCAAAGCAACTTGTTAGCTCTGATGTTGAAATTCAGCCCTGACTCAGGCCTTCCTTAGAAGGTCAATGGAGGGTAACGATGGGGGGGTGGGGGTGGGGTGGTCCAGGACCAGTCTGTGGCTGGGGCTGATAGCCGATGGCTTCGCCAGTGACCCGGTGGTTTCCTGGCTCCACCCCCACCATCCCCTTGTTCTGGTAGATGACGAGAAGATCCTGGTGGAGCCCGCCTGTGGGGCCGCCCTGGCCGCCGTCTACAGCAACGTGATTCAGAAGCTGCAAGGACAGGGGAAACTCTGCACCCCTCTGTCCTCCGTTGTGGTCATTGTCTGTGGGGGCAGCAACATCAGCCTGGCGCAGCTGCTGGCACTCAAGAAACAGCTGGGCATGGACGGGCTGCCCCAGTGAGGAGCCTCCCCTACCCGGGATGCACCCTGGAAGGAGTGGAGTTTTCTGCAGCATGACCCAGCGCCTCATTGTAAACATTATTCCCGTGTCTGCTGGGAGCCCGTGGCCCGCGCCAGCTGGTAACCTGGTTCTCCTGAGACCACTGTGTGTGGAGCTGCCGGAAAGGCAGCAGCCAGCAAGGCTGTGAGCAGAACTCTTCTGAGTGTTTGTTTCTCAGGAAGCCCAAAGCCTACCCTTACTCACTTCTCTTAAATCCACCCACACCCCCAGCCGTGCCTTGTGGCTTGTGGGATCTTAGTTCCCTGACCAGGGATTGAACCTGCACCCTCAGCAGTGACGGCATGAGTCCAAGCCACTGGACCACTGGGGAATTCCCTTTTCTGTTGTGCAAATTTTCATTTTCGTAAGAAGTGCTTTTTTATTGAAACAAAGCTCCTCTTTGAGTTCTTCTATCATGACTGTCTCCCTCCTTCCCTCCCTTCCACCCCAGCATGCCTGCTGTCATCCCCGGCTCTCAATATCCTCCGTGCCCCCTACCCCTGGGAACCCTGGGGCCCCACATGCAGGCCGGGACCCCAACTCCTGCTGGGAGTGTGTGCCAGGAGGGGGCATCCCTGCATGTCAGGGAGCCAGTGAGGGGCAGCCGTGCTGAAGGAGAGGGGCTTGGGATGGGACACGGGCCTCTAGAGGAGGCAGGACCAGCTGGGAAGGCAGAACCAGCCGGGAACGCAAATCATTCTACTGGGAAGTCCTTCCTGAAAACAGAGTAATTGTATCGCAGAACCACTGGGAGCGGGGTAGTGAGCCCCTTGTTCCTGCGCGCTAAGTCACTTCAATCGTGTCCAACTCTGTGCAACCCCACGGACTGTAGCCTGCCAGATTCCTGTGTCCATGGGATTTCCCAGGCAAGAATACCCGTGTGGGTTGCCTTTTCCTTCTCCAGGGGACCTTCCCAACCCAGGGATCGAACTTGAGTCTCTTATGTCTCCTGCATTGGCAGGCGGGTTCTTTACGCCACTAGCGCCACCTGGGAAGCCCCGGGGGTGTGAACCAATGACGGACACTCACCTCTGGTCCACATCAAGCCAATCCTCTCAAACACAGAACCCTGTCTTCAAGGACAGTACATACTGAAGCCAGTCTGTAAACCAGACAGAAGAGGAACCGCCGGGGCTGTCTTGGTCCTGGAGGGAGCCCCCCCAACACCCCTGCACCACCTATAGCAGCCCCTGGGACACCTGGAGCCCCAAGTTTGAGAACCGCCCTAACCCCTCGGGTTACCACACAGATCCACATGGGCTTGCAGAGGGGAAGCCCCACCCCCACCTTGACAAAGAGCAGGTACCGTGAGATTTCAGGGAAAACCCACCCTAGTGAGAGGGATACAGGCTGATTTCCAGCCGGGAGAGACAGAACAGGTACCTAAAATCCAGGAGACAGGGGAGGGACGGGGAGGGGGGAGGGATAGTTAGGGGGTTTGTGGGGCATGGACATGCACACACTGCTATATTTACAATGGGTGACCAACAAGGACCTACAGCACAGGGAAATCTGCTCAATGGTATGTGGCGGCCTGGATGGGAGGGGAGTCTGGGGGAGAATGGATACACGTGTATGGCTGAGTCCCTTCACTGCTCACCAGAAACTATCACAGCACTGTTGGTCAATCAGCAATACCCCAATACAAAACTAAAAGTATTACACAAAAAAATCCAGGAGACAGGACTCCGCAAAGGGCAGGCAGGGATGGGGGGTCACCAGCCGACTGGCCCCAGAATTGCTCCTGGAGGGATAGAGTCTAAAGTATCAGTCAGTTCAGAGAAGCCTGCCCAGAATAGGGGTCTTTGCAGCTTCTACCTATATGTGGAACTTAAAAAAGCTGAATTCCCTGGTGGTCCAGTGGTTTGGACTCCACTTGCTTGCAATACAAGGGGCATGTTTTCAATCCCTGTTTGGGGAACTAAGATCTCACAAGCTGCTGAGTGCAAGCAATGTGCCCTGAAAAAAATTACACATACACATATATATAGCAAACCCACTCCCACCCCTCAACTGTGCTTGTTTTCCCAGAGCATTTATCAACATCATACACACTGTGTTTGTCTACTTCCTCAATGTCAACATCATGGGATTTTTTTTCTTTTTTTTGGTACCTGTTACGAGGTATCCCCAGGACCTTATAACAGTGCCTGGCATGTTTTAAATATTTGATAAATTCTTGCTAATGAATGAATGTTGAGTGTGTAAGGCCCCATGTGGGCAATGTCATAGCCACCACTGCAGTGAATCTCACCCTCCTCCAGCACACACACACACACACACACACACACACACGCACGCAGGGAAATGCTGCTCACATCATTACCTATTTAACAGTCGAGGTAACGCAGGCACAGAGAAGTTAAGTACCGTAACCAGTAAGAGGTGGAGACAGGATTCGAACCCAGGCCTCTGACTCCAGGGCTCTGTGCTTTCCTCTCCCCAAGCACGGCACGAGTCTTGTCTCCAGTGGAGGCTCTGGGCGAGATCGGATGGGGAGGGGCTCTGTGTTGCGTTGATCTGTCTTCCCCCACCGCCACCCTTGGTAGGACTCGGGGAGGTGGGGGTAGGACCTGGTGGTTAAGAGAGCCCTACAACAGGACCCAGAACAAAGTCGGTGTTCAATAAGCACATGGATAGATGGATGGACAGATATGGGTGGATGGATGCATGGGTAGATGGATTGACAGTTGGATTATAGATGGATATGTGGATGGATGGATAAATGGAAGATGGGTGGATGAACGGATGGATGACCATGCGGATGGACGAGGGGTGGGTTGGCAGGTGAATGCCTGTACAGATGGACAGACAGAAGGATGGACAGGAGGGTGCATGGGTGAACGGTCAGAACTCAAACCTGAGAAGAGAAAGGATGCTGACCCTGCTGTCCCCGTGGCCCCAAGAAGCACAGCACAGGGGCCTCGGCCTCTCTTGTTTAATGGCAGCACAGCCTGCAGTGTGGTTCCTGTAGCAGGGGGCCTGAGGGTCCTGCCCGGAGGCCAGGGGCAGGCCGGCGCTGGGGGGCGGGGGCCATGAGGCTGGAGCCAAGGGGCTGACACTCCTGCTTGGCCCTGGGGAGAGCAGGACGCTTGGGCCCCTCCAGCCACAGGTAGCCAGAAACTTTGGTTTTTCATAGTGTTTCCAGTTTCCGTCCTCCAGGAGGAGAAACAGGGGCAGCTGCTTCCCCAGGAGAGGATGGGCTGGGGTGGGGATGGGAGGAGTGATGCTGACCTGGAGCCAAAGCTCCAGAGCCACAGGCAGGAATGGCGCTGGGATGTAGGCACTGGGGCCTCTCCTGCAGAACCGGGTCCTGGGACCCGAGGGTGGTAGAGAAAAAAAGGAGAGAGATGCAGAGGGAGATAGGGATAGCATCACCCAGGCAGGGGAAACAGTCAGTCCCACACCCCCTGGGGTTCCGTTCCCCACCCCAGAGGCCGCCCAGACGAGAGTGAAGCTGGCACCGGCCCAGGTCCCCATCCAGGCACAGCAGGGCAACAATGCCCCCTCCCCTGCAGAGGAGGCAGGCTGGAGGGCAGGGTGGCAGCCAGTTGGGTGGTCCCCGCCAGGGTCAGCGGGGGCAGAAGGCAGCAGAGCAGAGATGGAGCTTCAGTCCCAAGAGACCTCAATGGGTGAGAACTTCCAGAGGTCAGGCTGGCCCATGTGTAGCATGCCGCTGAAGGGCGAGGTGCTCCACTGGAACGGGGGCAGCTGGTCCCACGTGGGGCCGCTGACGGCCAGGAGGCGCAGGGCCTTGGCCAGGGCAGCGCTGGTCACCTGTGGGTGAGGGGAGGGCAGGTGTCTAAGTCGTCCCGGCCCAGGAGGCCCTGCGGCTCCCCACCAACTCTGACCGCCCCCCACCCACAGCACCCCAAGCCCGGTACCTTCACATCGATGCCCCCGTGGGAGCGCTGGTGCAGAGCCTGGAAGGGGTAGGAGCCATTGGCTGGGTTGAGGTCGGAGCGGGCAGAGATGGCATTCTCCCCGTTGGGCTTGGGGGTGCAAGCTTTGCACAGTGACAGGGGGTCGTGTAAGAAGTCGTTGTACCTGGACGCGGAAGGAGAGGAAACACCAGTCGTGCTGGGTGGGGGGAGACTGGACTCCAAGCAGCAGCCCCATAAGCCGGCCACCTGCGTTCAATGTGCCAACCTGGACTTCCGTCACCTACCCCCTTCTGCTGGTCATTCCACAACCATCACTCAGCCCTTGGCTCTGCCATCCCTTCCTCGGGGTGTCCCTCTGGGCCCCCACTCCAGGCCAGGCTAGAGGCCCCGCTTTGTCCCTTCACAGCATTTCCTGGAGTTCAGACAGTCCTCGTTACTCATCAACATCACTGTGAGTACGAGATGGATCTCTGCAACCCCTGAGGGAGAGCGTGCTCCCCGAGGATCACGGGGGCATGTTCTGTGCTCTTGGCTGTCCAAGGTCCTGCTGACGCCTCAGTCCTGCTGTCATGGATGCATCACCCTCTGCCGCCCCCCGGCTTGTCAGGAGGCTAGAATGAGTTACTATAAAGCTCCACCACACGATTCTGGGCTCCCGGTGCCCCCCTCGCACCTCATAAGCCGCATCATGGAGTCCAGGTCGTGTACCAGCGAGTGGTTCCGTCGGAAGATCTGGGCCCGGGGACTCCCGTCGTAGGAGAACCAGTCCCCATAGCGGGCCACCAGGGCCGGCAGCCCACTGGCATTGAACACAGACTCAAAGGACCTGCCGGGGAAGAGGATGGTCACTCACGGCCCCCACTGACTACCTGGCCATGGCCTCGGAGGCAAAGAGGGCGGTCGTGCCAGGACATGAACACCAACAACCCCGACGGTCGGGATTACAATAATCATGTCTTTTGTTAGTGCTGCTGGGAGGCTTGGAGGGGTGGCCAAGTTCTGGACTCTTATAATAAGAGATGTGGGGTTCAAATTCTGACCTCACTACTGACCAGTTATGGAACCTCGGGAACTTTAGGTACTTTCTCAAGGCCTCAGTTTCATCATCTGTGAAGTGGGTACAGGAGCCGTGGTTACCACGTGCAGTAGTTATACAGATCAAAGGAGATAATCCAGGTAAAGCACTGTGAGGGGTAAAGGCTGCTGGCTGTGCAGTCGGTTAAAGCAGCTCCAGCTGGGGGCCCACGGCAGGGGTCGGCACCTGAGCCAGGCCGCTCCCCACCACCCTGCGGCGGGTGCAGACTGGAGGGCCCCTACAGATGCCAACCTCACAACTGTACCCCAAAACTGTCAGGGCTTTCCTGGTGAAGAAGGGGATGGGGTGGGTTTCTTTCTTATTTTTGTTAATGATTTTACTTTTGTTTCTTTTTTTTCTCCCCCCTGCTGGCTACACCACATGGCTTGCGCGATCTTAGTTCCCCAACCAGGGGATCGAACCTGCACCCCCCACAGTGGAAGCACGGAGTCTGAACCCACTGGATCGCCAGCGAAGTCCCAGGGTGGGTTGCTTGGGGGAACTAAAGAATCACCGGGGAACGACCCCTCCCCTGCATGGAAAACTGGGCAAAGGGTGGGAAACACCAGGAAGCAGGACATACGGGATGTTGTAGCTGGCCCAGTAGGTCTTCTGGTAGAGCTCTGAGGTCCTGTCGGCCACCACCACCATGCCCCTGCGACCAGGAAGAGAGACGGGGTGCAAGTGGTGAGAGAGAAAGGCTCCTGCAGGCGCTGCTGTGCTCAAGGACCCCCGAAGGCTCCCCACTGCCCACGGGGAGATTATGTCCCAAATCTTGAGCCCCAGTCCGTGGCTGCCTTCTCCTCCAGGCTTGCCTTCCTGAGGTCTCCCCTCCCACACAGTTTCAGCGGCCTCCAGGACTCCGCCGAGGCGGTTCCCCCTGCTGGGGCACCCTGCCCCTTTCCGGGTACTCACGGGATCTGCTCCAGGACAGTGAGCACCCTTCTCCCAGGGCTGGGCCCGCCGGGCACAAACGCCTTGTAGTCCACGATCATCCACTGGTTGTTGTACCTGCCAGGCCCCAGGAGGGAGAGCTGAACAGACCCGGGACCGCTGCCCCAGCCACCCGCTGTCCCCCGGGCCACACACAGCCAGGAATCATGTGGCCAGGGTGCTCTGGGAGTGTCCGGCCATTCAACCATCACCTGGACACTGTGGCTTGCCCAGCCTTCCTCACACTCTTCTCTCATCACGCTGCTTACCTGCTCCGGAGGAGTCTGTGGCTCCCTAGTGCTTAATG
This sequence comes from Cervus elaphus, assembly GCF_910594005.1. NCBI lineage: Eukaryota > Metazoa > Chordata > Mammalia > Artiodactyla > Cervidae > Cervus > Cervus elaphus. Next base: position 11,762,896 of record NC_057819.1, on the reverse strand, counting down.
GAACAAAGGTGGATTCTTCTGCCCAACCTCCTAAGACCCTGTCCAATCCGGTTCCAGTGTCTCTGGCTCACAGGGGCCCCATCCACCCATATCCACCTCCTCGGACGGCCCTCCCTACTGTCCCCAGAGCTCTTGAGTTCCACGTTTCTTCCTGGCCTTTCTCTGGGAGCCTTCCCCGGGTGGAGGAGCCTGCGAGAGAGGGGTAAACCCTTTCCTCCCCGTGCCTCTGTTTCCCCACGTATGAAACAAGAGGACTCTGCTAAGAGGGTGGTGTGTGTGGCCCCGGTGCCACGTCAGGTCCCCCCGGGGTCTTGAGTATTGGTGGGGAGGTTGGGTGGAGAGGCCACGGTGCCCACTCACGTGCCACTGTTGAACCTCTTGAAGATGTCGGCCCAGGAGTCCCCGTCCAAGGCCAGGCGATTGGCCACGACATTGCGCATCCACTCCAGCACGCAGCCCTTGGGCTGCACGTACTTCCACAGGGCCGGGTTCCTGTTGCCGATGGTGGTCTCCAGGGTCACCTGCGGGAGAGACCGGGGCCGCTGCACTGAAGGGTCACCTGACTCACCGCTGGGGCATGCTGCCACCTAGGGGGAGCACTGTTACACCAATCGTGGCTCCGAACTGTTGACTAGTTTTTTTTTTTTAAACTGGCCTCAGAAGCCGTACTCAGGCAGTCTACAGACGTGGGTGGGGAAACAGTACATCTTTATTTGCACTACTGTCAAACCGAAATGCAGCATCTTCCATTGATAATGTGGACGACCTGCCAATGTTATCAGCAGTACCTGAGACAGCCACCAACAGATGTCACGGATGTTTTCCCATCATACAACAGGACTGCACACAACTCAGATTGTGTATGCTCCCTGTAACTTCCAAATTGTGGCAGGGAGCCCACCTGCAACCAGTTTCTTATTTAACCTGCTAATAAAGCAGCACCTACCGGCAGACCCCAGAGAAACGGCAGGCTCTGTTTCAGACCACCGCAAGGAAGCGAATATTGAAAGGAAGCAAGTCACGTGAATTTTTACTTCCCAGCTCCCAGAGAAGTCATTTCCATGATACCGTGCGTGTGTGTGCTCAGCTGCTCAGTCAAGTCTGACTCTCTGTGACCCCATGGACTGCACCCTGCCTGGCTCCTCTGTCCATGCGATTCTCCAGGTAAGGATACTGGAGTGGGTTGCCATGCCCTGCTCCAGAGGATCTTCCTGACCCAGGGATTGAACTCGTGTCTCCTGCACTGGCAAGTGGATTCTTTACCACTGAGCCACCTGGGAAGCCTTTCCACAACACTATAATCTATATAATCTACTGTAAGTGTGCAATCTACTATAAATCTACTATAAATGTGCAATAGTATTATGTCTTTAAAAACATTGTGCATACCTTAATTTAAAAATAGAAAAGAAAAACCTGATTACAACAGTCACATTAAAGATCACTGATCATAGATCACTGCAATGAAAATAATGAAAAAAATAAAAATGTTGCAAGAATTACCAAAATGTGACAGAGATACAAAATGAACAAATGCTATCTAATCTATACTATCTAACCTATAATCTAATATAAATGTGCAATAGTGTTATCTTAAAAAACAATGTACACATCTTAATTTAAAAATAGAAAAGAAAAAAACAATACAAAACAAAAAAATGATTACAATAGTCACATTAAAGATCACAGATCACCATAATGGATATAATAATAATGAAAAAATGAAAAATATTGCGAGAACTACCAAAATGTGACACAGAGATATGAAATGAACAAATGCTGGTGGGAAAATGGTGTTGACAGACTTGCAGGGTTGTTAAAAACCTTCAATTTGTAAAAATCACAGTATCTGCAAAGTTCAATAAAACGAGGTATGTCTGTATATTACATTAAAAGCTTACATACTATTTCAATAAATGCATGTCAATGTAATTTGTCTCCTTTATAACCCTACATGTTGGTTTATGCATTTAAAAGTATTATTCTGAGAGGGGGTTAATAGCTCCCCAGACGGCCAAAGGAGCCCGTGGAACCTTTGTTAAGAACCCCAGTGGCAGGTAAATTTCCTGTTTGGACACTTTCCAGGTAACAGAATCAAACCGGGATCAATCCTGCAAGGATCCACTGTCCTTCCCCAGGCTTCACTTCTGCTTTCCCAGCCCCAAACCGCAGCAAGGGGGCCCCCTCACCCACTGCCTGGCCCCTCTCAGGCTTGTTCCCACATCTAAGGAGACTAAATGCCCTGCTCCTCACATAAGACTAATAGAAACAAAAAAGGCTTTCCATCCCTGTCCCCAGGAACTGGCGTCTTCTCCATCTAGGCTGTTTTTTAAGGGATGTTTTTTCTCCTCTACAGTGTTGCCCTGGTGACCACAGGGCTTGCTGAAATCCACCAGGGGTGCCAGGAACAGACTTCTGAGAGTCTGGCACCCAGCCAGGAAAACCGATAAAAACAACACACTGTAATAAACAACATTTATTCAGAGAACCCAGCCAGGTTTAGAGGGGGTTTTGTGAAAAACAAGAGGAAAAGCAGAACAAGGAAGAGCAGAGTCATGGTGGAGAGAGAAATGGCTTGTCCTAAATACGTAAACACAAAACGAGGTCACTGGGGCAGAGGATATTTTTAAAGGGCCCAGACCAATAATTTCCCAAGAGCTGGGTGACAATGCAGAGGTCCGGACCAACCACAGGGTCTGGGGCCTCGGATCTACATTTTTTGAGAGCGCCCCCTGGTGGAGGATGGACTCACCCCCACAGTTGTGGGGGTGTCCACCTGCTGCACTTGAGCTGCCAGGTGAGAAGCTGCCCGGGGGGAGGAGAAAGGTAACACAGAAGATGACTCACCAGCCCGCTGCCAAGGATGTAGAAGTCATCACAGGAGAAAATGGTACCAGGATAGGATGAGAAGATCACCTTGTTGCCAGGAGCCCGGGTAGATTCCGCTGCAAGGGCAAGAGTGAACTCAAGTTGGGGTGGGGTGGGGGCTGGTCAGACAAATCCATATGAGGACCCCCACACCTCCACCCAACCAGGTGGGGCAGCAGGCATCAGAGGAAGCCCCCCACTCCATTCTTTCTGAGAGTTAGCAAACCAGGCCATTTGTATAAAAGCTAGTAGCAAAATGGATATATAATTTTTTAATTACTATACTTTTGGCTTTCCTTTTTTATTGCAAAAATCTACTGCAAAAAAAAAAAAGGTTATTCAGACAGCAAATACCCAGAAGTCTCAGAGTACACACTCCGTGGTTTTTTTTTTGGGGGGGGTGGTGATTATCCCCTGCTTTACCAAGGTATAACGGACAAGTAAAAATTGTGCTTAAGGTTGCACTCTGTGATGATGGGACAGCTGTAGACACCGTGAAAGGATAACCACCATCAACTAAATTACACATCCATCATTTCACACAGTTACCTTTGTTGTGTGTGTGGTGAAAACACTTAAGTTCTGCTGTTTTGGCAGGCTTCAAGTATACAATACTGTGCTGTTAACCACAGTTACCATGGTGTGCTTCAGGGTAAGTAGACTTTAAAAATCTTACTTGTCTTCTAACTGGGAGCTGGTCCTCTCTGATCAACGTCTCCCCATAGTGGTATGTGAGATCTAGTTCCCCCACCAGGGATCAAACCCAGGCCCCCTGCACTGGGAGTGCAGAGTCTTAGCCATTGGACCACCAGGACAGTCTCAAGTCTATTAATTTTTAGGAGGTCCATAGATGCACACGTATAAATGCATCCCCCCAAATCTGGATGGATCCAAACCAAAATGGCATCAGTGCTATCCTCTTAGGAGAGGTCTGGAATTTTGGAGGAGGGCATCAAGGGAGATGTATTTCTCCATCTCTAGTGCTAGAGTATGTGGCAGTGAGAACATACTGACACATTACTAGTATAAAAAAGTGTTTAAACAAATGGAATGATGAGGTACATTTTATTTAAAAGTCCAGGGGAAAAAAGTAACTAAATGATCCCCTGTGGGTTGCAGAGTGTTCCAATGACTTTTACTGTGTGTGTATCATTTTGCTGTGTTTTCCAATTTTCCATAACATACATGTACAACTTATGTAGGCTTTGTTTTTAAGATTGTTTTTTGATGTGGATCATTTTTAAAGTCTATATTGAATTTGTTACAATATTGCTTCTGCCGTTTATGTTCTGGTTTTGTGGCCTCCAGGCATGTGGGATCTCAGCTTCCTGACCAGGGACTGAACCCACACCCCCTGCATTGGAAGGTGAAGTCTTAACCACTGGACTGCCACGGAAGTCCCTATTTCCCCACTTCTTGAATCTGAATTGGTCACTTGACTTGCTTTGAGCACCAGAATGTTGTGCCAGTTTCAGTGGGCCCTCAAGAGGCCTTCCACATTTCCCTGCCCAGATGTCACAGGTACAAGCCTGAGCTAGCCTGTGGGAGGACGAACGCCCATGTAGCCCAGCTGTCATGTCATCCCAGCTGACAGCAACCCCCAGAAATGCAGATGAGGCCACCCTAGGTCAGCCAGCTCACCCCAGCTGAAAACAGAAGCATTGGTGAGCCTGGCCAACATCAGCAGGCTTGGTTCAGAATAACAAAACCACCCAGTGACCCACAGACACCCACAGACATTGTGAGTAAAAACAAATGGCTATTTTAAACCTTTGTTTTAAATTTGGGTTGATCTGTTACACAGCAGTAGCTTGCTGATACACCTTGTAAAATAAAAATTAAAAGGAAATAAACTAGTTAACAATAACATGAACTTTTAGCATGGCCTTACAGTGACCCCAGTGTATATAGGGCCAAGGCCCACCCCTCCTAGCACTGTGCAAGCTGTGTACCCACAGACATGCCCACACACACAGATCCACCCACATCTACCCACCTTGGGGCCCTTCTCTGAACTGGAACCAGTACTTCTTCATGATGCGCAGCATGTACTGGTAGGAGTGCCAGGTGTTGTGGGCAACCAGGAGGTCACTCTGGCCCGGCAGCAGTTTGATGAGGGCAGAACAGGAGCCAGAGCCCATAGCATGGTTGGTCTTCGTCTTATTCAGGGCCACCTCTAAGTCTTCGAGGTCCCCAGAGATCTGCAACAGGCTGTGGAGGGCCAGGGTGCTGGAGGGTTACCACGCCTGCATTATGTACCCATTTCACAGAGGAGGAAGCTGAGGCACTGGGAGGTCTGGCAACCGGTCCGAGGCAACATAGCCAGGAAGTGGCAGGGCTGGTACTGGCTCCCAGGCCTGTCTGACTGTAAGGTGTGTGGCCCTCTCCCCTGCCCTATGCACTCTAGGGGTAGCACTTACAGGAACCCCAAGGGTTTGATGGTGAACTTCCCAGTTGGAAAGGTCACACTGCCTTCATAGCTGTCCTCTAGGCCTTTCAGCTGCAGGAGGGTCAGCCGCACCTAGGGGGAGGGGAAAGGGGCAGAGGGCAGGGGGCAGAGGGAGGGTGAGGCCTCTCCCCCAGGCTCACACCTTCTCCTGCAATGGGAGGGGCTCTGGCAAAAGAGGCTCAGATGCACCCTCCAGGCTCCAGCCAGCCCTGACCCCCTCCTTAACCACAGCCACCCCTCCAAGCTAAGCACCCTCCTGCCATCACCTAACTGCATGTCTCCATTCCGTGTCAACCCCAAATCACCCCCACATAAGGGCCCAGCTCAAAGCCACCTCCTCCAGGAAGCCTCCCAGCCTGCCCTGGCCCACTGTGGACGGCTCCCTGTTCTGAGTTTTGTTACTGGCTATGCTGCTGGCTCGGGGCACTGGTCTCATGTGGCTGACTTCTCCCCACTGTCACTGTCCTTCTTCTGTAACCACGGAGTATATCACTGTGTCCCCCATGGGGCCTTGGCCTGGGCTGGACATACACCAGGCACTTAGCAAGCATCTGTAAGACAGATGGACAAAAGGATAGATGGAGGGATGGATGGACAGGCAGGACTGATAGATGGATGGTGGCTGCGGAGGTAAACAAGAGGACGGAGAGAAAGGCAATCATCTAGATGGGCAGGAGAGTGGAGAGAAGGACAGATGTTCAGGCAGGTGTTGAAGTAGATGGACAGGACAGGATGGACTCATTCCCTCATCTGTCAAAATGCAACAAACCTTCACTTATAAAGCACCGACAATATGCCAGCCCCTGTGCTAGGTACTAGGGCTATCACAGCGGACAAAGCAGATGTGGTCCTTGCTTTGTCCTCATGGGGCCTGAGTCCGGTTGAAGACAGGCACTGAATGCCTTGTAAGAGTGCTACCAGGAAGTGCAGAGAGGGCATGCGGCCGTGAGGATGGTGGGGGTGAGCCGGACAGAGTGGGGGGAAGAAGAGTGTTCCAGGCAGAAGGAACAGCACTTTCTAAAGTCCTGAGGCAAAAGGTAACACATCTTGTTCAAGGAACTGGGAGGAGACCAGAGGCCGGAGCACAGATCAAGGACAGCAGGTGATGAGGCTGGAGAGGGAGAGGGTACCAGGGGCTGCTGAGGCCACATTATGAGGTGTGGCATCACCCCGGAACAACAAGGCAGCCCCTGGTAAGCTTTACAAAGAGCCAAGACAGTGCAAGGGGATGGGTCAACAGATGGACAGACAGATGAGTGCCAAGACTCTGATCAGAAAGATAAGGAATGAAGCAGGGAAGGTGGTCAGTCAGCATGATGGCTAGACAGGTAGAAGGGAGGGCAGATGGACAGACAGGTAGATGATGAACCGTAACAGGTAACCAAACAGGATATAGCAACAGGGTGCATGGACAGAAGATCCTGCCAACCAGGCTAAGATGGGCAGGTAGGTGACAGATGGATGAGTAAGAAAAGAGTGAAAAATGGACAGGCTTGTGGGGGGTGGACAAATGAGCTGACAAACTGGATGCATGGATGGGTAAATGGATGGACAGACGGATGGATGGGTGGGTGGGTGGCTGGATAGACAGATGAAAGAATGGGTGGGTGGAAAGAGAGATGGATGGGTGGGTGGATGGACAGATGGATGTATAGGAGAGAGAAAGGGAAGGGTGGACATGGGGGGAAGGAAGACTGGACAGATGTGAGAATGGACAGGTAGGCAGATGGGTGGGTGGATGGATGGGTAAGGGAGGGAGGAAGAAAGGGCTGGCTGACAGAAGTGGGTGACACATAGGCTGGCCAGTGGAACAGGGGCAGCCGCAGTAGCAGCAGGTCCCTGAAGCTGACCCAACCTGCCGCCCCAGCCCTCTGAGCACGGGGGCTGCGCCCACCTGGTGCCAGTAAGCAGAGCCGTTGTTCAGCTCCATCTCTTTCTGCATCCACTCCAGGTTGGCCTCCAGGAAGTTCTTGAGCCTCTCGCAGTAACCGACTTCATACTCGAAGGGGCCGCAGTAATTCACCACCGTGTTCATCCAGTACATATAGATGAGCTGGGGCGGGAGGTGGGGGGCGTGAGGCGGGCGAGGGCAGGGGTGGGGCAGCAGGGCTGCTCTCTTCCCTGAGGACCCCCTGGCCCCCCACTCGGGCTCAGAGCCCCTACTCCCGTCCAGGTCTCCAGAGTCCAGGAGCCCTGGTGGGGACACCCCTGAACCTTCGCCCACGCCGGCTTCTGTCCCCAAGGGCCCTTCTCACCCAGCCAGCTCTGACTCCCTCCGGTCATGGCCCAATGCCCCTGGCGGCCTCCCTCCTCTGAAAGCCTTCAGCATTCACCGTCTGTCCTACAGGAAGCCTCTTTTGCCACTGGGGACCCCCGCCCTCACCGCAATCTACATGTAGTCAATCGGTCAATGACCAATGTTGCTGAGCACCTATTATGTCCCGTCTCAAGCACTGAGGACACAACAGTGAACTTGGCAAGAGAATCGTGTGCCAGTTCCACCAGCCATCAACAGGCTGTTCCCACCTCCCTGCCCCCGATGTCACATGAACTAGCCTGGGCCAGGCTGGAGGGTCAAAGATCACGTGACCCCAGTCGCCTCCGTCACCCCAGCTGATCCAGAGCCTCCCTTGGGGGCTGGTGTGCAAGCTGAGGGAGATAACGTGGGCAAAGCGCCTGGCACGTGTATCTGGAGTTTCTCATGTGAGAACCACTGCGGGCCTTGCCTCCGTGTTCCTGTTCCTGGCTCAGGCTACGAGGACCACGAGAGATGGAATCGTGCCTCATTTACCACTGGGCACCCCAAACCATGAGGGCCTGACCCAGTGTCTGACCTCTCCCCAGACACTGAGGTCCCAGGAGGGGATCTCAACTGCAACTGGGGGTCAGAAAGAGGAGAGGGAGTTTACAGAAGGCTGTCGGGTCATACCCCGTCTCCTGTGATGGGCTCTGTCCCCCTCACTGCTACGCATCTCAGACCCATCCACGCTGCACGTTCATTTTCATGGCTCTATCATCTTGCACTGTGTTGGGTACCACAAGCCGGTTGCCCGGGGGGTACCTGCTGGTGGCATTTCAGTGTTCCCGCCTCGGGGGATGCTCTGAACCCCTCACGCGCATCCTCGGGTCACCTCTAGGGTACATGCCTGAGGAGTGGGGCCACTGGGTCCTAAGGCACGTGTGTGTTCAATTCTACAAGCTAATGCCGAGTTATTGTCCAGTGGGGGTGTCACAGCCCCACCCACCCTGTGGGAGCGTGGCCGGCACACCACAGCCTCACCCATTCCTGATGCCTTCTGAAAGGGGTGACTACCACTTTTAAACAGCCCCAAAGCAGTTAAAGCAACACAAAAGTTTGTTTAAGGTTTCATCACGTGTAGTAAAACCAGTTTAACCCAAGGAAGGGAGTGGAAATAACTCAGTCCACTCACTGATGAGTGGGTAAATAAAACTGTCTGTCCCTAAGATGTGGTATTATTTGGCCATAAAAAGGAATAAAGTTCTAACACATGCTAAAACATGGACGAACCTTGAAAACAAGTGAAAGAAGCCAGTCACACAAGGCCACATGTTGTATGATTCCTTTCATAGGAATTGTCCAGAATAAGCCAATCCGTAGAGACAGAAAGTAGATTAGCAGTTGCCAGGGGCTGGGTGGAGGGGCAGAAAGGGAGGAGACTGCTAACAGGTATGGGGTTTCTTCCTAGGGTAATGAGAATGTTCTGGAATTAGATAGTGGTGGTGGTCGTGTAACGTTATGAATATAGTAAAAACCACTGGAGTGTACACATTTTAAAATGGTGAATTTTATGGCATGTGAATTCTATCTCAATAAAAATGAATGAATGAATGAATGAAAGGGAATGGGAATGGCAGCCACCCTGTGCAGTTTGGTGGGTGTCTCTGGGCTAGGGGAGGCAGGGGAATGGTGTTGAGAAAGGGGTTTCAATTAATATTAGTACCATTCCAGGGTTTAGTTTGGGCATTTATTTTATTATTAAGCTTCGTAACTTTGAAACACGTTGAGTGTTTTTCACATGCCTCAAAGAGTACCCAGGGTAAATGTTTAACAAAAACAGGTGAGCTTTTTCTTCCCAACTGAATGGAAGGCCGGGGATGGGGGAGACCCCCCTACACACATCTCAGACCCCTCCGAAGCTCCCTAGGGAACACAGCTGCTGGGTGGGGGGAGTCCCGGGTTCCCCGACCGACCAGGCCCTTACCTCCTCGGACACGGCAGCCTCCACCACGCCCGCGGCGTAGGCCTGCAGGCTGTCATTGAAGCGGCCGTTCGTGTGCAGCTCCAGAAAGGCCCACCTGCAGAAAGGAGAGGGGGACACCTGGTCAGTGAGGGGGGTGCGCGTGGAACGGGCGCTCGGCTTGGCTTGCAGCCATCTGCAACTACAGAAAACAACTCAGTGACGAACTGCCATTCACGTGGATGTCTGTCGATCTGCCTCCATACATGTCTCAGGCTGAGTCCCTGTAAGCAGAACTGCTGGGTCAAAGGATACGTGGATTTTTATTTTTAACAGATGTTGATAGACAGAGCTATACTAATCTTTACTCCCCACCCCGCCCCCAGGATAACACCAGCTACTACCTAGGGAGGGCTTCCTCTGTGCCAGGCACTCTTCTAGTCATCTCCATATCTTTTTCTTTTTTTAATTCATTTAGTTATTTATTCTTGGCATCACTGGGTCTCATTGCTGCAGTGGGCTTCTCTAGTTGCAGCATATGGACGTCTCATTTGGTTAGATTCTCTCCATACATGTGAGCCCATTGGCTTGTCACTGATATGGAAAATGCCTGTATTTTAATAGATCTTTGCTTCTGTTTTTGCCATAGAGCGCTTTTCAGCTTTGTCCTATCTTTCCTTTATGGTTCTGGATTTCATCCTTGCTCCAAGGACACAGAAATATTCACCCAGGTGACTTCTGTAACTAAGGAAAACATTTGTGAAGGGAATTTCTTTTAAGAAAATGAGGGCAACAGCAGACACCGATGAAAGCTTGAGGACGTTACGTGCCAGGAGAGCCAGGCGGAGCCAGGGCGGTCCCGTGGAGAGCCGGCTGAAAAGCCGCCAAGGAGCTCCAGGACAAGGACAGCTCTGTCCGAGAGAAGATGCAGCAGAGATAGTGACTATCGAACGTTCACACCCCGAAGTTTCGCCAATCAAGCTTCCTTGAGCACCTATGGGCGCCAGACACCAAGGGTACAAGAAAGAATGCAACTGCCGTGACGAGAAAAGGAATAAAGTGCCATGGGCACCCTGAGGAGGTACACTCCTGCTGCTACTGAGTAAAATCTAGGAAGGCTTCTCAGAAGAGGTGATAGTTCCTCTGGGTTTTGAAGTTTAAGTAGGAGCTTGCAGGAAGAAGGGGGTCAGAGGGAGGAGAGGAAAAGTAAAAGAAAGAAGGCCAAGCTCTGAAAGTTCTAAAGCAAAGAAATTGAGCCACAAGATAAAATGGAGCTGTGGGGACTTGGTATGGGGCCCCGACACAGTGGATAACAAGTCCCAGTGCTAAGCACATCACGTTTACTTCTCCCTCTAAATTCTTCTGACATGTACAGATGTGGGACCCGAGGCTCAGAGAGGTGAAGCCACTTGCCTGAAGTCACACAGCAAGTAAGTGAAGGAGCTGAGACTAGCACTGCAGAGCATGCGCTTTGAGCCTCTAACTTAACTGAGTTTTGTGGGCAACTGTTTTGTCCTTAAAGGTAAAGGGGTTAGTTCTTACCAAAGGAATATGAGAGCCAGGGACTTCCAGCTAATGACTCACATATAATCACAGATAAGGACAGGAAAACACAAGAGCCTAGAATAAAGGTCTTAAATTTCAAGGAGAGCAGAAGACAAAGAGAGCCTGGGCTTGTGGCTCCCTCAGGCTGAGTTTGAATCCCCAGGTCTGTCTCTTCCTGACTGTGTACCTTTGGGCAAATTGCTTACCCTCTCTGGGCCTCAGTTTTCTCATCTGTAAAATGGGCAAAGTGATTCCCACTCCAGAGAGTTGCCATGGCAGGTGCCAGAAGAGAACTCACGTTTTACAGCCACTAAATACATGTCTTATCATGAAGCTGAGACAGGAGGTTTGGAGTGATCCAGTAGATTTGGTGGTGGGAAGAAATTTTTCAAACAAGGCCCGGTATGTAGATTCTCTTATGACCAAAAAAAAAACCAAAAAAAAGCACAGGGAATCAAGAAAGAATGTATACAAATTACCTACAACCAAAAAAGCTGTTCAGATACTAAGTCTTGGTGATAACTGAAAGGTCAGTGGCCCTCCTCCAGACAGCCCCTCCTTAAAAGCTCTCTGGCGAGGAGCAGGCCATGGTGCCGAGTCCGTGGACTCAGGCGGTGGCTGAGAACTCACCATGTGACCCGGACTCTCACAGCCCTTTTGGAGGCATAGGAGGGTCCTTGTTCACAGCAGCCTTTTATTTTCTGGCTGTACTGCTTGGCTTGCAGGATCTTATCCCCAATCAGGGATAGAACTCATGCCCTCTGCAGTAGAAGCTCAGAGTCTTAACCACTGGACTGCCAGGGAAATCCCTGGCATTTCTGAGTAGAGCTGGAGAAACCTGGACCCTCTCAAAACATCTGGTGTTGGGGCCTAACACAATAACCTACCCATAGACGCAGTGGGCGGAGAGAACCATGTGGCAGGCTGCCACGTGTAATGAGGCGTCAGACATTAGATTTTTTTTATTTCCAAAAAAAACCCCAAGGATTAGAGAAGGACAAATGGTAGATTCGGGATAACCTCATGTTCAAAAGCATTACACAAGCAGAGACACACACCAGTACACATACACATGTATGTATGTATGTTTAGGCCTGTTAGGCATAGAAAATTCTGGAAGAAAGAACTCACAGTGGTTTTATGTATAAAAAGAAAGAATGAGGGCACGGTTTATCTTCCACATCCCATCTCACCTTTCTAAACGGCTAGAATTTTTTTTACCATGAATAGTTAAGTGTGTGCTCAGTCGTGTCCAACTCTTTGAAACCCATGGATTCTAGCCCACCAGGCCCCTCTCTCCATAAGATTTTACAGGCAATACTGGAGCGGGTTGCCATTTCCTTCTCCAGGGGATCTTCCCAGCCCATGGATCAAACTCATATCTCTTGAGTCTCCTGCATTGGCAGGTGGATTCCTTACCACTAGCGCCACCTGGGAAGCCCTGAATAGTTAAGTACTCTTAACTATTCAGTACTATTAACTATTAACTAATAATTAAGCACAAAAATATAAAAGAATGCAGCGTGACTCTTTCAAGCTGGATGAAAAGGAAAAGAATGAGTGGACAGCAATAATCCACTCCCAGCCAGGCCATGGTACTGTAAATAAGGAATGAGTCACTCCCCTTGTTCAAGATAGTGCCTCCTGAATTCCTCCCTGGGCTGCCTTATTCCAAAGGGCAACTGGGGTGATTCCACTTGGATGGGGTTTATTTACTTCACCAGAGTCCTCAAAAAACCTGGTCAGGTGGGTTTCAGCCTATCTTTCCAGAACACCTTAGAAAGAGAGAGGGGATTTCAGTGCTGAAGCCCCTGAGGCTGATCTCTGAGGATCCCCCTGTTGCTTCAGGCCCTAAGCCCTTATCAAATGATTCTTTTGCAGAACCTTGCAAGGCTGGCACCATTCTCATCACGAAAGTGAGGCAGCTGCTGATGATCACCTGTAGTAAGTGTCCGGGCAAAGATCTGAACCTAGATCTCTCTGATGTTAAACCTGAAACCTTGCTGCAAACCAAACCTTCGTACTTTTTCAGCCTCGGTTTTCCCATCTGTAAAACTGGAAGGTTTGGACATCAGCAAATGACTTCTGGAATACCTCACTGCCATGCTGGCTGACAACTCTGAGACACTATCCCAGTCCCTGGACAAAAAAAACAAAAACACAACAACAATGACAACAAAAAACAAACTACTGAGAAAAGAGTGTTTCTAAAGAAAAATGTTCCCATTAGACTATTCTTGATTCAGAGATCATAGCCTTCCAGCTTGTTTGGTTCTAAAATAGCTGACCGCTTTAGAAGATGAAAAGGGAAGAGATCGATAAATATTGTTCTGGTTTGTTTCTAATGCACTTGCTTGACAAAAATAGAAAGTCAGCTACACTGAATCTATTTCCTCAATCTTTTTTTTTTTTTTTTCTGGAAAGTCTATGGCCCACACTGTGATTTTATGTCAGGGGCAACTAATACCTCTGAGATGACGCCAGGGTTTAATGAAGAGGCCACGTTTGGGAAAAGTCGGACCATTCTAGTGAAATGAGCATGCGTGCATGCTCAGTTGCCCAGTTGTGTCTGACTCTTTTGCAACCCCATGGACTGTTCCCCACCAGGCTCTTCTATCCATGGGATTTCCCAGGCAAGAATACTGGAGTGGGTTGTCATTTCCTTCTCCAGGGGATCTTCCCAACCCAGGGATCGAACCAGTGTCTCCTGCATTGGCAGGTGGATTCTTTACCACTGAACTACCAGGGAAGCCCGTGACATGAGCAGGTTACAAATCTCCCTTTCCCATCACTGCCGTTTCAGCGTATGGTGTGCCCTGGACATCCTCTACTATGTGGGATGTACTGCCTTATCTGTGGCTATCACTCCTTTTCCATTCATGATGGTATAAGTTGATCTTTTGTGACTTTTCAAAGAAACAGTTGGATAACTAATAAGAACCTTCTGTAGAGCACAAGGAACTCTATTCAATACTCTTTAAAGGCCTATATGGGAAAAGAATCTTAAGAAAAAGAAAAATGGATTTATGAATATGTATAGTGGATTCAATTTGCTATATACCCGAAACTAACATAACATCATAAATCAACTATACTTCAATAAAAATTTTTTTAAAAAGAGTCGGGTGATAATTAGCCATTTTACTGGGCTGTGTTTCTGCTTGTTGGGTGATAGATTTGGGCTGTTTCCCAGCTTCCTATTAGGTTAATTCCCTCTTATTAGTATTTACTTCCTCTATCAACTTGAAGGCAATTTAGATCAAACAGCTGGTTGGGGGGGATCAGATCAGAAAAGGAGGAAAAGGTAAGGTTGGAGGGGTCAGCCTCCCCAGGACCAAGGCCAGAGCCAGGCTGGGGCAGGCGCTGACTCTGGGGGCATCTCTGATCCCCCAAGTGTCAAGTCCTAAATGTTTTAGGCTTCACGGGAGCCAGTCAGATACAGCACAACTGAAAGAAGAGAGATTATGGGTGAAAGGACCATGCAAGTTATCCTGAAAATTCCAGGATCTGGTGAAAACTCAGGGCCAGAAAGGAGGGAAAGATGTCAATTCTAGGTGAACAGAAGAGTCAAATCATGATTTCCACTCTCCAAAAATTGAGACAAGTCAGTTGACCCCAGATGAGAGGTTCAGGTGCTTAGTAAAGAGGATGCCCCAGCTGTCCTTCTTACGTCTCACTTCTGAGTTCCCACGAAAGTGTCTTTGGGGGGAATTCCCTGGCGGTCTAGCGGTTAGGATTCGGTGCTTTCACTTCCATAGCCCGGATTCAATCCTTGGTCCAGGAACTGAGATCCTACAAACTGCAGGGCACAGCCAAAAAAAAAAAAAGGGGGTGTCTGAGGGCTTCAGTTTCCCAGCTTACAAAACGGGGGCTTCCCATGCAATTTTCCTTCCATCAGAGTCCCAAGTGCTGTCAGACCCAGAAGGAAAGGGGCAGAGTGGACAGAAAAGATGCTGGAACAGTGAAGTGAGAGCAAGGAGTGTAGAAGAGAACAGGGTTCATTTCTCAGTTTCCCCAACTGTAAAACGGGGGCAGAAGACACCCATTCTTTTTCTCTTTCATTCACTCCTTCCTTTAGTAAATAAACAGAGGTACTTTCTGTGTACCTGAATCCCCCTGAATTTTCCTTCAAGCCCCACCTTCAAGGGAGGAAACAGGCTCAGCGAGGTGAAGTGATTAGCCCAAGTCACACAGCACCAGAGCTGAGCCTGGAAGAACTTTCCATCCAGCACAATCATGGGAATCCTCTCCCCACTTTTCTGTTTTCCATAATTGACAGCAACGCAGCCCAGTGGGGAACTGCTGGGGCCAAAGCCCCTCTCCCATGTTGAGCCTTATCTCTGTGCCTCCTCCCAGCTGATATCCAGGCAGAGACTGTCAGGCTCTCTTAGCTCTGCTAAGCAGGGCCAAAAATATATGAGTCAGCAGAGACTGGGTCACCAGATTCTAGAGTCATATCCCACAGAGTTCTGGTTTCCTTTGTAGATGCCAGCCTACCCTGTGGCTTCCTCTCCCTGGGAGCCTTCCCAGATTAGCCCCACTCAGCTCCTGTGTCTGCAGTAAATCCTCTTCCCACGATCTCCGGTCTGTCTATCTAACACCCTCCCAGCTGCCACAAAGCCCCAGAACTGGGGCGTCCTCGGTGTCCTGTGTCTCCCCAACACCTGCAGGAATGAATGCATTCCAGCAAACTGGATGAGCCCAGGATGGGCTAGTGTGGGTAGGGTCCAGGGGACACAAAGGGTTCCCTAAGACCCCCAACACAGCCTGGGTCCTGGGCCTGGGCCATGCTGACAAGCCTTTGAGGCAGATGCTCCACTGAGTGGGGACCCCCTCAACTCTGTGTCCCCATGGCCAAGCACACCAGGTGAGTGAATGAATGAATGAATGGGCACAAGCCTTGGTACAAGGCCTGAGAAAGGCACCGCCCAACTTCCCAGGCATAGCATATCCTCAAATTCCAAGCCACAGATGGGGAAATGAGAGCCCAGACAGGCAGAGGAGTCAGGTAAGAGCTATACATCAGAATGACAGCCCAGACCCCTGTGATAAGGACAGTGACTGCCAAAGACAGAGTCCTTGGCTCCATACTAAGCATCTGGACAAGCGACTTTCCCCTGGACCAGGAGAGAGGAGGGAAGTGGGGAGCAGAAGCCAAGCAAGGATACCATCTGGGTCTTTGTGAATTTAGGGACTCTGTTTTCAGACTGGCCTAGAATCCAAGCTCAGTCCTGCTGCTCTGGTTCCAGAAAGGAGGCAGGTGGGGCTAGCATCCACAGGGTAAGCTACAACCAAGGAAGTGAGAATTTCTCCTGGAGAGGTAGTACAATCCCTCCGGTTCCTGGGAGTGAGACGTTGCGGGGGGGGGGGGGGGGCGGGGGGGTTGAGAGGGGCGGGTGTGGAGGAGGAGGAAAGTGTTGGCCTATGTGCGGATTACTGTGTCGCCAGGGAAACAGAGGTCCTCCCATCCCTGGCTGAAGGCAAGGGGCTGGCCCTGTGAGCTGAGGGAGGCCGCATTGGCCCCACCCAACCACGGCGCTGCAGCCTCAGAGGAGGGAAACTGACCCTCAGGGAGACAAGGAAGGGACTCTGTCATCAGCAAGAGGCCCGTCCTAGGGGCAGGCGAGGCCCGGCGCCCACGCAACTCCCTCCCCCGGCCGGCCCGCGCGAGATCCGGCCAACCCTTACCCGGTCTCGCGGATGGCGTTGGTAAGGTTGGCCCAGGCTACGGCGTCAGGGTGGCGGCCATCCACCAGGCGCAGCTGGCCCGTCTCGGGGTCCAGGAGCAGCGAGCGGCAGCGGGAGGCGGGCGGAACCGGCATCTCCCGTCCCCGTTGGCCCCTCGGGGTCGGGATCGCGCCGGTCAGGCCGCTCAGGAACAGCCCGACCAGCAGGGCCAGCACCAGGGCCAGCGCCAGCGCCCGCGTCACTGCCCGGGCCAGGCGGCCGCCCGGGGAGCCATACATCGGGGCCACCATGACGGCGCGGAGCGGGGCGCCGCAGCCTGGCTCACGTGACAGCACTCCTCTGCGGAGGGCGGGGCCTGGGCGGGCTGGGGAGGGCCGGATACAGCAGAGGGGCGGGGCTTGAGCCTAGCCTTCCCGGGTGGGCGGTGCTCTGGGGGGGGCGGGACGTGAAGGGCGGGGCCATCTTAAAGGGGCCAGGTACCTCATTTGCCTACTCAAACCTTGCCGTAACACTCTTCCTCCCAACTTTTTTTTTTTTTTTTTTAATTTTTTCTGAGATTTCGGGATCTTAGTTCCCCAACCAGGGATAGAATCCAGGCCCTTGGCAGTGAGAGCACGGAGCCCTAACCACTGGACTACCAGGCAATTCCGCCAACTTTTTATTTTTCAAAATTTTGAACCTCAAGAAAAGTTGCAAGAATAGTGAAGTAAATACTCATATGCCTGCCATCAATTGCTAACATTTTGTCACATTTTATTAATTTTGTCTAATATATATTAAAAATATATTATTATTATTATAAATATATACATATATTTGCTCAACCATTTGCAAGTTAACTGAAGATATAGTGACCGAGCCATCCTAAAAACTACAGATGATCATATAAGAGAAAAGATATTTTCCTTCATAACCACAGTATTGTTATAACATTCAGGAAATTTACCATTTACTAATGATGGTCTAATGCAGGGTCTTTATTCAAATTTTACCAGTTGTCTCCAAAATACTTCGTCTTTTTTTCTACTTTTGACCCAGTGTCCACTCCTCACTCAATACACAAGAATAAAGTCCTAAATGATGAGTATCTAAATGTAAAAAATGAAACTGTAATTACCAGTAGGTGAGTGCATCCTCAGTTGCTTCAGTCATGTCAGACTCTTTGAGACCCTATGGACTGTAGCCCCCAAAGCTCCTCTGTCCATGGGATTCTCCAGGCAAGAATACTGGAGAGGGTTGCCATGCCCTCATCCAGGGGATCTTCCTGATCCAGAGATCCACCCCGCATCTCCTGCATCTCCTGCATTGCAGGTGGATTCTTTACCGCTGAGCCGCCAGGGAAGTATACAAGTATATGGGTGAATTCCTCCATAACTTGTGTGTGGAAAAAAGATCTCTAACTATGATTCAAAATCCAGATGCCATAAGAGATTAGTACAGAGGCTTCTCTGGCGGTCCAGTGGTTAAGGCTCCATGCTTCCAATACGGGGGACACAGGTTCCATCCCTGGTTGGGGAAATAGGAGTCCACATGCCAAAAACTAGGATCCCACAGGCCACAGTGCTGCCAAAAAGTTTTAATTTTTTAATTAAAAAAAAAGATTAGTAAATTTGACTACATAAAATTTTCATTAGCTTTTACACGTGAAAAATACCATAAGTTAAATTGAAAGACAACTGACAAACTAGGAGAAAATATTTACAACACACATAATGGATAAAGGAGCATTCTCAGTAATAAATGAGTAACTCTCTAAATTTGATGGGGAAATGTGGAAACCAGATAGAAAAATGGACAAAAAAGTATGAACAGACGATTCATGAAAAAAGATGTTAAAGTAATCTTTAAACATGGAAAATCCCTACTTCATTTACCATAAGAGAGAAAGACAGTGATGGCAAAAGGGAACTAGATTGGTGGCTGGAGCACCTGCAGGAGACAGGCCTTGATTTGTGGGGGATGTAGTTTGTGAGGGTTGGGAAGGATGTTGAGAGAGATGAAGTGCCTTATCTCTTTCAATCCTCAAAACTGCCCTCTGGAACTTCCCTGGTCATCCAGTGATTAAGAATCCCCCTGTCAATGCAAGGGATACAGGTTTGATCCCTGGTCTGGGAACTAAGATCCCACATGCAGTGGGGCAACCAAGCCTTTGTTCTGCAACTACTGAGCCTATGCCCTGGAGCCTGTGTTTCACAACAGGAGAAACTGCTGCAATGAGAAGCCTGCACACTGCAACTAGGGAGCCCGGCTTGCCGCAACTAGAGAAAACCTGTGCGCACCAACGAAGACCTGGCACAGCCAAAAATCAAGAGATGAAATAATGTTTAAAAATTGCCCTCTGGTTTGGGTACTAGCAGAAGATATCGAGAAGAGGTGGCAAGAATACACAAAGAACTACACAAAAAAGATCTTAATGACCCAGATAACCTCGATGGTGTGTTCACTCAAGTAGAGCCAGACATCCTGGAATTCTAAGTCAAGTGGGCCATAGGCAGCATCACTACGAATAAAGCTAGTGGAGGTGATGGAATTCCAGTTGAGCTATTTCAAATCCTAAAAGATGATGCTGTGAAATTGCTGCACTCAATATGCCAGCAAATCTAGGAAACTCAGCAGTGGGCACGGGACTGGAAAAGGTCAGTTTTCATTCCAATCCAAAAAAAAAGGCAATGCCAAAGAATGCTCAAACTACTGCACAATTGCACTCATCTCACATGTTAGCAAAGTAATGCTCAAAATTCTCCAAGCTAGGCTTCAACAGTACATGAACAGAGAACTTCCAGATGGTCAAGCTGGATTTAGAAAAGGCAGAGGAACCAGAGATCAAATTGCCAACATCCACTGGATCATAGAAAAAGCATGAGAATTACAGAAAAACTTTTGCTTTATTGACTATGCCAAAACCTTTGACTGTGTGGATCACCACCAACTGTAGAAAATTCTTCAAGAAATGGGAATACCAGACCACCTTACCTGCCTCCTGAGAAACCTGTATGCAGGTCAAAAAGCAACAGTTAGAACCCGACGTGGAACAACAGACTGGTTCCAAATAGGGAAAGGAGTACATCAAGGCTGTATATTGTCACCCTGCTTATTTAACTTATATGCAGAGTACATCGTGCAAAATGCTGGGCTGGATGAAGCATAAGCTGGAGTCAAGATTGCCAGGAGAAATATCAGCAACCTCGATATGCAGATGACACCACCTGTATGGCAGAAAGCGAAGAGGAACTAAAGAGCCTCTTGATGAAAGTGAAAAATGAGAGTGGAAAAGCTGACTTAAAACTCAACATTCAGAAAACTAAGATCACGGCACCCAGTCCCAGCACTTCGTGGCAAATAGATGAGGAAAAAATGGAAACAGTGACAGACTTTATTTTCTTGGGCTGTAAAATCACTGCAGATGGTGACTGCAGCCATGAAATTAAAAGACACTTGCTTCTTGGAAAAAATAGCTATGTCAAACCTAGACAGCATATTAAAAATTAGAGACATTACTTTGCCAACAAAGGTCCATTTAGTCAAAGCTATGGTTTTTCCAGTAGTCATGTATGGATGTGAGAGTTGCATTATAAAGAAGGCTGAGCACTGAAGAATTGATGCTCTTGAACAGTGGTGTTGGAGAAGACTCTTGACAGTCCCTTGGACTGCAAGAAGATCCAACCAGTCAATCCTAAAGGAAATAAGTCCTGAATATTCATTGGAAGGACTGATGCTGAAGCTGAAGCTCCAATACTTTGGCCACCTGATGCAAAGAGCTGACTCATCGGAAAAGACCCTGATGCTGGGAAAGATTGAAGTCAGGAGGAGAAACGGATGACAGAGATTAAGATGATTGGATGGCATCACCGACTCAACGGACATGAGTTTGAGCAAAAACTGGGAGATGGTGAAGGACAGGGAAGCTGGTGTGCTACAGTCCATGGGGTCGCAAAGAGTCGGACAAGACTGAGTGACTTAACAACAACAATCCCCACTTTACAAATAAGGGAGTTGAGACCCAGTGAAGTCATATCCCTAGGGCCTGCAGCAAGTAAGTGGGCTAGTTGGATTCTACCCT
This sequence comes from Cervus elaphus, assembly GCF_910594005.1. Classification (NCBI taxonomy): domain Eukaryota; kingdom Metazoa; phylum Chordata; class Mammalia; order Artiodactyla; family Cervidae; genus Cervus; species Cervus elaphus. Next base: position 11,742,087 of record NC_057819.1, on the reverse strand, counting down.
GGGCTTCTCTGCCTCCAAATTCTAAGCATTTAATTCCTTAACTATGTGGATTCCTGTAAACCCAGCTTTGGGAGCTAGTGAACCACTGTGGATCTCAGCTTGCATGGAGAAAAGGTTCAAATGGCCACAGGTCATCAAAAACAAAAAGATTCTCCTTGAGGGATAAGAATATATATCCCACATGCCACAATTAAAGATCCTGTGTGATGCAAGAAAAGACTGAGCACAGTCAAATAAAATAAATTAAAAAAAATTTTTAAAGACAAAAAAGCAAGTTAATATGTACTAAAGTTATTATAAACCAGACACTGTTCTAAGAACTCAAGATTCATTAGATCATTTAATCCTCATACTGTGTACCCAGGGGACAGGTATCTATATCATCACTCCCATTTTACAGATGAGAAAACAGAGCCAGAGAAAAGAAGAGTAACTTGCCAGAAAATTGCACCACTTGGAAAATCTGAAGCTAGGGTTTAAACTCAGACAGCAAGACTCTGGGTCCCACATGTTCATTCCTTATCTAAAAAATGGCAAATGCAGTATCCACTGAAATGCTGCCCCTGGGGTGTGCAAGGCACAAACAGGATCTATCAGTGACTACAGCCACAGTGAACTGCTGAGGAGGACAGAGAAGCAACACAGGGGCTCAGAAGGTCTGTCACTCCTCAGCTGGTAACCACAACAGGCTGAATAACATCCTCCCAAAGATGTCCACGTCCTGATCCCCATGACTGACAAATACATTACAACACACGGCAAAAAGAACTTTGCATGTGTGGTTTTTTAAAATATAAGATTACTTATTTATTTCCTTTATTTTTGGCTGTGCTGGGTCTCCGTTGCCTTGCGGGCTTTTCTCTAGTTTCAGCGAGAGGGAGCTACTCTCCAGCTGCAGTTCGAAGGCTTCTCATTGCAATGGCTTCTCTTGTTGCTGAGCACAAGTTCTAGGGTGGGTGGGCTTCAGTAGCTGCAGCATGTGGTCTCAACAGTTGTGGCTCATGGGCCTCGTTGCTCCAGGGCAGGTGGGATCTTCCTGGATCAGGGCTCAAATCCCTGTCTCCTGCGCTGGCAGGCAGATTCTTTACCACTGAGCCACCAGGAAAACCCTGCAGATGTGGTTTTTATGTATATATGTATGTGGTTTCTCCAGGTCTTAGTTGCAGCACTCAGGATGTTCGAACTTCATCACGGCATGCGGGATCTTTTTTTTTTCTTTTAGTTGCAGCATGGTGGGATCTAGTTCCCTGACCAGAGATTGAACCCGAGCCCCCTGCACTAGGAGCTCAGAGTCATAGCCACTGGACCACCAGGGGATTCACTACAGATGTGATTCAGGATCTTGACATGGGGAGATTGTCCTGGATTACACAGATGGTGGGACCAAGGTAATCGCAAGCATTTTTAGAAGAGGGAGGCAGGAGTTAGAGTGAGGAAAGATGTGTGATTGGAAGATGCTACGCTGCAGGCATTGAGGATGGAGGAGGGGGCCACAAGCCAAGGAGTGCAGCTGGCCTTTAGAAGCTGGAAAAGGCAAAGAAACAGACTGTCTCTTGAAGCCTCCAGAAAGAAAGAACGTGGACCTGCGGACACCTTGACTTTTCGATTTCTGACCTCCAGCACTGTAAAAATGTGTGTTGTTTAATGCCATTAAGTTCGTTACGACAGCAATGGGGAATGCACAGAAGTGGACTTGGGCAAAGCCTTTTGAGTTTCTGGGCATCCAGAGCCTCATCCTCATAATGAGAAGAATGAAATCTGTCTCCCTTGCCCGTGGGATACTTAAACAAGACAATAAACGTGAAAAGGCTTGGCAAGTGTCCTATAAATGAGGACTGAATTTTCCAACCCATTTCAGCATACCCTTGACCTCTCTTTCTGACTTTTAGCTTTTTTGAGAGCCCCTCCTCCTCCTTCTTCCTCCCACCCCCCTCCTTGCTGGGGAGATCTCCACGGTCTTCCCCTGCAGACTCAGCTTTGAGAACAGCAGGTGACAGTCCCAGTGTCAGAGGGCTGGCCAGAGCCTGGGCTGGGAGGCCATGGGACAGAACCAGATTGTCTCATCAGAGAGGACAATGGCTGGTGGTGGCTACTTCCTCCTCTGCAACTAGGCTGCTCTACCTGACTAAGTAGGGTCTCCCAGAAAGCCTGTTAAGTGTTAAGGGCACTGGGCAAGCCAAGAACACTACACCTGCAAAGGAGACCCAAGCGTACTTCTTCCTACACATTCAAGCATGATTATAAAGCTTGAGTGCGGGCATGCTCAGTTGCCTCGTCGTATCCAACTCTTTGCAATCCTACGTAAGGTAGCCTGCCAGGCTCCTCTGTCCATGGGACTTTCCAAGCAAGAATACTGGAGTGGCTGCCATCTCCTTCTCCAGGGGCTCTTCCTGACTCAGGGATTGAATCTGGCCTCCTGCATTGCAGGCGGATTCTTTACCCACTGACCCACCTGGGAAGACCAAACTCAGTCGTGTGCGATTCTTTGTGACCCCATCGACCGCAGCACTCCACGCTTCCCTGTCCTTCACTATCTCCCAGAGTTTGCTCAAACTCATGTCCATTCAGTCAGCGATGCCATCTAACCGTCTCATCCTCTGTCGCCCCCTTCTCCTCCTGCTCTCAGTCTTGCCCAGCATCAGGGGCTTTTTCAGTGAGTCAGTTCTTCTCATCAGGTGGCCAAAGTATTGGAGCTTCAACTTCAGCATCAATCCTTCCATTGAATATTCAGGGTTGATTTTCTTTAGGATTGACTGGTTTGATCTTGCTTCTGACAAAGTGTGGCCCACTGGAGAAGGGAATGACAAATCACTTCAGTATTCTTGCCTCGAGAACCCCATGAACAGTATGAAAAGGCAAAAAATGGAATATTGCTCAGCCTTAAAAAGGAAGGAGATTCTGATGCATGCTACAAGGAGCAAGAATCCTGAGGAAATCATGCTAAGTGAAATAAGCCAGTCACAGAAAGACATACTATATAATATCATCTATATGACGTATCTAAAGTAGTCAGATTCATAGAGACAGAAAGTAAAATGGTGATAGCTGGTGGCTGGGAGTAGGGAGGGGTGGGGAATTGTTTACTGGGTATAAAGTTTCAGTTTGGCAAGATAAAAACATTCTGGGATCTGTTGAACACCATTTGGATATGCTTAACACGACTAAACTGTACACTTACAAGTGGGTAAGATGATAAATTTTCTGTTGTGCTTTTTTACCACAATAAAAGTAAATTAAAATGAATTACCTGGAAATCCTTCGGCATTAGAACAATAGCTGGACAATGGGCACCAGGGGGCGCTATGCTCCCGTTTCATTTCACGGCCCTCTCGGCCCTTTCCACTCAGTGGAGCCAGCTGACGGTTTCTAGCGGAAGGGGGCGGGGCGGGGGGAATGCCCTAGGATCCTGGAGAAAGTTAAGAGCATCTCTCTCCTCCCCGCCTTTGCCAGATACACCAGCCCAGCAGAAGCCCCAGGGCTGCATGGCACCCCCATCACATGCCGGCCCACAGCCGACTCAACCCCGCGGTTTCTCTGGGTCTCTTCCCTCTTTGCTGGAGAGACCGCCGGTCCTGAATAGAGTGCGTCCACCTTGCCTAGCTGCCCGCCAGTCTTCAGATTGCCCAGGGGCTGGAGAAGACCAAGAGGTGTAAGAACTCACATGCCCCCAGGTTACCCAAAGATAAGGGAACACAGAAATTGACATGGGTCAGAGACCTCCTATTCCTGGTGCAGAGACTTCCCAGTCAACCAGCCCTGGGGTTTGCCCACTCACCTGCTCACTGTGTATGTCATAACCTCCTGGGGGTCTGAGTCTCCTTATCTGTAAAATCTATGTTAATACCCAGGAGGCTGGGAAGAAGTTAATAAAAATCCCTGAGGCTTAGAAAAGCGCTCAACCAATGGGCTAATTACCATTCCTTGTCCTGTATCTGATGCTGGCCTGATCTCCCATCGCCTACCTCTCGACTTTGCACTTATTACTTAAGGATCCTTTCCTGAAGAAACTCGCATCATGATCCTCTGGACCAGACAGGGTCAGTGATTTAACCAGGCAGGACTCACTGTGTTGCAATGAATGGAAACCCATTGAGACTACCTCAAGGAAATGAAAGTGCCTCATGGAATCCAAGAAAAAATAAAATCAAATCAAACAGCAAAGTGCTGAGAAGAGCAGACCCAGGATCTGGGCTCTTTGGGGACCCTGAACCATCTTCTCCCCAAAGTCTGCTTTATTCATCTCCTCCACACAGGACATGTCCCCCCATGCCCTGCCACCAGCCCACGGGCCCTGCTGCTATTCCTAGAGCATGCCAGGCACACTCCCACCTCAGGGCCTTTGCACCCTTGTTGCCCTCTGCCTAGGACATCCTAGCTCTCTCCTATGGGTCGCTACCTCCCTGCTTCTAGTCTTGGCTCAGTCTTCCACCACCAGCATGCTTCAGCCCCTCTCCTGCTTTCTTGCTTTTTTTCTTTAACCTAAGTTCACAAAAAATAAAGAGAGGGGTAATTATAATCCTTCATTTATAGCCCACTCTCATCAGCATTTAATTATTTTTTAAATTTTAATTATTTATTTGGCTGCACCAGGTCTTACTTAGCATGTGGGATCTAGTTCCCTGACCATGGATTGAACCCCAGGTCCCCCGAATTGGGAGCACAGAGTCTTTTAACTGCTGGGCCACCAGGGAAGTCCCAGTGTTTAATTACTAAATTTAATTATGTAAAACCCCGCCCGAATCCAAACAAAAGCTACAGTCTTGACAATAACCTACATCTAACCAGATGGTTCTCCCTCCCACCATAATCCCCTCACCATAGTCTTCATCCTGAATCCTTTAGTTATTCTTCCCTTGTTTCCTTCTTATAGTTCATTATTGCATATGTGTGTATATATTTTTAGTTGCTTTCAACTCAATAGAAAGGATTTGGTGTTTATGTAACAGGGCGTTTTTCGTGGGATATTCGACCTCAGATATTCATCCACATTGCGATGTATTATGGCTGTAGTTCCTATGTTTTGACTGCCAAGTAGTACTTCGCAGTGGGAATTTATTCATCTGCTCTCCCATAGATGGGCACGTGGGTGTGTCCCAGTTTTGGCCACTGTGGACAGCACCCCTGTGAATATCCTTCCATGTAATTCCTGGTGTAGATGGGCAAGCATTTCTCCATGGTTTATACTTTGGTGTAGAATTGCTGGGTCATAGGATACGGACATGCTCAGCTTTGGGAGAGAAAGCCAGAGTAAATTCCACATTGTGAATTGGTTGCACCGATTCACATCCCCACCAGACGTGTTAAGAAGGCTTTCTTTTTCTCTACAGTGCTTACACTTTCTGATATACCATGTATTTTACTTATGTCTTTGTTTACCACCTATCTCTGCCCTCCACCCCGCTAGAAGGTCAGCACCAGGAGGGCAGAGATTTTTTAATTCTTTGGTTCACTATTACATTCCCAGTGCCTGGATCAGTGTGTAGCACATAGTAGATGCTCAATAAACATCTTCTGGTTGGATGAACAAGTCGATGGCCCCAAACAAGAGCTGAGAGCTCCTATGATGTATTATCAGTCCAATTACGTGGGGATGGGCTGATTTCACCCTCTCTCTCTCACTCCAATCCAGGAAAGGACCACTGGCCAAGAAGTACTGATGCCGGGACCCCCAGACCAATTAAGTCAGAGTTCCTGAGGGTGGGGCTTGGGACATAGATAGTTTTTAAGCACCTCACGCCCACCCCTGGAGATTCTCCCTTGCAAATAGAGTGAGACCCAGAGCTCAAAGGGAAGCCGTTCATCTCACCCAGAGATGCTCAGGCCCAGTGCAAGTCCCACTGGACCCGAATTTCAGGGTGAGACTCAGGAATCTGCAACCTCATGATCTGGACACATAGCCATCAGAGCAGGTCCCACCCAGGCCTCGGTGCCTGTGGATGCTCCTCGCCCACCAGGGCCAGCTGTGATGTTCCGGTTCCGGCATTTTTCTAACTCTACCTCCAGTTCTCAGCAGGTAGTGAATGGCCTTTTATCACTTGCCACCCTACTCACGTCCTGCAGCCCCGAGGTAGTCTCCTGTTTTCAGTAGAATGCTCTGAGTTCCAGGGGCCCTGTTTCAGTTCCCAAGACATCTACAGAGTCTTTCTTGCTCTGTTTCTTTTTTCCCACTTAAACTTTTCCCCTTACTGCTGAGGGAAAGGCCACAGCTGGTCCACGGGCCAGGATGTAGGGAGCCGGACAGAAGAATTCAGAAGGGCCTTAACTCACTTGGCTCCTTGGGGTGAAGGGGAGGGCTGACATCTGCCTCCCAGGGCTCATGCCCCAATTGTACATGACGTTGGTATGGTCTTCAGGGTCACCCATCTTGTTCTGTGTCCCACAGAACAATTCCCACACCTTCACTTCCCACTCCAGGGGATTTAGCCCAGCACTGGGCACCCAGTAGTTGCTCAGTAAAGTCTGGTTACTTTCAGACTCTTTCATACACAATTTGAATTGTATTAAATTCCCTTCAGGGACTTCCTTGGTGCTCCTGTGGTTAAGAATCCACTTGTCAATCAATATAGGGGTGCTAAGTCACTTCAGTTGTGTCCAACTCTTTGTGACCCTATGGACTGTAGTCTGCCAGGCTCATCTGTCCATGGGATTCTCCAGGCAAGAATACTGGAATGGGTTACCATGCCCTCCTTCACGGGGTCTTCCCAACCCAGGGATCAAACCCGTGTCTCTTACGTCTCCTGTATCGGCAGGCGGATTCTTCACCACTAGAGCAATGGGTTCAATCCCTGATCCGGGAATATCCCACATGCCGCAGGGCAACTAAGCCTGTGTGCCACAACTACTGAGCCCGCACTCCGGAGCCAGCAACTACCGAAGCCCAAGCACCCTAGAGCTCCCATGAGAGAAGCCACCGCCAGGAGAAGCCCGAGCAGCAAAATGAACAGTAGCCCCCACTCACCACAACTAGAGAAAGCCCACACACAGCAATGAAGACCCAGCACAGCAAGGAAGACCCGAAAAGAAGTAAATAAATTTTTTAAAAGTTTGTTTTAAAAAAACCTCCCTTCAGTAACTTCCATGGCTCTCAGGATAAAAACCTCAAACCCATGCTAGGCCCTGCGTGGGGACCTTGCCCACCTCGACTTGCCCCAGGCTCACCCCTGATCCATTCTCAGTGGTCACTCCAGCTTCCTCTCTCTGCTGCTTTAATACACCAAACTCTTTCCCACCTCTGGGCCTTTGCACATCCCCGCTCCTCCGCCCACTGGCTTATCCACACTACCACTGTGGATCCTTTGGCGAGTAGCTGAAATGTCACCTCCTCTGAGAAGCCCTCCCTGAATCCCTAGACCTCGTTGGACCCCTGTTAGAGGCCCTCATAATATCCTGAACTTCTTCATAGCTCTTGCAAAGTTTTGCAATCATACTTAAAATGATTCTTTGATTCATGGCTCACACGGCCACTAGACCCTGAGAAATAGAAGAGCCAGAACCATGTTGTTTGGGTTACCTCCTGTGTCTCCCTGCATAGCCTAGTGCCTGGCTTAAGCGCTGGGCTCAGTATATTTTGGACACATAAATGAGTGGCTAGATGGATGGAGGGATGGTAGGTAGAGAAAGGGAGGGTACTTATCCAGCTGAACACATAAATGAGTAGATGAATGAATGAATGGATAGATGGATGGATGGATATGAGAACAAAACATAAGTCATTTCTTTCTGCCATCTTTCCATGCTGCTATAATAGTGCACATGAATGTCCTTAAGAACATTGATAATGCTGAGAAGAAAGACAAACTCCAGGTTCATTTAGGCCATGCTCCGAAGTCATCATCTGGCTTCTAATTGTTGCTTGTTTGTAGTGGAAGACTTTCCTTGAAAGGTTTATATGATTTCTATTGTGACAATGAAGCATGGCTACACAGGTGAATTGGAAATCATTGATGATCATAGAGCAAGAACATCATTGCGAAACTCACGCAGGTTAAGTAAGTGTGATTAGCCTTGAATTTGACGTATCACTCAAAGATCTAGAGAAGTGACAGAATCATCTTCTTTCATCTCATTGCACCGATGACCTAAGCTAGTATCATGGCTGCAAGGAAGTGAAACAGAAACACACAGAAGAGAAAATCCTGGGATTCTTCTATGAGGGGTGTCATTCCTACACACAATACATTTTAAAAAGAGTTCATGATGGACTGCGTTTGTTCTATTGGCTCCTCCACTGGTGTCTGAGCCATCTCCCCAGTGGATTGTGAGCTCCATGAAGGTCAAATTCTTTTCCCCTCTTTGTAATTTCTTTCTCCCAGGATGGTGGGGGAGCCAGGCTCTGTACTCCGGCTGCTCCACAGCCCAGTTGAGAGGGCCCACCGTGAGGGCCATGCTGCCTTCAGCTGGATGCTGAACAAACACCACGGCAGCACTGGTGGTGTAGGAGGTGCAAAAGCATTTTGGATTCAAATCCCAGCTCTGCCACTCACTCCCTGGGGGAACTTGGACAAGTCGCTTTGAGCTCCAGGAGATTTTTTTTTTTTTTCCATCTGTAAAATGAAGACAATATTACCTACCTTGTAGGACAATTGTGAAGGGGAGTGGGCATTACATAAGCGCCTTGGCACATAATAGACACTCAATAAATGACAATGCTTATGTAATAAACACCAGCCATACCACACAAGGGTGAATAAGACACAGTCCCTTATCTCAAGGATGTCTCACTCAAGCAGGGACAGATTCCACTGAAGTGGCTTGTTGCAATAAAGGGTGTCCTTTCAAGGTATATGCGATGTAATGCAGAAGATGGGATGAGTTCAGGGAAGGCTTCTCGGAGGAGATGACCTTCAGTCAGACATTAAATAGCATCGTACAGTCTGGAGTCTTGAGTTCTTCTTTCCAACTTGCTGCTAAATTTCTGGGTGACCTTGAGCCAGCTTCTTCTCCACTCTGAGATCCCCAGGCCCCCTCTGTAATATAAGGTTGTTCAGCATCAGCTCCAAATCTTATGGGTCACAGCCTCCCTTGAGAAGAATCTGCAGAAAGCCAGAGCCCTTCTAGGAAAAAAAAAAAGCACAGACATGTAAGTCTGTAATGGGAGGACAGGAGAGCCATCAGCGGACCCTAGGCTACAACTCCAGGGCTCAGCCATCCCGTTGGCACAGTAGCACCTCAGAGCTGGCCCTGCCCTCAAACACAGCCTCTGTCTTTAGTCTGTGGAGGCACAAGCAAACAATCATGATCCGATCTGGAAAAGCCCCCCAAGCACTGGACAGCAGGAGACAGCAGGGCCCTGGGGAGCTGGCGGGGGTGGGGGGGTGGGGAGGTCACTCCGGCTGGCTGGGGAACCAGAGTTCCGTTCTGGGAAAGCTCCCCTGAGCCGTCTGCCCTTGACCTTGCCTAGTTTATCACCATCTGCCCTGGAGAGGAAGAGGAGCGTGGGCTGCTCTGGGCAGGCTCCCAAACAGGCCGCTGACCCCCGTCTGCCACCCAGGCTGGAGTTCCCGGACGCATCCTTCATCTTCCCTAATCTAAACACCCGCAGGCCCCGCGTGGTCCATCCCCGCCCCCCCCCCACCCCCCACCCCCCACCGCCCAGATGTTGTGTTCTCAGTTGCATCCAGCTTGCTGGACAAGGGAGAGCTGGCCCTCCCATTAACACTTGAGCTGCTGAGGCCACCTGCCTCCCTGTCCATCCAGCCTGCCCTTGCCTAGCGTTTATTGAGCACCTGTTGTTGGCAGGCATCCCTGAATGAGACGACAGAGGACCTACCCTTACCTTCCTTCGAGGTCTCTGCCTCCTGGCCTAGGTCCCCCCACTCTCCTGAAGGCAAGATGTTCTTGCTACCCCCACTTACCTGGAGCGGGTTAGTTGTCTTGGGGGAAGCTGGCTCTGGGCTGGCTAATTGGGTACTGGGAGGAGAATCAGCTCTGAGTGGTGTCTGAGCATTGCTCTAAGCGGCTGTGTGATCCTGGGCTTATTGCTTACCCTCTCTGCGCCTCAGTGGGCCCATATGTACACTTCAGATTTCATGATTCCCTCTGCCAGCCCCTCCTCCCTCCCCTCCCCCAGAAGAGTGGAAGGAGAAAAGAAGCCTACCCTAGAACGCTTTAAGATCTTTCTTTAAACAACCTCTGGATCCTAATACATTCCTTAGAGCATTTATTGAGCATCTATTGTGTACCAGGCCCTGGACTGGGCAACTGGAACGTAAAAATGATTCAGATTCAAGCAGGTGACCAAATGGACACCCCACTCCATGGCCTGAATCCTGCTGGGGTCAGGGAGCCTCCGGGGGTCCCAGGTGGGCCTAGCCCAGGATACAGGGCGCCCGAGGACTCGCGTGTCAGCGCCGGCGGTGCTTAGGGCCGCGATCTGTCTCCTCCCCTTCCTCCTTCTCCGCCCCCTCCCCCTTCCCTCCCCTGAGCGCAGCGACGGCCGCCTCCCACCCGCGGGATCCCGGCGTCCGGCCGCCGGCTCACGCGTCCGTCGGTCGGTTGGGTAGTCTGTCCGCGCGCGGAGAGCCCAGCGCCCCGCCGCGCGGCCAGGGAGGGAAAGGGCGCGGAGGCGGGACCGCGGCTCCCTCCCACTCCGGGGGGAGCCCAGGAGGCGGCGGTGCTGAAGCGTGAGCCGGAGAAGGAGGCAGAACCGGGGAGAGGCGGTGAGAGCGCGGGGTGCCCAGGGACCCCACCCCCGGCTCCTTCGGGAGGCCCGCGCGCGCTTTGGGGAGGTCTGGCCTGGGGGCGGAGGGTTGTTACCCGCAGGGCGGGAGGCAAAGGCGATCCTGCTCCCGGCTTCGCCTGCTCGGTGACGCGACCCCTGAGGGGCCCTGGGCCGCGCCTGCAGCGCCGCGCATCCTGGCACCTCCCGGCGCATCCCGCATCCCTTGGCCGGGAGCGGGGAGGGGGAGCGCTCAGGTTGCTGAGGAGGGGGCGCCGCAGGCGAGGGGTCTTGGAAAATCGCGCCGCCAGCCCCAGCCCTCCCTTGAGGCCTGCCCCAAGGGAGCGCGACCGGGCGACCCCCTTTAGCCCCCCTCGCTGCCCGCCCCCCCATCGGTTCCCCATTGTTCTCAGCCCGTCGCTCTCCCGGGGAAGGGGGGAGGGGGTGCCGCGCTCTGGTCTTAAAGGGCCCTCTCCCTCCCCTTCTTGTCTCCTGGCAGGTGGCGAGCGCGAGTGGGGTGGGGCGTGCCCACGGGCCCCCGCCCCCCTCGTCCCCCAGCCCAGCTCGGGAGCCGCAGCCCGGATCGGGGCCGGGAGTAACCGCCGCACCCCTCCCCCGTGCGTTCTTCGAGCCACCGGGGCCTTCCAGGACGCCGTGGACCTGGGTGGGGGGGTGGACAACGGGGACAGGGACGCCCCCTTCAGCGGGAGCCGTCGGGGGGCGGGGGGGGCGGACCTGAGACAAGGCCAGCAGCCCCCCTGGAGCCAGGCGCAGGGTCTGCGAGCGCAGAGGGCCGGCAGGGCGCTGCGGAGAAGGCAGGCTGGGGCCCGGCCTCCTCCGGGGGTGACAGGCCCTGCCGCGGCCAGTAGGAACGGGGGGACCAGCAGGAAAGAGCCCGGACCTAGAGTAGAGGCGGCTGCCTCACCCCCTCGTCTGAGCCTGGAGGGAGCCCGGGATTGAGAGCACCGTTTCCCCCTCCTAAGAAAGACACTTGCCAGAACACACCTAACCGGAGACAGCTCTGAGGGGAAGGGATCTTGGAGCCTGGAACATTCCCCCCCACCCCCAGCCCGGAACACTCCTGTAACTGAGGCCTGCGGGCCTGAGAGGGGCCGGGAGGACGTAAAGGAGGCCGGACAGTCCTTGCTGCCCTCCCTGGAGTGAGAGGAAGCTCCCCTCCACCCCTGCCGCCAGCTCCCAGGCCCAGGAGGAGCTGGGTAGGGAAGAAGGGGGTCCTGGCCCCTCCGGCGGCAGCGGCCATGTCACGGCCAGGCCAGGGAGTGATGATGCCGGTGAACGGGCTGGGCTTCCCACCGCAGAACGTGGCCCGGGTGGTGGTGTGGGAGTGGCTGAATGAACACAGCCGCTGGCGGCCCTACACGGCCACCGTGTGCCACCACATTGAGAACGTGCTCAAGGAGGATGCCCGGGGCTCCGTGGTCCTGGGACAAGTGGACGCCCAGCTGGTGCCCTACATCATTGACCTTCAGTCCATGCACCAGTTTCGCCAGGACACAGGTGAGTGGACTCGCGGCCCTCCCCTCCCCACCACTGCCACCATCACCATCGTGGCAGGATGCTGAAATGCCCCCAGCCTCCCTGAAGAGGGAACCCAGAACTGCAGAAGGCCCACCTGCTGCTCCAACCCCCTCCCCCTAAACGGGTCAGTCTAGCCTAGTCCAGTTGAAGACCTGGCTTCCCATCCAGCCTCTTATGTAGGGCTGCGGATGAGTTACATCGCTTCTGTGAGCCTCAGGTTCCCCCTCTGCAAAATGGATGGGCCAGTGTCTCTCACAGCTGTGTGAGGGTTAAATAAAACTGTGCTCACTGAGCACAGAGCCTAGAAGATCATTAGCGTTCAATCATCAGAGTGAAAGGGCTTTTCGTGCACTTCCTCAACTGATAGTTTTTCAACCACTACGGTCAGTCTTACCATGTTCGTGGTAGTCCTGGTAGTAGTAGCTGTCCCATTTTACAGATGAAGAAACTGAGTCTCACAGAAGCTGAGCGATTTAAACTCAGAGCTGAGATCTAAGCCCAGACAATGGGTTTCCAGAGCTGAAACTCTTAACCAGAATCTCATATTGGCTCTGAGAGCTGGTGTTGTTGGGAAGATGTAGTGGTGGTTGCAACGATGGGGGCAGTTGAGGGGGGTTGGTGGTGGCAGTTGAGGGGGGTTGGTGGTGTTAATGGTGGAAGGGTGGTAATGATGGAGGAAATAGTGTTGGTGGTGATGTCACTGGTTGTAGTGATTGTGAAACTGGTGGTGGTGGTGATGGTTGTGTTGGTGGTGGTCTTGGAGTGGTGTGATGGGGTGGTCATGGTCGAGAGAATGAGGCTGATGGCAGTCTTGGTGTTGTGTGATAGGTGATGATGGTGATAAAAATGAGGATGTGATTAAAAACAGCATTTGTTTGCCATCACTGTGGAGACCTGCCTGAGTCATTGTTGCCTGGTGGTCTGTATGAAAAGCTTGGTGGGCAGTGATGGATGGCAAGGTCCTGCCTCTTAGAAGCTGCCAAGAATCCTTGACATGATCACCCTCAGGAATCCAGTGATGGAGGTTTGAGGGAGCTACAATGACTTCCTAGATGATAGAACTGCATGTAACAGCCTTAGGGATAATAGAACACATTCCATCTCTCTAGAGCTTATACTGTCCAATATGGTAGCCACTAAGCCCTTGTGGCTATTGAAATTTATGTTAATTAAAATCAAATCAAATTTAAAATTTAGTTCTTTGCTCCCACTAGCCACATCCACATGCTCAGTGGCCACAGGTGTCTCGTGGCGACTATACTAGACAGCATAGGTCCAGAACACTGCCACCATCGAAGAGAGTTGAAGTGGCTAGCTCCACTCTAGAACATCGCTTGGTGCCTACTGGGTGGTCCCCACATGTGGAAGCAGGTGAATTCTTGACAAATGGTTTGTTGTGACTTTTCCATACATCTGTGTCCCCAAACTCTGGGAATTGGCAGCGGTCACTGGTGGTACAATTTGTTCATTCATGCCATCATCAACTTACCTACCTCCTGTGTGTCAGACCCCCATGCTGAGCGCTAGAATACTGTAAGGGGCAAGACCGCCAGGGTCAGGGAAATCCAATGGTTAAGACTCAGAGCTTTCACTGCCATGTTCTGGATTCAATTCTTGCAAGCTGTGTGGCACAACCAGAAAGAAATACAGCCGGGGTCCAGAGTAGAGGTCTATTTGTGGAGGGCCTATGCAGGAGACCCCTGTCTAGTTGGCAAGCACAGGAACACATTAACCACACAGATAATCAGTTGCAGGTCTCAGAACATGGAATAAACTTGGTCGAGTAGTGGTCACAGAAGGCTCATCTGAGGAAGTCAGGTTTGACTAGAAATCTAAAGAATGTTTGAGGGAAACAGCTTCCCAACAGAGGGAACAGCTAGTGCAAAGGCCCTGTGGCAGGAAGGAGCAGAGTACGTTCAGACCCATTGCATTTGGAGTGCGGTGGATGAAGGGAGGTGGTATGAGATAAGGTTGGACTGGGGGAGAATGAATACATGTGTATGTATGGCTAAGTCCCTTTGCTGAAACCATCACAGAGTTGTTAATTGGCTATATCCCAATACAAAATAAAAACCTTTAAAAAAAAAAAAAAAAAGATGAAGGTCGAGCAGGGGCTGGACATATAGCCCTGGAAAGCCATGAAAGGGGCTCTGGATTTTATCCTGAGGGTAGAAGTCACCGTCGAGCTCTTGTGCCAATCCTTCCAGAGAGGCAGAGTCCCTGATGAAGAACTGCTGGGCATCCCCTGCCCCATTCACTCTGGCTTATTCTGGAACCATCTCTGGTGGAGGGCAGGGATCTGACAAAGCATTCTACAGGTTCAGAGCTAGTGCTGGGCATGGGGAGACTTTTCCAGGGCCTGACAGGTAGTCCTCAGAAGCAGGAATTGCCCCATTTGAGGCCGCCAAGTTGGCCAGCTTGTCTATGATCCCCACACCTCTGTTCTGGGCTCCTTTTCCCTTCCCACCCCCTCACTTGGGCTCCCAACGCCCCAAACTCCCTCCATTCCCCCTTTCAGGGGCCCCTTATTCTTAATGGCATTCCTTTTATGGGTCAGCCTTGCTGGATCCCCCAGAAGTTCAGTGTCAGTCATGTTCCCACTGCCCCCTCCAGGAGCTGCTCACTCCACACCTGCCCCCTATTTGCCAGAAAAGAGAAAAAGAAAAAACCCACTCAGCCCTCCACAGGCTCCTGGGAGCCTGCCAAGACCCCCCAGCGAGGGAGGAAAGCCTGGAAACCTCTGGGGCCAGCAGGAGACCTAGGATGCCTGGATAACTGCTAGAGGGAGGGGCAAGATGTCTCCCACCAGGAGTGTTATAATGTGCTTGCCCACTTCTCCCAGGATCAATACAAAATCAAGGGAGGACATCTGGTCCTCACCCTTCATGATTCAGGGAAGAGCCTGGAGCAGCCATTGTCACCTCCCCAGACCTCAGTTTCCACATCCATGAGATGCCCAAGAGTATCGTTTTGCCAGCATGGTTGTTGAGTTGGTGGAGAGAATCACACACCTTATTTTATCCCACAGACCTTAACTAACTGATTACCCACCATGTATCCAGCATGTATTGAACACTACAGATACCTGAGAGATGAGGAGGAGATCCTAAATCTTGAAGATTGTGGCACACACACACAGAAAACAATATAAAGTTGTGTTATAAACCCAAAGCTCGCATGTATGTATTGAAATGAATACAGCCTCTCTTTAGATTTTTCTCTTTTTAATTTCTATTTTTATTTATTTACTTGGCTGCTCTGGGTCTTCATTGCAGCACATGGCATCTTTGATCTTCATTGTTGAGTCATGCGGGGTCTTTTCTTTATGGCATGTGGGATCTAGTTCCCTGATCAGGAATCGAGCCCAGGCCCTCTGCATTGGGAACGCAGAGACTTAGCCGCTAAACCACCAGGGAAGTCCCCTAGATTTTCTAATTGTAAGATTCTTGACAAATTCATTGCAGCAGAACTCTAAGTTTTTGTGGGAGGTAGCAACATGCCCCAGTGACCCTGACATTGGCACCACAGACTCTCTGATAAGGCCAGATAGAAATAGGTTAGCCTCTGTGGATCGTAACTGCCGCTGTAGCCTGACTCTGCCGCTCTAGTTTGAAAGCAGCCAGACAGTATGCAAATGAATGAATGGGTCTGTGCCTTAGTAAAACTAGTTGCAGCCACTGAAATTTGAATTTCATATCATTTTCACGGGTCATGACATATTCTTCTCCTTTCTCTCCCCCCTCTGGCCCCCATCCACCAACCATTTGAAAATTTAAGAACCGCTCAGCTCACAAGCTGTGAGAAAGCAGGCAGCCGGTGGACTGGACCAGTGGGCCGCAGTTCACCTACTCCTAATATATTCTTAGCCTGCCCATGGAGTAGGACATTGCAGATGCCATGGCATGCTCAGTGTGGCCTGTATGAAATACTCGCTTCCTGGCGTGTGCCGAGGTGTACGTGTGTGTGCACACACACAGCGCTGCCCCGCCTGTACATCATTGACACCCAAGTGCCCTGTCTCTAAGCCTGTCGTGCTGCCAGTGGAAAGAAAGCCCAGGTGTCAGGCTTGGACCACAGGGGAAGGGCCAGCCCTGGTCCCATGCGGGCTGCTGTTTGTTCAGCCGGTGCCCCGTCACCTCTCCCCTGCTGGGCTGTTTTCATCACTCGCCACGGGGGGTGAGTTTCCCTTTGAAGCCCCGCAGATCTGGAACCCACGTGGCAGGGATGCCTGGACCCTGGCGTTCCTTCCACAGGCACGTCTGCTGCGCTGTGGGTGATAATGGGCCAGCGTGGCACTGGTCCCCCATAGCTTTCCCAGTCTTCCTTTGTCTTGAGCCAACCAAACCAGAATTTCACAAATGGGAAAACCAAGGCGGAGGGGTTGGCCCAGGTGGGCAGAGCAGCTGGTGGCGGAGCTGGGTCCAGGAGCCAGAGGGGTTCTCGGAGGAAGGTGTTGGCTCCCACCAGCAGTGGGAGAAAGATGTGGGAACCCCGCCTGTCCCCCATGAGAGGTCACCTGCTGAGAGCCACTTCCCTGCTGCTGTGGAGGCAGGCAGCCACCACTGAGGGCTTCACCCAGACCCTGGATCCTTCTCTTGGTCCTCTCATGGGACAGAGATCTGAGCTAACCACTCCCCAGGCCATTTCCAGATTTCTCTCTGAGCTCACGTGGCTGGGAGTAGGGGCTGGGGGAGTGATGAACTGACAGGTGACACCCATTCTCTTCTCCCTCTGCTGCTGGGGGCACTCCTGGCCACCTTCTGCCCATTCTGTAGATGGGACAGCTGAGGCTGGGGGAGGCCAGCCTGGGGACCATCCACAACTGCTGTCCCCACAGCTCAGAGCACGGCTGTGCCTGGCACTCCCAAGCTGTCAGGCTGGAGTGACAGGTGGCGCCTGGTTTCAGCATCTCCCAAGCCAACCTCAATCCCTTCTCTGGGTAGCTGGTGCTCCACTCAGCCCGGGAGCCCTGATGGAACATCCCGTCTGAACACTGAGGCTGTCGGAGACCAGGTGGGGCTGCCCAGAGAAAGGAGCAGCCGTCACCAGGGAAAGCACCGCCAGAATTTAGACCCCTAGGCAAATTGTCTTATCGATGAAGCAAGAGAGGCCCAGAGAGGGTGTGTAACTTGCCCAAGGTAACACAGTTGATCACTCCTCTGGAACCAGGTCGCTCACACAGGCTTCAAGGATGGAGACTAAGGTTACATCCAACAAGCCTGCCGAGAGAGTCACCTCCCCGCCTCCCTGAGCGCTCTGCTGGGGCTTGTTGCCTTATTCTGTACCAAAGTAGAAACAGCCTTGTGCAACCCCAGAGGCCTCCGGGGCCGAGCTCCCTGGTTACAGAACCTCTTGGGACCTTCTCCCAGGCAACCTGAAGGGCCCCCAGGGGGCTGGGCCTGACACCAGGGGCAGGAAGGATGATATGTGTTTGGACTGGGAGGGGGTCTGTCCGCTGGTGGCTGCAGCTCCAGCTGATTCATCCAAGGGTGTCTCCCACCACCACCTGTTGCACTGCCTGCATCTCCACCCTGACGGATCCATCCTTTTGCCTCCGGCTGCTTGTCTGGCTCCTGGAGTCTCCTCTGGTACCATACATTCATCATCACTTTTATTTGATAATCACTGGTGCCTACTCAGTACCAGGCTCTGGGCTGGTTCCTTGGAACTCAGAAAGATGGACAAGACCCCTGCCAAATGGGTTTCAGAGTCTAGTCAAGGCAAAGGCAGGTACATATCATGGGAATGGCAGCCAAACTCTCAGATTCAGATATAGATCTGGATTCCAGCTTGGCCCTTTGCTGGTTGTATGACCATGGGCTAGCCCCTTAACTTCTCTGAGCCTCAGATACCTATTCTGCAAAATGGGAATAAGAATAGTCCCTACCTGAGAGGATTATTATCATGAGGATTGAATGAGATAATGTAGGTAAAAGCATAGAGAACACTACTTTGCACATAGTACTCATGTTCAAGTAGGAAAAAGATTTAAATACCTCATAGGAGAGGTACAGGTTGCCCGGCCAGATGATATGGACAGTGTGTGCCAGGGGCCTCTGAGAGGGAGGACTTCCTGGAGGAGGAGTTCTCCAAGAGTCTGTATGGTTTGAGGAACACTTTTGGCTGGAGGCAGCCCAGGCCTGAGTGGAAGACGGAGGCAATGACAGAAGCCAGGAGAGGTAGGGAGGGTAAGGGAGGCCTCTTGAGTCCCACCGGGCATGACTGGGCCTCCAGCTGTCATCCTTTAGTGGCCAGGCCCCAGGGGACCCAGAGCCACATTGCAAGACCAGCCTCATTAATCACAGGCCCTCAGAGGCCAGAGGTGAAGCCCGCTGGGCAGGGGCTGATGCAGGCCCTTCCCAACAGTCCGGCTGGGCTCCTTCCTCCCAGCCAGCAGGCATTAGCCCTCTTTATACATAGCCAAGGTGAGGTTCAGAGGGTGGAGAGCCACCTGCCCAAGCTAGGAAGACGTGGATCAGAGATTCAGATCCGGTGGCCTGCAGCGCCCACCCTGTGCCAGGCCTGATTGCCCCAGCACCTTGGACAGCGCCACCCATGGCTGGACCACTCCTGTGGGAAGTGGGGGTGAGAGATGCTGGGTCACGTCCTCCTCGTAGCATCTTCTCTCCACTGTCATGTACCCTGCCCCTGCTGCTCCCCTCTCCGTCCTTTCCTGCTCTCTCCCAACCTCCCCCCACCCCGCATCCTCATCAGTCCAAGGGAGCTGTAGAGTCTGACCTAGAGATGAGGGAGGTGGTGGAAGCTGTGATGGGGAAGTGTGGGGGCTGGAATAGGAGAGGTGATAGGGAAGGTGATGAGAGCCATGGGGGCGGGGAGGGGACAGGGAGGTGATGGGGCTATGATTGGAGCTATTAAGGGTAGGGTGGGGGGGTGTGATAAAGGGGACTGTGATGGGGAGGGTCATAGCAGCAGTCATGGAGGGAGAGCAATAGGAGTGCTGGGCGGACTGTGATGAAGGGTGGTGAAGAAGGTGATAAGGAGTGAAGGGGGAGGCATAAGGGTTCTAAAGAGGGGGTGATGGAAGACATGATGGGAGGATAATGAGGAGGGGCTAGGATGGGGAGGTGATGACCGGTCACACAGGAGCAGCCCATTCAGGCTGTGAGCAATGGGATCCTTAGGTCCTTCCCCAGGGTATGGAGGGTGCCTGGGGCCTTCCCAGGCTCCCCGCCGCCCCCCCCCATATCTGTGTCTCCCTGGGCCTCCCTCTTACTCCTACATCACACCCAGTGGTAGCCACTCCAGGACAACCTCCAGGTCCCAAGACAGCCATCACCCCCCGACCAATGAACCCACTCAGGCTCCCAGTCAATGCAGGTACCCTACCAATCCCCAGCTACCCTTGACTGATACCAGCTGAGAGCATGGGGCCCCCAATCTTGAAGTGGCTACCTCGGGGAGCCTTGTTGGTGAGGTCCAGGCTCTAAATTTCCTTCTTCGCAGCTCTCTGGTAATTGTGGGGATGGGGTAAGGATGGGAAGGGGTGCTGACTTGTGACTTTGAGTAAACCACACTATCTGCATGAGTCTTGGTTTCCTCCTCTGTAATATGGGCCCAACAACAGTCCCCATCTCATAAGAGTTTGATCAGTATTAGTTTGTTCATTCAGCAGAAACTTAATGAGCACCTACTATGGGCCAGACACTGTCCTAGGCACTAAGGAGGCAGCAGTGAGCAGGACACATACAAATGGCTGCCCTCAGAGCCCTTCTATTTTGGTAGGAGTGATGGGCCTAGTACAGGAGGCTAGACACTGAGGAGGTCGGGATGTGGGGGTGTCCTTGATTTGGGGGCCCCAGGAGCAGCCAGGCTGGAGGCTGAGTCTCCCCTGGGTCCCGTGTAGCTGCATCCTGGCTGTGCCACTCTAGCCAAGTGCCTCTCTCTGGGCTCCTCCCGTTATCCCTCTGGAGTTGCTCCAGGCTGCCGCTTCCACCTGCCCGGACGGTAGTGGCAGGCGGGTGATGGGCTATGGGAGGGAGTCTGGCACCGGGCCCTAGAGCTGAATGCCCTGAAATGCAGAACAAAGGAGGAGGCAATCAAAGGAGGCGGCACTGGCGGCCAGGACAGTCCTGCCAGCAGCTTCAGCGTAGCCACCTCTTCTGCTGATGACAAGCTGAGCTCCACCGTGACAGAGCCTTTGTCACCTCTCCCGCCGACTGCAAGTGGAGCACACCAGGGGACGCATGGGGTTCACCTGAAATGGCACCGATATGGAGCCCTCCCCAGGTTCCTCTCTTCTAGAAGGGGAACAAAGGTTCATTTATGCCAAGGTGTTAGTCACCTGGGGCCATGAAAATATGAGTCAAGGAGCCAGGGGTCAAGATCTACCTCTATGCTGTAGGTGATTTGGACCAAGTCCCTTTCTCTTTCTGGGGCCCAATTTCCCCATCTAGAAAAGAGGCTGAGAATTTGGATGCTTCCAGGGCTGGGGCAGCCAACAGAAGTGTGTGCAGTGGCTGGGAAGGCAACGGTGTTTAACTGTTGTTCTCTACTGCCTGGTACACAGTAGGTGCTCAATAAGTACTTGAAAACATGAACAGGGTGACTGTGACTCAGCTTCTGCTAACCGTTGCCAAGAAAGCCAATCTTTGTCACTGCCTCTTTGGATATTTGGGGATTTTTTTGAAATCCAGACTTGAGTGAATCCACCTCATTTTTTTTTTTTTTAATGTTTATTTATTTGGCTGTGCTGGGTCTTGGTTGTGGCACATGGGATCTTTTAGCTGCGGCATTTGAACTCCCAGCCACGGCAGGTAGGATCCAGTTCCCCGATCAGGGATCAAACCCGGGCCCCTGGATTGGGAGAGCGGAGTCTTGGCCACTGGACCTCCAGGGAAGTCCCCACCCCAATTTTTAAATGCCTGGTCATTATACTTAGAAGATGTAAATAGTGTGGTGAGCAAACAAAGTCACATCACCCTCCACTTTGCAATCTCCAGCCTAGTCATCTGTAGTACTCAGGTGGCTTCACTTGTGTGTATTTGCTCATTCGTTCACTCATTCATTCATTCATTCATTTAGCTAGCATTTTCCCAGTGCCCACCTCCCTGTGCTCCTGGCTATGGAAGGATGTTAGGGTGGCTGAAAGTCCCCCAGCCTTTGAGAGGCTTCTGGGCTGGAGAGAACAGACACCTCAACATTTAGAGCTTGTGCTCTGTACTTTAACGGCGGTTCTGCAGGTGCAAGATGCTGTGAGTCCCAAGGAGGTAGTGATTCTCCCTGAGGATGGCAGAGATTTTAAGAGGACGCTGGTTGAGCTGAACCCTGACAAGTATGCAGGAACCCAGAGAGGGACATGGAGTGGTGTGGGTGGAAGGACATTCCAGACAGAGGTAACAGCACGGGCAAATACACGGAGGCAGAGCTGTGTATGTTGTGTTCAGGGAATAACTAGGAGTTTGGTGCTGTTAGGGTGTGGGGCTGTGTAGACAGCTGGGCTTCGAAGATGAGCTAACGCACTTAGACTGATTCATTCTGAAGGGCACTAGAGAGCTACTGATGGGTGTAGATCAGGAGTAATGTGGTCAGACTTGAGTTTGTGAAAGATCCTCTGGCCGCCTTGGGCAAGAGAATGCCTTACAGGGTGTGAAGGGTGCAGATTGGGACACAGGACAGAGGCTGCTGCAGTCAGCTAGGTAAGCAGTCATGGTGGCTTGGACCAGGGTGGTGGTGATGGAAGTGAGGAGAAGTTCAAATCTGGCCGGGTTGAATCCCAGCTTAATAGCTTACATGTGTGATTTGGGGTAAATCACTTCACCTCTCTGGCATTTGTGCAAGGCAATGATAATAGTGGTACCTGTTCTGTAGAGTGTTATGTGGATTAAGCATTAACATGTAAAACACTTAGCACAGTACCTGGCACGTAGTAGGTCTTCTGTGAGTGTTTATAGTCAGGATGAAGAGGAAGATGTCAATTTCACAGATGAGAAAGTAGAGGCGTGGAAGGGACAGGGCAGTGGCCCCACAGCACTGAGCGCTCCAGGAGACAGATGACTCTCTGCTTCTTCTCTTTCCTACCCCATCATTTCCCTTTCTCAGCTGCTGCTGCTGTGCCGGGGGGTCCTGAACCTGAGTGTCTTAGAAGCCATGTGACCGGGAAGCCACACACACAGCTCATAAAGTGGGCACAGCCAGCTTGCAGCTGCCGGCAGCCTCCGGAGGGAGGGCTTTTTGAAACCAATTTAAGGGTGGTAGCCTCTCCAAATGCGCCACAGCTCTTCAGCCTCCTCCAGGCAGGGCTGGAGACCCCCTCCCTTCCCCTGCCACAGAGCTTAGGGAGACTGGGCCAGCTTCAAACGTGCAGAAACCGCTAATGGGCCGCGGCTCAGTTGACGAGTCCCCTGGGAGAGTTTGGAGGGAAACAGAACACGGCGGGAATATTGATCACAGGGAGGGAGGGGGAGTCGCCCCGGGTCCACAGACTGCAGTTCAAATCCCAGCTTAGCCACCATCCCCGGGTGGACCTCCAAATCTTCCCAAGGAGCCTCAGTTTCCCCATCTGCCAAATGGGGCTAACTACGGTGCACAAAACCTCTCAGGCTCTTTCAAGGGCTGATCGGTACACATCAGCTCTTAGCACAATAGCTGGCGTTCAATAAACCAGGATGGCTCTCGCTGTCGATGTCAGGGAGTTGGCCAGCCACTCAGATAATCAGTCGAGGCATCAGGGAGGCAGCTGCTATTCCAGAAGGCCGTATAACAGCTTGGGTCTGAACGTCAGCTGTGTCCCTTACTTGCTGTGTAAACCTCCATGCCTCAGTCCCCTCCCCTGGAACACAGGCTGGTAAGAGTAGGGCAGTGAAGGGGACAGCTGGCGTCGAGCAACCCGGGGTGGGTTCCTACTGGATCACTTCCTTGCAGATGACCTCAGGGGTTCCTAAGCCTCTCTGTGCCTCCTTTTCCTCACCTCTAAAACGGGATGGTGAATTTCCTGGTGGTCCAGTGGTTAGGACTTGCGACTTTCATTAGCCCGGGTTCAATCCCTGGTCAGGGAGCTAAGATCCTGCAAGCCGTGGGGCTCGGCCAAAACAAACTTTTTTGTAAATAAATAAAATTAACTGGGATGGTAATATCCCGACCTCATAGGGCCATTGTGAGGATTAAATGAGTTATGAGCCTGGCCACAAAAGTGTATTCTCCGAGTGTGAATGTTACTATGGTGACTTCTGGGTTGGTGGAGGATTCAGTGAACTATCTCATCAGGCCCAGCATCCACTGGGTGTTGAACTCATGCTTAACCCGCTGCCCCCCACCCCCCGCTCTGTCATAGACCTCAGTCGGCAGTGGGATTCCCCCCCCTCCCCGCCACCTGACAGGATGTCCCATGACTGCCTCCCACAGGCCCCCTCTTCCCGTCAGGGTCTGGGTGCCCCTAAACTGAGGTCACTTCCCTCCGGGAAGCCACCCCCAGAGGGAGGGGCTCATTGCTGGGCCTTGGGACTGGCCCAGCCCAGAGTAGAACCCTTTGGAGGCTAGAGGGACAGACAGGAGGGCTTAGAACCTCCCCCCCGCCCCACCCCACTCTCTACAGAGTCAGCTTTTTCTTAAAGCCAAAATCTGGGGGCTGAGACACCCACACACCCCACCTTCAGGCAGGGGGGTCAGATCAGGACCACGTTCTCCAGGCAGAAGCCTCTCACAATGGCGAAACAACGGAGCACAAACAGGTAGTGAGTTCCCATCGCTGGAGCTGTCCTAAACTGGACTCTCAGTTGGCTGAGTTAAGCCAGCCTTAGAACCAGTCTAACCTGGCTTTTTCTTTACTCCATGAATAAGGTGTCATTCCCCAAGTCTCCCAAGATTTCACTTCTCTGGGATCTCAGTTGTGTTCTGTAAAACAGGAACAATTCTAGTTCTTCCCTGGAAGGAACCATATGGGGATAAAATGAGTTAGTGCAAAGAAGGTGTTGAACTCATCCTCTGGCACACAGTGGGGACTCAGTCAACATTAGCTTTATTGTTATGGCCGTAGCTGCTGGCTACCCCCACTGCCTCCCCTCTCTGCTCCTCCCTGTCTCTTGGCCTGGCTTTCTGGTTCTCCCCGACTGTCCATGACTGCCTCTGCCTCTGGGCTTCAGGATTCTGTTTCTTTATGTCTCTTTGCCCCCGACTCTGCTGTGTCTACCTTTGCACGTCCCATTTTGATCTCGGCCCTCAGTGCACGTATGTTTCTCCCAGCTTCTCTCTCCTTCCCTCTCTTGCTTCCTCCCGTGTTTCCATCTCTCTTTGGTTGTCTCTGTCCCAGGCACGAACTGGTCACTGGCTGCAGTGACCGCAGCCGCCCCCACACCCCGTCTCTGGGGGCCCAGCTCCTGCAATCCTCCAGCTGACATTTGGCCAAAGCCCCTTTCCTCTCAGTTCAGCTGGAACAAGATTGGAATTTTTCAACCAAACATTCCTGAGAAACGAAGGAGGGGGTGTGGGGGGACGGGGAACAAAAGCAGACACAGAAACCGGCCCAGAAATAGTACGTGCTTGACACAGGTTCCTCACCACTGTGGGGACACAGACCCTGGTGACCAGCACAGCTGGGTGCCCGGGAGGCTAGAGAAGGGGGAGTGGACCCAGCAGAGCTGGTGGGTGTTAGATAGATCAGCCGTGCATCCAGCCCACTAGTCTGAGGCCCTTCCCGTCTCCCAGGCTGAAGAACCTCCAGCCTCTCATCTTAGACCCATTGTTCTGGCCAAAAATCTAGGCCAAGGCCACTGGGGAGGAGAAAGGGTGTTTCCGCAGTTGCTCCCTTGCACATCTCAAGATCGTGGCCCAGGCAGGTCCCCAGGGAACCAGCTGGCACCCCGCTGCCCCTCGGCCTGGTCCAAGGCCAGTGGGAGCTGAGGAGATAGATGGATGGGCAGGCAGCACTGGGCGCTGCGGGGTGCGGGGCCAGGCGGGGTGAACGGCAGCTGCCCTAATTACTCCAGCTCGCCAGGTTCCGATCTCGTTTGAAAAGGACTCCAGGGACGCAGCCTTTAATAACTACCAGTAAACAGGCAGGAAAATCGATACCTGGTAAATAGAGCCCTGGAGAGAGGGATGCCTGGGCTGGCTGGTCCTGACCTGGCTGGGAGAAGCTCCCGGAGTCCTTTGTTGCAGAGCTGGCCAACGCCGACCTTTGGAACCCTGTCCCCGCCTTTCCCGGGACCCCATGTGCACTTTGGCTCCTGCCCTCCACATCTGCACTCCCTCTCCATCAAGACCAGCCCCTCCCCTTTCCCACTCCCTCTGAGCCCTGACCTGTGCCAAGTAGGTTGCTTGTTTCAGTTGCAGACGTGTCCTTGGACATGCCTTGTGCCTAGTGCTGGGAACAAAAACATAGATGTGACCAAATCCTTGCCCTCCTGAAAGTCATCAACCAGTGAGAGAGATTAAGAACAAGAACAAAAACAAATAGCTTATTGACAGTGCAAGGACAGACACACAATAAAAAGCAGCATGTGCTAGCTGTAACAGCAGAATGGAAAAGCACTTCCTGGAGGAGGTGGGCATGTGGAGGGTTTTGTTGGGTGAATAGGAGTTTACCAAGTGACTGAGGGGTGGGAAAGGGTGAATGTGGTAATGTAAATAATAATAATGGCATCTTAGCTAACATTCATCAAGGACTTACTGTAGCCAAGCTCTCTGCCAAGCACCTATAGTATGCATTATCTTATTTTGTCCCACAGTAATTCCTTGGGGGGGGGGGGGGTAGGTATTAATACCCCCATTTGACAGATGAGGACACTGAGGCTAAATGTGGAGCCAGAATTTGCACATGGCTTGTGAGACGTCTGAGTCGTTTCTCTCAACCACTTCACTCCACATCTTCTGCCCCTGATCCCGCCCTACCCAGCTCAAGACCTGGCACACAGAGGTGCTTAAATATGGCAAGTTCCCACCCCTTCCCTTCCCTTCCCATCCAGGGGTTACACCTTCCGAGTAACACAGCGCCTTAACCCTTACTGGGAGCCCCATCAGACATGAGGGTCATCTGTCATGAACTCTCATTTTGCAGATGGGGAAACTGAGGCTCTGAGAGAGGAAGACCAGGCCTCAGGAGCAGAGCCAGAGCAGGATCCCGGATTTTCCCTCTAACTAATCCCCTCACAGGCCTGCCCATTGTCAAGGAAAAAAATCAATTTTCGAACACTCAATTAAAATGATAAAGCAGACAGGAGAAAGAGGAGGCCCAGGGGGGGAATTGTCATGTAATTGACTAGATGTTATAGGAGCCTGGGGATCCCATGCCCACCATGCCCCCCTCAATTTGCCTCGACTTCCCCAGCTCTCTGGGCGCTTGGCAAGGGCCATGGGTCATCCATAGCCCTTGGGATGCAAGCAAAGGAGAGAGCAGAGAAGCCTTTTCAGCCCTGGGTAGGGACCCACTGAAGGTCGGGCATAGTCTGAGCCAGAAGAGAGAAACCGGAGCAAGGCACGGGGAGGAAGGGGTCCTCGGGATGGGCCATGATGGGCCCTCATCCATCTGGCTGCAGATTCCAGGGCCAGGCGCCCTGGGGTTGTGCCAGTTAACAGTAGAAACACCCTCAAGATAGAGAGGACCCACTGCGTGCCAGGCACTGCGTGAGGCAGGGAGTAAAGCAGGCAGGATCCCTCACCTCGGGGGTGAGACAGAGAGTAAAGCACGTCTGTAGATCAATGTATCACGAGGCAGCCCTGAGTGCCAGGAAGAGACACTGAGAAAGGGAAAAGGATGGCAGTGGGAGGGCAATGGAAGGGTGGTCTTTCCAAAGAGGGGATGTTCCAACAGAGACCTAAAAGAAAGGCGGGAGGAAACTGTAAGAATGTGTGGAAGTCGCAAGGTCATATTCCAGGTGGAGGGGACAGTATATGCAAAGGCCCTGAGGCTGGACCTTGATTTGGGTCATTGAGGAGCAGCACACCGGGGAGTGAGTGAGGGGGCACTCTGTAGACCCACGGGGCCTTGCAGGAGCTTTATAGACCATGCCGTGCTTTGTAGATCATGGCCAGGACTTTGACTTTGACTCCAAGTAAGCAGGGAACCGTGGGAAAGTTTTGAGCCAAAGAAGATGTGATCTGACTTGAATGAGATACCTCTGGCTGTGGTGTAGGGAACAGACCCTACAGAAGGCAAGGACAGAAGTGGAGAACAGTCATGAGCCTACTGCCATGGTCCAGACAGAAGGGACATAGTGACTTAGACCAGATAGATTTGTTGTGCTGGGGAGAGGGGGAAGTGGTCAGGTGTGGGATGTATTTGAAGACAGAGATGACAGGATTTTACTAATCCAGTTGGGTTGGATTTAGGGTGTGACATGAGAAGTCAGGTGTGGGTCCAAGGATTGGGGGTTTGGGGCTTGAGCAGCTTGAAAGATGAAGTTGCTTAACTGCAACAAGGAAGATTTCAGGAGGAACGGGTTTGGGGTTAGGGATAGGAAGATCACAGCTGTGCTATGGCCGAGCTGAGTTTGAGAAACCTGTTGAACCTGTACGGGAAGCTGCTGAGGGAGCTGCTGGAGACACAAGTCTGGCTTTCAGGAGAGAGGATATTGGAATCATCAGAGTACAGACAGTATTTGTCTTGATGGATTCTTTTAAGACCATCTGCTTGCGCCCATCTTAGAGATGAGAAAACTGAGGTTCAGAGTGATTGCATCACCTGACCACAGACACAGAGCTGGGAGGTTAGGCATTTGGGATTTGAAATGAGGTCTGCCTGCCTCCCAGCCCTGGGGCCCCACTCAGACCTTGTGTTCTGTGGCTATTCTCACTGAATCCTCCCAGCAGGCTGGTTTGAGAGGGGAGGGGTGGCTTATGGATTAATATCACCTTCATTTTCAAGATGAGGCCCCCGAGACTTAGTGAGACTGAAGGGATTTGCCCACAATTGAGGAGCAGTCAAGGGTGCAGCCTTCCTGCCAGTGGGTCACGTGAACCATGCAAAAGAATCTCTCCACACTGGCCGCAAGGCACAGAGCAGGCTAAAGGCACTGGGAAGTCCTGCAGCCTGGATGGTCATTGCTGCTTAACCCAGTATCCACGGAGCCTTGCTCTCAGAAGCATCTAGAACTGGGAAACATGGAGCAAAGGTTGGGAGCCAAACTTCAGGGCCTCTTTTTTTTAAATGGGGGCACGAATACCCACCTGGCTGAGGTTATTATATGGTTATATTCATTTTAAATGACCTCTCAGCGCGGAGCTCTCTGCAGGGCAGACAGGTAGTGTGTTTGTTGAAAGAACGAACAAATCAACTGATGTACGGAAAAAAGGAATAAATAAGTGGATGAAGGAATGGATCAATGCAAGGATAGCAAAAGGCATGACTGATTAAAATAACTGAATCCCGAATGAATCAATGTCTGAACTAAATGAATTCATTCATATATTCAGCAACTATCTAGTGAGCACCTACTGTGAGCAGGCACTGGGGATACGGCAGTGAATAAAACAAAGTCTTTGCCTTGTGGCAATGACATTCTAGCGGGAAGAGACAAACAGAAAACAAGATAGATGTGTAAAATATAAAGTATACCAGATGGAGAAAACCCGAGCAGGGAAGGGGAGGGGAAAGAAGGTATGTAGAGGGGAAAGATGGTATGTAGAGGTGGTGCACATTTTTACATAAGATGGTGGTAAGTGAAGAAATGACTGAAATCATGGATAACGTTGACGGGGGAGAATAAACGCAGGTATGAACGGCGGCAGGCATGGGTGATTGGGCTAATGAAAGAATTATTGAACGAATGAACTGAGGAATACATGAATGTGTGAACCAAGACATGAATAAAGGAATGAAAGAATGTATAAATGAATTTGTGCTTGAAGTAATCAACGAATGGATGGACTGATGACTGAATGAGTGGACGGATGAAGGAAAAAAGGGCCACTGGTATCTGCACGGTGGTGGCCTCTGTTATCCCTGCGCTCACCCCAGGCATTGACTCTGTTTCCCAGCTCCCCCCTGGTCTAAACAGATCCCACACCGGCTTCGCCCTTCTTCCCCGCCCCCTCTCCCACCCCTCAGCCTGTGATGGCCACTGCTTCGGTGCCTGTGTCGACCCTTGAAAGGTGGGGCCGCTTGCCTCCCTTCCTCCCCTTCCTGACTGGCATCCCCGTGCTGTCTTGATACCCCACTTGCTTGCCTTCCGCCCCCACCCTGCGCTCCGCTGGCCCCAGCCCATATTGCGCTGACCTTCAAGCTCGCCCCCGGGTCGTCTCCCGCCCCTCTGGCCTGCCCTGACCACCCCCCACCCCGACCTCGACCCCGCCCCGGCCCGGCCGCGGAGGTTCACCGCCCTGGCGTCCTGACTCCCGCCCCCCTTGTGAGCACAGGCACCATGCGGCCAGTGCGGCGCAACTTCTACGACCCGTCGTCGGCGCCAGGCAAGGGCATCGTGTGGGAATGGGAGAACGACGGCGGCGCGTGGACGGCCTACGACATGGACATCTGCATCACCATCCAGAACGCCTACGAGAAGCAGCACCCGTGGCTCGACCTCTCGTCGCTCGGCTTCTGCTACCTCATCTACTTCAACAGCATGTCGCAGATGAACCGCCAGACGCGCCGGCGGCGCCGCCTGCGCCGCCGCCTGGACCTCGCCTACCCGCTCACCGTCGGCTCCATCCCCAAGTCGCAGTCGTGGCCTGTGGGCGCCAGTTCGGGCCAGCCCTGCTCGTGCCAGCAGTGCCTGCTGGTCAACAGCACGCGCGCCGCTTCCAACGCCATCCTGGCCTCGCAGCGCCGCAAGGCGCCCCCCGCGCCCCCGCCGCCCCAGCCGCCTCCGGGAGGACCAGCGGGCACGCTCGCCGTGCGCCCCAGCGCCACCTTCGCCGGCGCCGCGCTCTGGGCCGCGCCCGCCGCCGGCCCCGCCGAGCCCGCGCAGCCCCCTGGTGCGCCCCCACGGAGCCCGAGCGCCCCCGGCGGCACGCCCACCCCGGGGCAGAACAACCTCAACCGGCCCGGGCCCCAGCGCGCCACCAGCGTGAGCGCACGCGCCTCCATCCCGCCGGGGTAAGCCGGGCCCTGGGCGCAGGGGTGGCAGCCCACTAGGGCTAGGAACAAAGAATTACAGTAATTATAAAAATCATAAGTAATACCTAGCGTCTATTAAGTATTCACTTTGTGCCAAGAGTTAACTAAGCACCTTAACGCTCGTTTATCTCCAGGACTGAGGACCCTATGAGGGAGGGAGCGTCATCAGCCCCAATTTACAGATAACAAACAATTTGCAGCACGGGGAGTGTTAGTAACACATCCCGGATTGTGCTGTTCACAAATGATGGAGCCATAGCCCCAGCTACACTGGTGTGTGTGCGCGCGCGCGTGCTCAGTCGCTCACTCATGTCCGACTCTTTGCGACCCCATGGACTGCAGCCCGCCAAGCTCCTCGGTCCATGGGATTTTCCGGCCAAGAATACTGGAGTGGGTTGCCATTTCCTCTTCCAGGGGATCTTCCAGTCCCAGGAATCAAACCTGGATCTCCTGCATTGGCAGGCGGGTTCTTTATCACTGAGCCACCTGGGAAGCCACAATGGTGTATAGTCCATGTCTGCTATTTACTAAATTCTTTTTCTGTACCATCTCATTTATTACCCGCCCGCCCCCCCCCCCCCAATTCTATCATGTCCCTATTACAGATGGAGAGGCAGAGGCTGAGAGAGGTATGATACTTTCTGAGGGCCACCCGGGTGGAGGGCAAGGATTGAAATTCAGACCTGTAGGATTCCTGGAGTCTGTGCGGTGTTGTCTTTGAAGTTGTAAAGGTTTCCATACCCTGCCCCAGGCCATACCCATCTCATGTGGAGGCTCAAGCAAGCCAATATTGTCCAAATATCTGTGGCTCTAAAGGCCACACCTGAAATATCACCATTACATGGGGCTAATTCTATGGTTTTCAAGCCGGGCTTTAGGGACCCCTGGGACAACACGGCCTAGTGGCAGGAGGGGGGCTGGCCAAGAAGCCAGCCTCTGCTTTCATTTTAAGAGATCAGCCCTTTCTGGAATCTCTTTTGCTAACTGGTTTTCAGAGCAGGATTTCACTGAGGAAGGGAACCTGGATCATACCAACTTTGGAAATGCCTGGGTTAAGGCACCCATGCCCCAGGATATGGACCTAGTGAGCATGTCAGCTTCCCACCCAGGAGTCCAGATTCACTTGATCTCAGCAGAGGACCCGACCCTGGAAGAGTTGGAATGAGGGAGGGGCAGAGACCTTGACCTTGAGATAGACCAGAAGGGAAAAGGGCAGGTGGGGTGTAGGCTGTGGTGCCCAAAACCAGGAATGGGCACCAAAAGTCAACTCTGCTCGCGTCCCTCTGGCATGACCCAGGAGAGTGGTCATGCAAAGGTCAGATGTGGAGGCAACCTCTGAGATCACCATATCCAGGTCTTCCCTTTCACCAACAGAAACTGAGGCCTGGGGCCCTGAATTAGGCTGCCCTTCAAAATCTTTCTGGGCTTCCTGGTGGCTCAGACGGTGAAGAGTCTGCCTGAAATGCAGAAGAGCCAGTTTTGATCCCTGGGTCGGGAAGATCCCCTGGAGAAGGGAATGGTTATCCACTCCAGTATTCTTGCCTGGAGAATCCCATGGACAGAGGAGCCTGGCAGGCTACATACAGTCAATGGGGTCGGAAAGTCAGACACAATTGAGCGATTAACACTTTCTTTCACTTTCTGAATCTCTCTGGCTTCCGAACTTTTGAGAATCTGGCTGCTTGGGTTCCAATGCCCTCTTGGCAGCCACTTCTGAGCTGTGAGATCTGGGGCAAGTCCCTCTCCTTCACTGAGCCTCAGTTTCATCATCTGTCAAGTGGGAGTTGTGTGCCTGATCATAGAGCTTATATTGAGATGGTCCTTCGGTGGCAGCCAGGACTACTAATGTTATTCCGGAGGAGGGTTGGTATAGGGGGCAGGGGAGCTGTGATTTTCCACCGGAAGGACTACAGCAGCTGCCACCTGCCCGCCTAGCCCTCCCTTCCTCTCCCCCTTCCCCTCCAGATCATTCCTCTCCAGCATCCCAGTGCCCACAGGGAGGAGGCCAGTGGAGGTTTGGGAGAGCATTTTGGGGAAACATTGCAGAAGGGACTCACCCATCTGGGAATCACAGACGGGTATTCATGTGGCTCCTTGCAGATCACAACCTGGCTCTGGCCGGGCTGGAGGGCCCTAGGATGACAAGAGTAGAAAACAAGATTAGAGTAGATGTGCGAGGGGACAGAGGCAGAAAAGTCCCAGGTGCCTTTGCAGCAAGAATTCGAGAACCTTCTCTCCAGGGCTGTATCATTGAAACCCACTAGTGGATTATGAAGTCAGAAGGTTGTAACCAAAATTTTCTGAGAATGGGATGGAATAGAGCTGAATAGAATCAAATGAAGAGAACAGAAGAGAAAATATTGGCATGTGTCATACGCAGTAAGAATTGCTCTGGGAACCTTTTGCATGATTTCTACATGCGTTTCATGGGTCGCCAGGTGAAATGAATTTCTCAGTCACTGATGAAATTTTTGAAAATGGCTGTTTCAGGGCAAGCTGGGGGTTGCTCAGTTTTTATTGCTCAGTATCAATTCTCTAAATATGTACTGTGGGTCATGTTCACAGAGCCTGATAAATGGGGTCCAAACTGCTGGACATACAGCCTGCAAATGAGTACATGAACACAGTTGCTGGAGAGACAGGGAAGCACTAGACAGGTGATGGGACAGGATGGTGTGGTTGGGAGTAGTCAGGGCTGACCCTGCGGAGGAGGTGCATAGCCAAGGAACATCAGCTAAGAATACCCCTGACTCAGGGGCTTCCCCAGCGGTCCACTGGTTTGGACTGTGCCTTCCAATGCAGGGGACACAGGTATGATCCCTGGCAGGGGAACTAGGGTCCTGCATGTCTCAGGTTGTGACCAAACACATTTTTTAAAAATAGCCCTGGTTCAGAGTAGGGGGGTGGGCCCAGGACACGTGGAGTCTGCTGCTGAGGGAGGGCATGGGAGGAAGGAAGCATGGGGATGGCAGACCCTAGTTCCTCCAGAGTGAAGCTTCCCATTGCCCAGGCAACTGAGGTCTCGGTGCAGCCCATGAGGGGAAAGGGACAGTGTCTCTGAGGAACCAGGCCTCCCATCTTTGCCCTGGCCTCCTGAACACCCAGAGCCCTTCATGGCCCTTCCCACAGTCTCTCTGCTTCTGTATTTAAGTCATTCAGTGTGCCTGGGCTGCCATAGCAAAGTGCCACAGACTGGGGAGGCCCAAACAACAGAAATGCATTGTCTCAGTTCTAGAGGCTGGAAGCCAGAGATCAAGGTGTTGGCAGGGTGGGTTTCCTGTGAGGCCTTGGCTTACAGACAGGTACCTTCCCCCTGTCTTCACATCATCTATCCTCTGTATCCCTGTGTCCAAATTTCCTCTTTATGAGAACACCAGGCTTATTGATTAGAGCCTGCTCCAATGACCTCGTTCATAACTTGATCACCTCTGCAAAGACCCTGTCTCCAAGTGTCTGTGAGTTTGGAGAGGGGTTAGGACTCCAGCGGGGACTTCCCTGGTGGCTCAGTGGTAAAGAATCCACCTGCCAATGCAGGAGACACAGGTTCGATCCCCGGGTCAGGAAGATCCCCTGGAAGAGGAAATGGCAACCCACTCCAGTATTCTTGCCTGGGAGATCTCAGGGACAGAGGAACCTAGTGGGTTACAGTCCATGGGGTCACAAGAGTCAGACATGACTTAGCAACTGAATAACAAGAATAGGACTCCAATGTGTGAGTTTCAGGGCCAGACACAATTGAAGACACAGCAGTGTGTCTGGGACTCTCCTGTTACAGCTTTCTGAGTCTTAGCCTCTCTTTCAGTCTCTGTCTCTGTGACTGTGTCTCTCTGTCTCTGTCTGTCTCTTGCTCCTTCTCTCCTGCCTTTTTCTTTCCTTCTCAGCAGCTCTCTTCTTCTCTGTTCCCTTTTCTCCACCCTTCATCTCCCCTGCAGAGAAAGGTGCATAGCTTCTCCTCCCTGGCCTCAGTTTCCCCATCTGTTAAATGGAGCTAAAATCACCCCAGTCCATGTATGCTGGCTCATCAGAACTGATGGGTGTGCAGATGTATTTAAAATCACCACACATGATCAGTGCACAAAGGAGGGGTGAACTCAGACATCATTCTTTGTCATCCTTCTTACCTCCCGTCCCCAGCTCAGGACGGAGGTCCAGAGAGCGGCACTGACTTGTCTCCAGGTCACACAGCCAGCGGGACTACAGTGTCCCCCTGGCTGGGGTTTTTTTCCACTCCCCCATGTGATGAGGTGGGAAGCCAGCTGGCAGCTGATGCCTGGGGGACGGAGACACAGGGGTGGGGAAGATCCGCCCTGTCTCCTGAGAGGGCAGTGTCCAGCACTTTGGAACACAGCTGTGGGTCAGACTAAGAGTTTCCAGCCCACGTGGTGGAGGGGAGAGGGAGGGGGGAACAGCTGCAGGCCTGTTTCCATTTACTGAGCGCTCACAATGTCCCAGGCTCTGTCTCACGGCTTTTACCTGCATCGCCTCTCTTGCTGTGCACAGAAACGGTGGTAGGTCCTAACATCCCCACTTCTCAGATGAGGAAACTGAGGCTCTGAAAGCCTGGCACTTGCTCAAGGTCACACAATTAGGACTCTGATTCAAAAATCCCAGTCGGTCACGGTATTGGGGTGGCCCCCTGGCTGCCCACTCCAAGTTTCAGACCAGGGTCCCAAGGTGTTTGGAGGTCCAAGGGGTCGGGGGACCCGCAGCAGCTGAGTTTGGGGCCAACTTCCCTGTCTCCTCTCACTATGTGACCCCAGTGGAGCCCATTGCCCTCTCTGGGCCTCAGTTTTTGCACCCTGTGCAGTGGGGCTGGCAACAAAGGCCAAGAGGGGGGCATATCTAACTGCCTGCATTTCAAATCCACCCCCTAGCAGTGGGAGAGGGGCTTACCCCGCCGCCACGAGCACATCCCTATCAGACCGGTAAGATGCTGTCATTGAGATGCTGCTTGCGTTTTCAAACCTCTGGTTCTTAGCCTGAGAACTTCTTCCTGTTTACTGGCCACCCGTGATTGCTTCTTTTACCAATCACTTGTTTATTTCTTTTGCTTCTCCTTCTCTAGGGCTGTTTCCTGCTTTCTTATTGATCTGCAAGGGCTCCTTCTGCTGTAGCATGAGGGCTCTTTCCTTGTAGCTCACAGGCTTCTCTCTAGTTGCAGTGCATGGGCTCCAGAGCAAGAGGGCTTGGGCTCAGCAGTTGCCCCATGCAGGCTTGGCTGTCCCATGGCCTGTGGGATCTTAGTGCCCCAGCCAGAGATCGAACCTACATCCCCTGCATTGGAAGGTGATGTCTTAACCACTGGACCAACCAGGGAAGTCCCTCTTTTTACCTTCTCTATAGCCTATGCTGGTCTGTTTTTTTAATTAGTTAATCCTTCTATTAATATTGAGCAACTACCATATGCCAAGGATGCTTTGGGGGCCCTGGAGATCTAGCCATGAACAAAATAGACAATCCCTGCCCTCCTGAAGCTCACATTTCTAGAGAGAGACAAACAATAAACAAAATAAATAAATACTAGTATGTGATAGAGAGTAGTAGTGACTACCAAGGAAAAATAAAGAGAGGAAGGGGTGTAGGGAGTAGTGGGAGGGATATAATTGGAAATGAAGAGGTCAGAAAAGGCCTCACTGAGAATATAATGTTTGAGCAAGGATTGAAGGAGGTTAAGAAGCAAGCTATGCAGAGAACTGCATTGGGGTGTGGGGGTGGGGAGAGCACTGTAGACAGGGGGAACAGCTTGTGCAAAGGCCCTGAGGCAGGAGCAGGCGTGGTTTGTGTGAGAAGTCCAGTGTGGCTCCAGAGGCAACCGGGGGTGTGCGGTGGGGGAGGAGGTCAGAGATGAAATGGGGCCAGTCCTGTAGGGCCCTGAAGGCTGTGTCGAGGACTTTGGCTTTTCCTCTGTGGGAAATGGGAGCCAGCTGGTGTTGTGAGCTGGAGACAGGCCGGGATGACTTTGCTGTCGCAGGTTCACTCTGGACATGGAGGATAGGTGGGGGGGGGTGGGGGGTGGGCTTTGATGTGGCTGGTGTGTTTGGGTGTTTTCCTTCTTCTTTTCATTTCCTGCAGTGATTTTACCTTTACGTTTGAAAGCATTCACATTTTGTTTCTCCGGTTCTTTACTAGATATTACATTTTAATGCTTCAGAAAACAGCAGTCCCAAAGGCACCATGTGAAAAGTCTCTCCCACACCGTGTCCCCCCGTGGGGTCTCTGGGCTGCCCACTCTCCCCCTCTTCCTGGCCTTGCTGGAGGGCAGTGGCTGTAACCTTGCTTTTTCCCTCGAGGCTGCTGGGCTCCTCCTGCACCTCGCCCAAGGTCAAACCAAACACCCCCATCCCCCCCACCCTCCCACCCTGCCCCCCCAGACCTGAAGCACTTCCTGCCCTGCTCCCTGGGAGGCCAAACCACACACTCCTGTCAGCACACGGCTGCCCCAGTGGCTGCCCCAGGCCGTGGGAACCGCCAGCCCTCCCCTCCCCTCCCTTCCCCTGCCTGGGCTCCCCGCACCACCCCCCAACCACCAGAGCAAGCAAGCAAAGCGGGCTAGAGACCAGGAGGGTGGGGGAGGTGACCTAGAGCCCCAGGCCTCTAGATAAACCTGGGCCCTAACTGACTACCACCCCTCAAAATATCGCTCCAGGGGATTTTGGTACTGTTGAAATCCTTAGGAGTGGACAGGGTCAGGGACGAGGGGACCCATTTGACAGAGGGGGAAACTGAGGCCCGTAGAAGGTCAGCGGCTTGTTCAGGCAGCCCGAGGGGTGCTCGAGCGAGCAAAGGGGAAGCGAGCCAGGCCAGGGCAGCCGTTGATGGTCTGTGGCTTTGGCTGGCCCCATGGGGCACCTCCCTGGAGCTTGCTGTGATGTTCTCAGCCCTCTGGCTCTGTGGGGGGTGGGGGTGGGGACTTGGTTGACCCCGGACTGTGGGGGACAAGAGTTCAGGTACATAAGGAGTGGGCACTCAATGGGGAGGCAGGTCACAGGAGCAGGTCCAGGGAGGTAGGTGCCAAGTGTTATTTAACTCCCTTCTCCCCACGATGTGGCGTTCCCACTCCTGCCCTGTCCTCACCCACCTGGACCCAAATAGCTGAGGCCTGAACCTCCAGGGGCTCCCCAAGGGGTCATGGCGTAAGCACCAGGTGTCCAGGGAGGGCCTGAGGCCCATCGGGGGACCTGAAACCACCATCAGAGACTGTGACGTGTCTGGAGCCTGCCGGAGACATGGAGGGGAGGGAGAGGGCAGGAAGGCCAGCCTAGGTAGGTGGATGGAAACTATAGGGAGTGTCAGCGTGGTTTCCTGCGTCCCTGGGGTCTTGAACCCCCTTGTTGCCTGGGACGGAAAGGAGCAACCAGAGCAGGCAAATATACCCACTCGTGCAGCCCCCGATGCGCCCTCCTAGGCCTGAGCCAGCTCCAGGGTCCAGGTCAAAGGCTTTGCCCCACCTCTAGGCACAGAGGACTCAGAAGGCTGGCCCACCTCCAGATGGCCCCACATATCAGCCTGGTGGGCTCAGCCCTGGCCTCTGACTCAGAAACTCCAGGACTGCTAACCAGCTGGGTGACCTTCGTGAAGTCACTTCCCCTCTCTGTGCCTCAGTTCCATCATCTGCAGGATAAATGACAAACAGATTTCAGTTCATGTGCCGTCTCTGCTTGAATGGGAATGACTTTCTGGAGTCCTTTAGCTTAGCGGAAAGGAGTGCTGGGATGGATTGGTGATGTCTGCCATGGGTGCAGTACTAGCATTAATACACGTGTCATGTGTTTGCCATCCCTGCTCCAACCTTGTCTCTGGGAGCACATTTGGTATGAGAGCTACTGTTTCTAAGGACACCAGGCCTCCCTCTGAAGATACCTCAGAAGAAATAGATCTATTCCGTAGTTGGCTCAACTCCTGTATTCAATACTTACTGAGAACCCATTTATGCCCAGTTTCATCCTCAATCCCGGGGTCACAGAGCCAGGTTAGACAAGTTTCCAGAAGCTTGTAGTCTGGTAGAAGAGATGGGGTGGAATTCCACAGCTAGAAAGGAAGACAGGATACGTCTGTGTCCTCAAAGAAAAGACAAACGCATTCCCCTGGGAATTAAAAATGGTTAGGGCTTCCCTAACCATTCCCTTCCCTGGTGGTCCAGTGGTTAAGACTCTGGGCTTCCAAAGCAGGGGGCACAAGGTTCAATCTCTGGTTGGGAAAATAAGATCCATCATGCAACATGGTGTGGCAAAAAAAAAAAAAAGAGTGGTTATGTATTCACTGGGGGTAAATCAGAAAAGCCTCCTGAAGCTGGTGACCTTGTCTTCAAAGAGAAAAGGTGAATTGAGAATAGACAATATGGACAGTCAGTGGGTACAGTGTGGCAAAGATAGCCAAATAGGAACAGGCAGGGAACAGTGTGAGGAACAGCATCTAGGAAACCCTCCCCATGGTATCTCATCCTGCCTTTGAACACTGCCCTCCCAGCCAGAGCAGGTAGAAGGCATCTCTCTTTGCTTGTCTTTTGACAAAAGAAGGAGAGAGGAGCCAAATGCCCTTTTCCAGACTCATTCTGGGGAGATTTTTTTTCTCAAATACAGCCTCCTGTCTTAGTCTCTGAACCAGGGTAAGAGAACTTGGTTTTGTGTGTGTGGAGAAGAGCACAGACTAGAATCTGACATTCTGGGCTCACATTTGAGCTCTACCACTTACTGGCCAGTGACCTCACCTCTCTGTGCCTCAGTTTCCCCCTCTATAGAATGGGACGATCAGGTGACGGAGGGAGGATATATAGCCAAGTCTGGGACATAGCGAGCTCTTGAAATTATTGGCCCCCTCCCCAGGCCATCTCTGTGAGTCGTGTTCCCTGAGAGAGTTTCCAGGAAAGGTCAGGGTTCCTCAAAGCCTGGCCATGGAATCTCTGCCTTGAGAAGGATGCGAAGCATTTCTGGAAATTTCTTAGAGAAAGCTTACTCGGGCTGTTCCCACGGATGCCCACAAAGCGTGCTCACTTCACAGCATTTTTTTAAAAAATTGTTTGGCCACACTGCACAGCTTGTGGGGTCTTAGTTCCCTGACCAGGGGTCAAATCCACACTCCCCGCCTTGGAAAGGCAGAGTCTTAACCACTGGACCACCAGGGAATTCCAGTGTGCTCGTTTTCGAATGGACATTGGCAGAGAGTCTCCGAGGGGACCAGAGGCTACAGAGAGGCTTCTCTGGGCATCTGCTTCAAGGCTCACTTCCAATGTGTGCAAAAAAAAAAAAAAAAAAAAAATTCACTGGGAGATTATGCCCGAGCATCGCCTCGGAACATCCCCGAAAAATCCAGTCTTCCTTCCTTCTTTCATGCAACAAGTCTTTCTTGAACATCTACTGCATGCCATGTTCTAGCGGAGACAGTGGGTGGTGAGCAAAGTCTTCCTGCTGAGGCAGCATCACAGCAGCCTCTGTGAGAAAAGCCTTCAGGCGGAGGGCGCAGCAAGTGCGCACGCCTCAGAAGGGATCAGCAGTTCATTTGTTATTATTATTTTAATCAATGAGACACTGTTATTTTATACATAGAGAGAATAACATCTCATCTATTATATATATATAACAATGTCTCATCTATTGTGTGTGTGTGTGTGTGTGTGTGTGTGTGTATGCTTCTCTGTGCATCATTCAGGACCTTAGTTCCTCAACCAGGGATCAAACCCATGCCCTCTGCAGTGAAAGTGCAAAGTCCTAACCACTGGACCTCCGGGGAAGTCGCAGGGCTCAGCATTTTAGAGCAGCAGCAGAAGCATGTAGAGTACAGAGATGGAGAGAGTAAGAGATGAGGTTACAGTGCCAGGGAAGGTCTGGTTATATGGGAGACTTTTATAAAGTCTTTTATAGACTTTTATATCAGACTGTGGTATTATATATATATATATAATATTAATTATGTATAATATAATATTAATATTATATCAGTTATATATCATATTATAAAATTAAGTAAGGTAAGAGCAAAGGCAGAGGCCTCTCTAAAGTGGCAAGGAAGGTCTCCAGTAGGATGACATTTGAGCAGAAACCTATGTTGAGTGAGGGATTAGAACATGAGGATAACTGGGCATTCTGGAAGAGCAGTAGCTAGTGCAAAGGCCTTGGGGTGAGGATGTGCCTGGCCTGTTTGCAGAGTCCCAGGGAAACCAGGAGGCTGGGGTGGAGTGGATGAGGGGGGAGCACAGGAAAAGTAGAGTTCAAGGGATCGGTACTGGCTGTGTTGCATACGGTAATGTGTGCGTGCTAAGTTGCTCAGTCATGTCCCACTCTATGCCACCCTTGGATCATAGCCTGCCAGGTTCCTCGGTCCATGGGGATTCTCCAGGCAAGAATACTGGAATGGGTTGCCGTGCCCTCCTCCAGGGTATCTTCCTGACCCAGGGATCAAAAATACATCTCTTATTTCTCCTGCATTGGCAGACGGGTTCTTTACCACTAGCGCCACCGGGAAAGCCCATGCAGTAAAGAGGCTGGAATTTACTCTTAGCAAGGTAAGAGCCAGGAGGGACTGAGGATAGAGGAGGAACGGGATCTGGCACAGAGATGGGCAAGGCATCGGACCCAGCCCTGCCCTGGGACAGCTTCTGGTCAGAACAGCTTTCAGGCCTGCAGGGTTCCTCTGACCCTTTGCCATGTGGGGGCGTTGAGGTGGGTGAGGGGGGAGGGCGGAGCCAAGGGCGAAAGCCCTCCCCTCCTTCCCGGAGGCCTGCGGGCAGCGGTCTCCTGTCCAGGGCAGGAGGATGTTCTCACTGACTGACTGGGAGGAAACAGTGCATCCCACATCAAAAGGGGGCCTGGGTGGTTCCCACGCTCCGGCATCGTGGGAACCTTGCTACCCTGGGTTCTCGCAGGGGGCCTGCAGATTGAGAGAGGCTGGGGGCCACCTGGGGACTGTCCCCCAGCTTGCCGATGGGTAAATACAAAACAGCCCCACCATCACACCTTACTCACAACCCTCCTCCCAGGAGCAAGACATCTTTGTAACCCAGAGCTCTGTGGCTTTTAAAGGGTGCCAGAGATTGTAGGACTGCTAAGATCTAAAATAGTCCCTTTCTGGGGTCCCCTCAGCCCCTTCCCTAACTCCCTGGCCAAAGGCTCAGCATGACCAGTGTCATGAGCCAGACCAGACTTTGTGCTTTATATAGACCTGAGGCAGCCAACTGTCCTTGCTGGTTGGTAGAGGCTCCCTAGAAATCTGTGCTGATGATTCTACTTGGCTCGAGAGAGGGCTGTGATGGATTAGTGATGTCTGCCACAGGTAGGAGACAAGAAGTGGTGGTCCTCATGCTAAATATTTTTCTTTCCACCCACTTTACAGATAGCCCTGGAGAAAAGGAAGGATTGTTTTCTCATGAGATAGGAAGGAAGGAAGGAAGAAGGGGATGGGGAAGCCCTGGATATAGAGAGGACCTTAACAGTGTGTCTATACTGGAAGTGTTTTAAGGAATTCCCTGGCTGTC
The DNA here is from genome assembly GCF_910594005.1 of Cervus elaphus. NCBI lineage: Eukaryota > Metazoa > Chordata > Mammalia > Artiodactyla > Cervidae > Cervus > Cervus elaphus. The sequence continues at coordinate 11,700,417 of NC_057819.1, read as the reverse complement.
CAGTGCTTAGGACTCCACACTTCTACTTCAAGGGACATAGGTTCAATCCCTGGTCAGGGAACTAAGATCTGCATGCCAATAATATTAACAGCAATGATACAAGGGAAATGTTTCAAAGGACAGCAGAAAGAGGAGAAGCCAGAGGTGCCTCCATGCTATCTTATAAGAGGATTGGGGGACTTCCCTGTTGGTCCAGTGGATAAGACTCTGCTCCCACTGTGCAGGTGGTGTGGGTTCAATCCCTGGTCAAGGAACTAAGATTCCACATGCTGTGCAGTGTGGCCAAGAACAACAAAAAAAGAGGATGTAGGGGGGATGAGATTAGGGTGATGGTCTCCCTGCAGGAATGTCCTGGAGGATTATGACAGATGCCAGGAAGGGGGAGATGGATCCCCCATCCCTTGGGTCCTGGAAGCCTGCAAGGAGGAGAAACTCAAGACATGCCCACTCTCACCCCTGCAACAGACTATGAGCTTTGCATGTTTTATCCCATTGAACCTTTGCAAGACTCTATTCCCATTACACATGGGGAGACTGAGGCACAGCATCTTTCCCCTGTCACACCTCAGCTACCCAAGCCTGGGGGCTCCATGGTACCTCTCCTCTGTTGCACCTCCCTCAGGAGCTGTGTTCAGTGACTCCAGGTCACCAGAGTGTTTGGGGACCCCGATGTCTGCTCCAGATGCTGCCACCTTCCTCAGGGGAGGGGTCTGGGAGGGGTATCCTGGCTGACTGGGTATAAGCCTGTGACGCTGGGCAGGCACAAAATGAGGGCTGTGTGCCGTGCATATGTGTGTTACTGTGTGTGTAAAGTGGGAGCCTCCCAGCCAAGTGTCTGCATGTCAGTGTGGGGGAGTGTAGGTCAGAGTGTGTGGACCAGTCTGTCCCACCCGGCTTCTCCTGTCCAAATGAATGTCTTTGTGGTGTCTGCACGTGGGTATCTCTCTGGGCTCTGTGTTCCCTGGAGTGTGTGTGTCCATGTTTCTGTGGTGTTCTCTGTGTAGAAGTGTGTGTCTATGTCCAGACCTGTGTGTGTTCGTGGAGTGTGTTCCCTGAGGTGTGTCTGTGTGTATGTGTGCATGGTGTGTATTCCCTGGTGTGTGTGTGCGTTTGTGTGTTTGCGTGCAAGAGTGTGTGGCACGTTCCCCAAGTATACGTGTATCTGTGTCTGTATCTCTACACAGGAAGGGGGCCTCCTGGGTTGTGGGCACATTTGTGTGTGCGTGTAACTATCATGTGATCCCTGGAGTGTGTGTGTACATGGAGCCAGGGGCACGTTTGCAGGGGTGTGTGCCGGTCTGTGCAGTGTTTTCCATGTGTGCATAAATCTGTGTTCTATTGCACTTGGCATGTTCCCTATACATGTGCATGCATATATAGCCCACGTTCCGAGGGGGTATGTGTGTGTGTGTGTTTCTGGACCCACTGGAGCGGCACGCAAACCTGCCAAGTGTACCATTGGCTTAAAGACACCTTCCCCCCAGCTCACTGGTGCCGACTGTGCCTGGGGGGCAGGTGTCCAAACAGCACTGACCGGGTCAGACCTGAGCAGGCTTGCCAAGGGGGCTGCTGCAGCGCCTTCCCCAGCTGTCCCTGCCCCCACCCCTTTCTGCACTTCCTCCTGCAGCAACCCCAGGCCTTCACACTGCCCCTGGCTTTTTTTTTTTTTTGGCTGTGTCAGGTCTTACTTGCAACATGGGGAATCTTTGTTGCCACATGTGAAATCTTCCTTCTACTTCCCTGACCAGGGATCAAACCCAGGACTCCTGAATTGAGAGTATGGAATCTTAACCACTGGACCACCAGGGAAGTCCCTGGTCCCTGGCTTTCATGACACTCCTCCTTATCAAAACTTCCCCATCCGATTTCATGCCCATCCACAGCAAGATACCAGTTCACCCACAAAGCTAAACCCTGAAGTCTGGACCCAGGTGGGCACATTGTACAGATCACAGCAGGCCTCCTCCTTTAACCCTCCTGACAGGTATTATCATCCCCATTTTACAGATAAGGAGACTGAGGAGCACAGGGGTTAAGTGACTCTCCCAAGCTTATCCCTGCAATGCCTTTGTGGTTTCCTCTCCAAGATGGAGAGAAGTTATACCATGACTTAGTGGGCTGAGGTGCAAGAGAGGTGAAATTAACCAGGATTACACAGTGATGGTGATATGATGGTGCTTGATGTTCAGTGGCTCAGTCATGTCTGACTCTTTGTGACCCCATGGACTGCAGCATGCCAGGCTTCCCTGACCTTCACCATCTCCCAGAGCTTGCTCAAGCTCACGTCCATGGAGTTGGTGATGCCATCTAACCATCTCGTCCTCTGCTGTCCCCTTATCCTCCTGCCTTCAATCTTTCCTAGCATCAAGGTCTTTTCTAATGAGTCAACTCTTCACATCAGGTAGCCAAAGTATTGGAGCTTCAGCATCAGTACTTCCAATGAATATTCAGGATTGATTTCCTTTAGGATTGACTGGTTTGACCTCTTTGCAGTTCAGGCAAGAATACTCGAGTGGGTTGCCATGCCCCCCTGCAGGGGATCTTCCCAACCCAGAGATTGAACCCATTTCTCTTGTGTCTCCTGTGTTGGCAGGCCGGTTCTTTACCACTAGCACCACCTGGGAAGCCCAATGATGGTAGTGATGATGGTTGAAACTATGAGTCTCTAGTAGGTACTAGGAAATGTGCTCAGCCTTTTACATGTAGAATTTCACTGACTCTCCATAGCATATGTAAGGGAAGTGCCATTAAAAAAAAAAGTGAAGGTGTTAGTTGCTTAGTTGCGTCTGACTCTTTGTGACCCCATAGACTGTAGCCCATCAGGCTCTTCTGCCCATGGAATTCCCAAGGCAAGAATACTGGAGTGGGTAGCCATTCCTTTCTCCAAGGGATCTTTTTGAAAGGGAGGTGCCATATTATGCCCATTTAACTGATGAGGAAGCACATTTATAAGAGATGTGGTGATGTGCCATGTGATGAAGTGAAGTCGCTCAGTCGTGTCCAGCTCTTTGTGACCCCATGGATTGTAGCCTACCAGGCTTCTCTGTCCATGGGATTTTCTAGGCAAGAGTACTGGAGTGGGTTGCCATTTCCTTCTCCATCCAGCTGCTTAATGGTTGAGCTGAAATATGAAAGCAGCTCTGAATGATTCCAAAAGCTAGATCTCTTCAGAAGGAAGAGCAAAGATGGAAGGCAAGCTACATTTTCCTGAGACCTTTTCATTTGAAGAGGGGATAATGCGTTAGTCACCAGAACTGACATCAGTAAATACTCCAGAGGGGGAAGAACGTTCATCATCCAATGTCTCTGGAAAACCTGGATTAGCCACAGCTAACCTGTTTCCTTATGCAGGACTTATCAGAGCCTTTAATACGTTCACATACGTTGTGAATGTCCTAGTGGGAGACAGTGAAGTGGATCCTTGGTGATCCCTAAATCCTTCTTTCCCAGAACTTTTATGGGTATCGTCAGCAAACTTTGAGAGAAGTTTGGCTAAGTCATGAATAGTTGGGTTTCAGACACAATAGTCAATGAAAAGGAACAGTTGGGAGCCAACTTCTCTCACCTGGGAAGAGGTCAGCTGTGGAGTGGGAGAGGGTCAGTACGAAGTCTAGGGGTTCATTACATTATCACGGGGGGCAGAGGTCCTGGCCACACCCTACCCCATAATATTGACAGAAGGTTTCAGAGTAGGAATGGAATTCTCTAGTGGTCATTCTAGATGAGTGGGACAGGCAGAAAGGAATCAGAGCATGCCCGTGAGCCAGAGACAGAAGGCAAAGAAGGGTCCCCTGATCTGGTCTGGGGAGGCTACAGTCTCTTCTCTTCTCCTCTCAGGGTCCCCGCCCTCCCGGTGAAGAACTTGAATGGTACAGGGCCAGTCCACCCAGCCCTGGCAGGTGAGGTCCAGTGGAGGATGGAAAAGAAGGGCGGGGCCCACAAGGTGGCAGCCCCACCAGTCTGCCCACTGACTCCGCCCCTTGGTGGGCGTGGCCCAGATAGCACATCCCCTACCATTGGGCTATAACTCTGGGGTGGGCGGGGCCCGCAGAAGGCTCTCAACTTGGCTCCAACTTTGGGTGGGGCTGAGTGGGCACCGTCCATGGGATACACCCCATCCACCCATCCGAGGATTCCTGGGTGTACCGGGTTGGCGGAGTCTGGGGAGAGACCCTAAGGGTCCTCTCGACGATGGGAGAGCAGGGTGGACAGGGCCTGGATGAGCACCCCGCCCCCTGACTATCGCTGCCCGGCGTCCCGCAGGGATGACTGGGATCCTGCTCTGCGCCGCGGGGCTGCCCGTCTGCCTGACCCGGGCCCCCAAGCCCATCCTGCACCCACCGCCGGTGAGCAAGAGCGACGTCAAGCCCGTGCCTGGCGTGCCCGGGGTGTGCCGCAAGACCAAGAAGAAGCACCTGAAGAAGAGTAGGCCTCCTAAGCTAGACCCTGACCCCTGAACTAACCTTGCTAACCCATCTGAGCTCTTCTGGCCCCATCCACCACCAACTCCGATTACATAAAACCTCAAGCAACCCCTGACATGTGACTCCCACCAGCTCTTACAGCTTCTGACCCTATCCCTCTGACTGACCCTGTCCTGAGCCATGCCCTCAGGGCTAGACTCGGGGTACAGTCAAGCCCAGCTCAATTCTGTCCTTGCAGGTAAGAACCCTGAAGATGTGGTTCGAAGGTACATGCAGAAGGTGAAGAATCCACCTGATGAGGTGAGCCCCTGAGCAAGGAGGGGGGCGGAGGGCAGGCAGCCTCCCCTCCAGAGATGAAGACCCCAGCACCCCACTCCTTGTGAGGTTCTATGTGTTACAGCTTCTTCTTCCAGTTTGTGGGTTTGCCTTCTCACTGTCTTTACAGCATCTTTTGATAAACACCAATGCTACATTTAACAGACTCACATTTATCAACCTTTTGATAACAGTTTTTGCATCTTATTTTTACCCATATTTTTCCAACAAACGTATTTAAGCTTTGTTTTCAACAGTTAAGTCTTGAATCTGTCTGGAGGGGGTGTGAGGGAGCCATCTCTTCTTCTGCCATGCACCTGAATTCAGTACCTGGGAGTGTCCCCTCCCTTGGACAGATGGAGGCCAGAGAGGGGGCGGCCTGCTGCCCTTGGGGGTGGGGTGAGGGTCTGGCCCCTGCTGAGGGGCAGTGCTGACCTGGGGGTGTCCTGCCCCCCCCAGTCCTCAGTCTCCCTTCTGTGCTCCCCCTGACCCCAGGACTGCACCATCTGCATGGAGCGGCTGGTCACGGCCTCTGGCTACGAGGGCGTGCTTCGGCACAAGGGTGTGCGACCTGAGCTCGTGGGCCGCCTGGGCCGCTGTGGCCACATGTACCACCTGCTGTGCCTCGTGGCCATGTACTCCAATGGCAACAAGGTGGGCTGGCGGGGGGGGGGGGGGAACAGGCAGGAGGGCTGGGGAGGGGCCCGGACGCCTGGGAACCTCACAGCCACGCCCCCTCCCCGCCCCAGGATGGCAGCCTGCAGTGCCCCACCTGCAAGGCCATCTACGGGGAGAAGACGGGCACTCAGCCTCCCGGGAAGATGGAGTTTCACCTCATCCCTCACTCGCTGCCCGGTTTCGCTGACACCCAGACCATCCGCATCGTCTACGACATCCCCACCGGCATCCAGGTGAGCCCTCAGGCCCCTGACTTTGAACTCGGCAGCGGTTCCCCACTGCCGTCTGAGGTTCAAGCCCCCTGCTGCCCCTCCCCACAGGGCCCTGAGCACCCCAACCCAGGCAAGAAGTTCACTGCAAGAGGCTTCCCACGCCACTGCTACCTGCCCAACAACGAGAAGGGCCGGAAGGTGGGTGCCGCGAGGGCAAGGGGGTGTGGGAGCAGGCCAGGGCCCCAGCACTGGGCATAGCCAACTAGTGTGCGTGTGTCTAGCCCTGCCAGTGGCCTCAAAACCTCATTTCATTTAGCAGCCCGCTGAGGTCAAGGTCTTAACACCATTTTAGAGACAAACAAAGCCTCAGCGAGGGCAAGTCATTTGTCCGAGGTCACACAGCGAGGTCACACAGGAGCCTGGATTTGACCCAAGTAGTCTAGACTCTTCACTGCCGCACCAGAAGAGTGTCGGCTTTTACTTTTTGTTTTTCAAAAGAAGTCAGAAATTCTGATTTTCACGTGAAACTTTCAGGTTATTGAATACTGCCAACGAAGGAACGAAGCGGCTATTTAATACAGCGTGAGGTTCAAACCGAACACAGCTGAGGGTCATCAGTTTGAGACTCTTCACCCCAAAGAAATAGGCTGATAACATGGAAAGTGGTTTTACTGGGGGAGCTCAGAGTGGGAGTCAGTCTAGGGAAGGAAGTGAGCACGCTGGGTGGCCACGGAGAATCTTGCAGGGTAACCTCAGGGTGGACGGCGAGGGACTCAAGCCGTGGGCCTGCCGGGCTGCCTGTGACCCTTGCTCGCTCCGCCCCCATTTGCCCCGCCCATTGCCACGCCCTCCAGGTGCTGAGGTTGCTCATCACCGCCTGGGAACGGAGACTCATCTTCACCATAGGGACGTCCAACACCACAGGCGAGTCGGACACCGTGGTGTGGAATGAGATCCACCACAAGACCGAGTTTGGATCCAACCTGACGGGCCATGGCTACCCGGACGCTAGCTACCTAGACAACGTGCTGGCGGAGCTCACAGCCCAGGGTGTGTCTGAGGCTGTGGCCAAGGCCTGAGGTCCGAGGCTACCCACCTTCCCTCCTGCTTTGCCCCTGGTCCGGCACATGCCTCCCTCCGCCCGCCGGGTGTGTCCTGGCGGCCCAGGTTCAGGGCTGGGGAGGAGCCTGCAGGAGGAGCCAGGAGCGTTCCGGGGATTTGGCTGGTAGCAGTTGGGATGATGGGAGGATGGCAGGCCAGCCGGCTTCGACCCTAGCTCTTTGAGAGTGTCGCAAGGGTCTACCGGAAAACATAGCAACCTCCCTACTAAAAAGACAGAGCCCCACCCCCTCACACAAACACACGTGTCCTGTTGAACACATGCACGCACACCCACGTGCCTCTACTTACCCCCAGACTGGGGGGGAAGAGACAGAAAGACCCCTGTGATACCCCATGTGGATTCCCATCTGTGTCTCTATCGCATCTGCATAGGCTTGTCTGCAAGCAGGGGCTCAGGGCTAGCACCTGGGGGCCCAATGGGGCTCCAGGAGAAAAGGGGCCATTTGGGAAGCTCAGTCTCCCCCCATCTCTGCCACCCACTAATGGCCCACGGGGTGGAAGCCCCCAGATTATTCAGCAGTTTTGCAAAAGGGCAGGCCAGGGAGACAGACTAGAAGAATCTTATTTTGTGCTTATGTCTCTTCATCCTTCTGGGACCCTGACCTCCTCCCCTCCCATCCCCAAGCCTATGTCTGTCCCTGATAAAGGCACTGTTTTCCTTTCCTCCCCACCCCATTCTCTCCACCAAATCACTCCCAACATCAAGATCCAAAGGCTGGAGCTTCTGGCTTCAGGAGCGAGACAAAGAGGCCTGGCTTAGGCCAGCAGGTTTAAAAAGCAGACCAGACAGCAAAGAGTCCATTTCCCTTTCCTCGGGAGTGGGCAGTGGGGTGGCTGATAGCCTCGGCCAACCAGGGGCCTGTTGCTCAGGCAACTCACCAGCTCCGCCTCTGTTGATTGGCTGCCATGGTGGAAGTCAGCCAAGATTTAAAGGGACGCCAGCGATTGCTCTTTTGAAAATCTTACCAGTCCCACTGTGGGTGGAGAAATAAATGGTCTTTCTCCTCCTCAACTGGGTCTTTTCCTGTCAAGAAGGGGCGTGGGTGGCTCTGTTTCTGGGGGACTTCAGTCCATCCCATGGGGGAGCTTGCAACAAAATGGTGACCCAGGCCCACTGTCCCTGTCAGGCTCGGGCAGCTGGAGATGGAGGGTCCCCACGCTTCTCTTGTCCTGGGGTGGGCTGGGGGTGTGATGGTGGCGGAGGCAGACCCTCCCAATCCTAGTCCCCAAGAGGGTACAAGTTGAAGTTCTGTTCTCCAGCACAGGTGCAAGGCAATGCACGCAGTTCCTGGGTTCAATGACTAGGAATGAGGAACTCAGGCTGGGAGCCTCCAGGAAACAATGGGGGAGCTGGGAGACGCCGAAATGGCTTGCGGGAACCTCAGAACCCCGGTCTCTGCCCTCGGGGAGGAGGACCAGGTTCTGTCTAGGGAGAGACAAGGACCTGTCCCGGATCTGCAGCAAGTCTCCTATCAACCTCTCACATCCCAGGAGGCTGGGAGGCTGTAGTGGATGCTGCAGCTCCAGGCGACCCCTGCTGGGCACCTTTGGGATAGCACCGCATCTTTCCTGGTCCTTAACGTTTCTGTCCTACCCTCTAGTTACACAAAACAGGAAGTGAATATTTGGAGACCCTTCCAATCCTGCCAGTTGGGTGTTCCCCAACATTTTACCTTCTGTGACTCATTCTCAAACAAAAGCTCACCTCAATATAAAATTGCCCAGCCCCGTGATCCTCAAATCTCACGTGCAATCCACATCACCTGTGGAACATGCTGAACACCCCGATGCCTGCCCTCATGCTCCCTCAGATTCTGATTCAGTTGATCCAGGAAGCTGCATTTCCAGTAGATACCCTGAGGATGGGCTGTGGACCACAGTCTGAGAAATCCCTCCCTGTTTCCTACACTATCGCCATGGAACCCATTTTGAAAATCACACATATCAACTCAGTCACTCATTTTATCCAGGGTAAACTGAGGCTCAAAGAGAAGGAAAGAGTCTGGCCTGAGGTCTCTCAGGCTTCAAGGGTCTGAGTCAGGCATACTGGGCTCTTGGCCTCAGTTATTCCTGAGGGCTCCTGATTGTAGAAGCTTGTGGTTAGGATTCTTGGCCAAGGACAGGGTTCAGGAGGATCGATGAGGTTACAGGGATTGGTAGGCATGAAAATAGGAAGGGTTGAGCCCATTTTAGTGCCTATCTGGGGCAACAAGGCCACATGGGCATCAGGGATTCGGGTACAGCTGTATCTAGCAGCTCAGGGCCAGGCTGCCCCTGTCAGTGTGGGTAGAGGCCAGTCCAGTGAAGCAGAGACCTCAAGCTGAGCCAAGTCAGTCAGAGTCCTTATTCCATCCACTCCAGTCTGCCTCAACCCAGAGGGTGAGATTCATTCAGTGCAAGGCTGGTTCCCAGCCAAAAGAGTTCCATGCCTGGGTTCTGGGCTTAGGACACATGGGACTAGGATATCTCTAGGAACCTGCAAGCCACAGCATCAGTGAGGTACAGGACAGCCACGAGGAGATTCCTGGGCCAGGGGATGCTGAGAAGGGCCCACTGGCTCCTTCCTCCTCCTTCCAGGCTGATTCTGGCATCCCCTCAGGGCCTCAGGGGGCCCCAAACCACTTTCCCCTGCTCCTGCTGCTGGAATTCCTCATGGGCTTGGTCCAGGTCTGCGAGCACCTCCAGCAGGCGGGCAGCTGCCTCCCTCTGCCGAGCCAGGGCATCAGTACAGGCCCCTGGGAGAGAGAAGAGGCCATAGGGTTTCAGCCAGGCCATGGCAGGCTGCTCTAGTTCAGATCCAGTGGCTGCCTCAGGCTCCGGATGTGCCTAGGGCCCCGAGAATCCTAAGATGTGCCAGAGCCGCACGTGCAGCTCCCCAACCTGCTGGTGGATTGCAAACTGGAGAGTGGGGTGGGGGTGGGGGGAAGGGGGCACGGAGACTGGGGTCGGAGGTCCTTGGCAAGTTGTGGGAGGTATCAAAGAAGAGAAAGAAAAGGGATTTCCTTATCCCCTTACCTTCCATGGCCCTGGAGCCCTGCTCTGGGTCTGCCTCCAGAGTTGTATGCATGTTGGAATCCTCCAGGAATTTCATCCTGAAAGTTAAGAGGGAGAAAACCAGGCTGGTCCCTGAGTCCCAGTCCTGCTCTCGAACCCAGAGATTCTGCTGGTTGAAGGAGACATTACAGGCTCCCACTAAACCATCATCATCGCCATCATCATCACAGCAAACATAGAGTGTCTGATGCTATTCCAAGCCTGTTCCATGTATAAATTCGTTTAATTAGCACAAAACACAGGTGGATACTTGTGGCTCCATGACACAGATGATTGCTGAGACAGAGAGATGTAACTTGCCTAAGGTTGCACAGCATAATAATTGTTACCCTTTATTATTAGAAAGGGTATTATATTTTATGTTTTTATTATATAGAAAGCTAACTATGTGTCCAGGCACTTACAAAGTGCTTTACCTGTATAAGCTCATTCGGTCCTCAGGACAACCCCATGAGGTAAGGACTGTTGGTACCCTAATTTTCCAGACTGAGAAAACTGAGGTACAGAGAAGGTAAGCAACTCGCCCAAGGTCACACAGCCAGTCCAGAACTTGAAACCAGGCAGGCCAGCTTTAGCACTCACACTGTAAGCTGGAACAAATCTCCACCGCTGAGTTACAGTGATCCTGAGGTCAGCCAAGAGGGGCTGGGGACACACATCCACACTTGATGCCTGTGTCTCAGGAGTCCTGGTTATGAAAGGATCTCAAGATCCATGGAACTTCCCTGGCAGCCCAGTGGTTAAGACTCTGAGCTTCCAATGTTGGGGGCAAGGGTTCAATCCCTGGTCGGGGAACTAAGGCCATGTGGCATGGCCAAAGTGGAAAAAAAGAAAAAAGGTCCCAAGATCTAGTTCTGTATTAGAGCCCACCTGAGGACGAAAACAGTCCTCCCCTAGAGCCTGGCCCCACCCAGAAGCTCATCAGAGGCACATGGGAAGAATGAACCGGTGATCATGGAGAGGACACAGTGACGTGGGTTGCGAGATGGGACCCACCTGAGCCGGTCCCGCCCCAGAAGCAGCTGCCGATACACCATCTGGGTCTCAGCATCAGGATCCAGTGGGTCACTCCAGTCCCCCAGGGTGACGGCCGAATGCGTGCGGCTGCAGCCAGAAGCTGGGGCGACACAGCGACATCATCTGTAACTTTGCATTCCCCTTCCAGAAGCCTCCATGGCCAAGCCCTGCCCCTTAGACTTCTAAAACCACTCTTCAAACCTACTGCTTCCTTCCAGCCACACTGCCTCTGCCTTCACCCAACAGAGCAATAGCCTTGCTTCTCTCCATGCCCCTCCCACACTCTAGGCTCAGCCACACAGACCTTTCTCGATCCTTCAGCCTGTCTTTGCTCTGCCTGAAACACTCTTCCTCGTCCCTTTCTCCAACTTCACTACTTAACTCTTACTCTTCTCACAGGTCATACTTGAGCCGCACCTCCTCCAGGAAGCCCTTCTTGCTGTCCTACCCTGGGGCTGGGCCAGAGGGGTTCACTGGCATCTCAAAAGCCTCATCTTGGCACTTGTAACACTGTATTACAATTGTCTGGTTATTCATTTATTTTCCTGAGAACAAGCCTGGCATTTGGTAGGCACTTGAAAAAAAGTATCTGTGTGCCAGGCAGTGTTCTAATTGCTTTGCATATATCAACTTATTTAATCCTCACAGCAACCCTACAAGGTGGGCATTATCATCAGGCCCATTTTACACTTGAGGAGACTAAGGCAGAGAGAGGTTAAGTAACTTGCTCAAGGCTGCAGGGCCAGCCCAGGCGGAGGTGGGACACCCTGTGATTGACAGGTGTGGAGGGCGGAGCCTGAGTCCGCCCTGCCTCCTCACCTGAGCGCTTGGCCTGGAGACAACAGGTCCAGTGCCCACTGCGGAAGGCACCGGGGTGGCAGGAAGCCAGCTTGTCCGGGTTGGGGGCGCTGGCCTTGCGCAGGGCCGACACCCATTGGTTGAGCTCGTTCACATTCTGCGGGGAGATGGAGGAGCAGTCAGAGATGGGTTGGGAGCCCAAAGGCGCCCTCTTCTCCTCCCCAATCCTGGCGGCGCCTCACCTTGCACTGGAGGTAGGTGGTGTGCAGCGCCCCTGCGCCGTCCTGCGTCACCACCTGCATCACGTGCGGCAGCTGGAAGGCGCCCTCGTCCACGCGCTCCACGGCTCGGATGTGCGACACGGGGATGGAGGCGCGCATCTGGGAGAGAGGACTGTCGCTGCAGGGCGGGCTAGGGACAGGGGCCAGGGAGACCGGGCTCGGGGACAGCTTTCCTGTGGGTGTGTGCCTCCGGCGGTGTGTTCCGGCATGGGGACAGTCAGCTTTGTGCATCTGTCCTATGTGTGTGTCCACTTGGCGGCCCTGTGAGTCCCGCAGTCTTGGCCCATCATTCTCAGTGATAACTTCTCTGGGCATCAGTTTCCATCATCACCACCATCACCATGGCAACCCCTGCTACTGCACTTGGGATGTGGTTCTAAGCGCTCTACGTTTACCAACTTATTTTATCATGACAACAGATTTCTGAGGCTGGGTCTATCATTTCTCCCAATTTACAGATGAGAAAACTGAGGCATAAGAGAATAAAGGACCCTTCAGAGGCCACTCAGCTGGTGGAGCCAGAAATGGAGCCCAGGGAGTTGAACTCTAGAATCTACACTCTGCTGATAAAGTAGAAAGAATAAGTGTAGGCACCATCTCCAGTGGTAGCTTTTATGATTTGCGGGTGTGCAGACACAGAAATGGGTAGATCCCCGTGGGTGTCTCAGTTTGAGCTAGACTTGAATGGCAGCCCCATGAGAGCAGGGAGTTTGTGTTTTATTTATTGCATTATCTCCAGCACTAGAACACTGCATGGTACACAGTAGGTACTCGATAAGTGCTTGATGGGTGAATGGATGGGTGAATGAATGCCTGGACATGAGTGCATATACCTCTGGATGAGAGATCCAATTTTCTATGAGCCTCTATGGTACGTAGGTGCATGGGTAGTTCAATGGTAGAATTCTTGCCTGCCACGCGGGAGGCCCAGGTTCAATTCCCAGCCCATGCAGCCACAGCATCCCCTTTGGGCTTCCCAGGTGGGGTTAGTAGTAAAGAACCTGCTTGCCAATGCAGGAAACAAGAGAGACTCAGATTTGATCCCTGGGTCAAGAAGATCCCCTAGAGGAGGGCACGGCAACCCACTCCAGTATTCTTGCCTGGAGCATCCCATGGACAGAAGAGCCTGGCGGGCTGCCGTCTATAGGCTAACACAAGAGTCGGACACGACCAAAGCGACTTAGCATGCATGGTATGAGGGCAGAGACCTGCCTGGAAACAGCTGAGGAGGGCTAAGCATCGTCCCTGCCCTGGGAGTGTCCACATCTGGGCGGGTACGTCCCAGCCACCACAGATGCACATGCTGAAGACTGTCTGATGGTGCCTGTAGGTGTTTGCCTGTCCCTGTTCTGTGCCCACCTGGACCCACAGGTGTAAGCAGAGCCTGGCCTTAGAATTTGAGTTTGCTAAGCTGCCTTGGGACCTTGGGCAAGTCTTTGTCCCCTCCTGGGCCTCCGTATCCCCCTGGGTACAAAGAGGCAGCTCTGTGAGGGAGGCCACTGTGGAAGTCCCCCCACCGCGGGCTGGAGCCCCACCTGCCACTCGGGACTCTTGGAGTAGGAGAGCATCTCCCCGCTGAGCCGGAAGTAGCGCTTCTTGAAGGCAAAGCGTGTGGCCAGGCCGGCGGGCTCCTCCTTGCGCTTGAGCAGGTAGCCTTCTCGGACGGTCACTGAAGGCGGGACCAGGGCCCTGGCTGGGCCCCCAGCCTCTGGAAAGTGGAGAGGGGGGATTTAGAACCCTTCCACCTTCCGAGGGTCTCCTGGAGGAGCGGGATTCTCGGCTCCCCGAGAGGCGGGAGGATGAGTAAGATGGACTGTACTTTCTCCATAGGGAATGGTATTACTGAGGGCTGGGGTAGGGAATGGGGGTGGCAGGGAGTGGGAGCCCCAAAGTTGGCCTTGGTGATCCCCTTCCAACTTGAGGGGTGTACAGGCACCAGCAGGAGTCAGTCCAGGGAGTAAGGGCCCTGGATCTAGCTACCCTTAGGGAGTCCAGACACAGGCCCTCCCACCCCCGGCATACAGGGACCCCACCAGGTCACAACCAGGCCCCCACATTCCCACAGGGTGCTCCTAGGTGATTCAGACCCAAGTATCTCATGACCTGGCCCCACATTATGATATAGACTCGTCCCTAACTCCTCTGCTTAAAACCATCCCATGGGGAGTTCCCTGGGGGTCCAGTGGTTAAGAAGCCACCTGCCAATGCAGGGAACACAACCTGGATTCCTGGTCGGGGAACGAAGATTCCGCATGCCGCGGAGTAACTAAGCCCGCAGGCCACAATTACTGAGCCCACATGCCACAACTAGAGAGAAGCCCTCGTATCACAACTAAGACCTGACGCAGCCAAATAAATAAATACTTAAATATTAACAAAATAAAACTACCCTGTGGTTCCACTTCACTCCAGGTAAGAGCCAAAATGCTTCCAGCAACCCCACATGACCTGCCCCCTCACCGCTCCTCCACTCCCTCTCGTTCATTCTTCTTCACTGCCCCCCCCCCACCGCCGCACTGTCCACCCCAGGGCCTTTGCACATCCTGTCCCCATCCCGAAACACTTTCCCAGGATCCTCACTGCTTGCTCTCTGTCCTCATTCAGGTCTTTGCTCTAATATCACCCTGGGGAGGCCATTCCTGGCCACCCTCTCTAAAAGGCTGATCTGCCACCCCCAGCCCAATATTCCCTTCCCTCCTTTATTTTTATTCCTTAGCACTTATCTCTCCCTAACACACCACATGATTTGCTAACTCATCTTGTTTACTGCCGGTTGTCTCCACCAGAATAAAACTTCCACATGAGCAGGAACTTCTGTCTCATCCACTGCTGTGTCCCCAGACCCTAGAATGGTGTCTAGAACATTTTTAGCAGGCACTTAATAGATTTCTGCCAGTGGAGTGAGTACCATGCCATGATCCCCTCTCACATCTCCACAGGGGCTGAAACAGTCTGGAGGGCCTGTATCTGTTCATCCCTGGGCCATATGCCAGGAAGGGTTCGCTGACTGACTAGCTGACCCACAGGTGCACAGTCTCAGTGAGTGCTGGGGTTGTGGAGGGGTGGCAGACGGGTAGGTCCTGAGGGTCCCGTAAAGTGACAAGTTGGCTGTGGCAAGGCCATGGGAACTCACCCGCCTTCCCATCCACGTCCACCAGCTGGTCCAGGAAGTCTCTCACCCTGGAAATACTCTGCAGCAGGAAGGGGTGTAGGGGGGCCATCCATAGCTCCTTGCCCTGGCCCAGCTGCTGGCCTAGATTTCCGATGCTCTGCACAGCCTGGAGCAAAGAAGCAGGGGGTGCTGCCAGGGCCAAGGTCACTGCAGCGGGGAAGGGCCTCTGTGGACCCAGAGAGGAGCCCCAGAGTCCTGGCTGCCAACTCAGTGCTCAACAAAAGGAGAAAGTGATAGAAGCACCTGCCTGAAAAGACATCTGTTCCTCTCTGTGCACAGATGTGTATCCCCAGTGCTTTTATTCTATCCCCCATCTAGAACCCAGATAACCTCATTCAGGACTGCTTGATCTCATCATACATACCTGAGCCCATCAGAACCTCCAAATGTGGCCCCTCTGTGAATGATGGTCTGATTCATACTAGAGTGTAAATGACTGCTAGCCTGCTTCCCACCTTCCCCCAGAAGGGGAGGGGTTTCATTCCAAAGAGGGAATTGAGAGCAAAAAGAAAGCCTTCACACTCAGGATGAAAAGCTGGGACTTCCCCGTCATGATCCAGTGGCTAAGACTCCATGCTTCCAGTGTGGGGGGCCCCAGGTTCAATCCCTGATCGGGGAACTAGATCCCACATGCCACAACTAAGAGTTTGCATGCTGCAACTAAAGATCCCACATGGCACAACTAAGACTTGGCACAGCCTAATTAATTTTTAAAAAGCTGAAGGTGCCACGTCAAACAGATGTCTCTGGGTCTCACTTGGGTCTTCCATGGGTCTGGCCTCCCAGTTTGGTCCTCCCACGCTCCTCCCTGGCTAAGAACACCCAGGATCTGGGAGGGGGTGGAGCCCTCCACTGCCTGCACCTTGGCAAGCAGCAGCAGTGAGCGGCTGGTCTGGGGATCCGCGTGCTGGTCCCGGAGGTCAAACAGCTTCGGGGTGAGGATGGCAGGTGCGAAGAATCGCAGGAAGAGAAAGCCGCTTATGGCCAGGTACTTCACGTCCTGCGGAGAGGAGCAGCAGGTGAGGGGTGTCCTCCAAACCCACTTCCCAGTTGGGGAAACTGGGACAGCAAGGACAAGGGATCGGTGGTTCTGGGAGAAGAAGTAGAAGGGGACAAGGCTCAGGAGGCCATCCTGTCTGCCAAGGAGGCTTTTCTTCTCTGGGCCTCAGTTTCCCCACCTGGAAAATGGAGTGATAATACCATTTCTGCACCTTCAGACTTAGCCAAACATCCTCAGAGTCTGCTCTGTGCCAGGCACTGTGCAAAGGGCACAGGAGGAGTCATCATTATTCCCGATTTACAGCTGAGGAAGCAGAAGCTCAGAGATGTCAACTGACTTGCCCCAGGTCACGCAGCTGGTGAGCAGAGGAAGCGGGATTCAAACCCAGATCTGTGATTTCTGATCATGAATAGCAACAGGCCAGATATTTCTCCATGTATTTGCTTATTTAACACTCACCCTTGGAGGTTCTGTGTCTCCATTTTACAGAGGAAGCAACTGAGACCCAGAGAGGGAGGGTCACTTGCCTAAGGTCACACAGCAATAAGTGGCCGAGCCAGGATTTGAACCCAGGCAGAATTTGAACTCTGCTCTTCATCACACTGTCCTGCATTCAATACTAGCTACTGGGTGTCAAAAACTAAGTCTGCACTGTCATGATTATTCCTCAAGCAATCCATGGGGTAGTACTACTATCCCCATTTTCCAGATGAAGAAACTGAGGCTTGGTAGCAAACCCAGTTCAGCTGGCTCCCTGCACAACCCCCAGTCCCAGCCTCTGCCCTCCACAAATTGTAAAGCATGGTGCCCCTTCGTGTGAGACCCAGGCCTGGGCCACCTGCACATAAGGCTGGTTCCCCCAGCTCCAGAGGGGACTTGGGAAGAGGCATGTCTCTCTCCTGGGCACTGACCCCCTCCAAATGGCTCCTCACCTACCCATCACACTCACCAAGCTATATTTAGCCCCCGAGAATATGCTGCAGCGTTTATTTAGGGGTTGTATTCACACATAAAACAATACCCTCTCTGGGTATGTGCCAACTTTCCAGGGCACCTCTGCATTGACACTGAGCGTTGCCAGAAGCTGGGTCCCTGGAGCTGCTCAGAGATGGGGGAGGAGGTCCCACAGATCTGGAACCCCAAACTGCCCCCAGGCTGCCCCCCACCTCAGCCTGCCACATTCCTGGGTAACTTTAGCCTTTGATGTCAGCTCATTAACTTCCTCCTTTCGTGAGAAGGAAGGACCAGGTGTCAGAGTGGCAGAGACAGGGTTTGCTTGGGTCCCTCTGACCCCCTCCATCTTCGTGGGCATGAGGAAGTCTCTGTTCCCTGCCCGCAGCCATTGCTCACTGGGGGACACTTGGGTGTCATGGATCGGGGCTCCTCCCACAAGGGCCAGGCTGTCTGGGGAGCTGGGCTCCCGCTTCCCCCAACCCCACCCCGGATGTGTCCCACTTAGCACCTCCTCCAGCGGCCCAGGCAAGAGCCCCACAGTGTGGGGTGTAAATCAGCCTCATCCCAGTTGGAGGCCCAGGCTCAGGTCTGAGGAGGAGGATGAGGGGAGGAGGGAGAGATTCCCCCCTGGGAGTCTGGAGGCTGAGCCTTGAGTCCACAACTCTTAGCCAAAGCACCTCACCTCTCTGGGCCTCAGTTTCTTCCTCTGTAAAATGGGATAATACTGGCACCCACCTCACAGGGTGGATGTGAAGACTAGATGAGGTAATAAATATGCAAAACAAAGTCTGACCCCTAGTCAGGGCAGTATATAGTGTTGTTGTGGTGGTTGTTTGGTCACTCAGTCATGTCTGACTCTTTGCAACCTCATGGACTGTAGCCCGCCAGGCTCCTCTGTCCGTGGGATTCTCCGGGCAAGAATACTGGAGGGGGTTGCTGTGTTCTCCAGGGGATCTTCCCAACCCAGGGATGGAACCTGCATGTCCTGCATCTCCTACATTGGCAGGCAGATTCTTTACCACTAAGCCACCAGGGAAGTCCCAATATATGCAGTGCTAGCTGCTGCTTTTATTATCATCCTCATCATCACCACTATCATCACCCCTGGGCCCCAGATCCTGCCAGAACACTGTCCCCACTTCTGCCAAGACACACAGCCCCTCAGGGTGGGCAGCCCAGGCTCTGTCCCGCTCCTCCCCTGCCTCTCCCTGCGGCCCTGGCCAAGCCACTGCCCCTCGTCAGCCTCAGTCTCCCCATCTGCCCAATGGGACCGCCTGGCCCACCTCATGCTCCGCCTGGGGAAAACGCTCCTCCACGCGCTGGCGCAGCTGCTTGAAGGCGAGGCGCATGGCGGGCGGGCAGCGCCCCACGGATCCCACAATGGCGTCCACGATAGGCCCCAGGTAGCCCGTCAGCAGCCCCAGGCTGGCCTCCCGCACATGTTCCTCGGAGGGTGCACCCTTGAAGGAGATTCTCCTGGAGAAGCAAGTGGAGGGTTGTGCCTCAGAACCCAGCATCTGCCCACTCAAAACCCTCTACTGGCCCCTACTAAGCTCAGAGAGCACCCACCTTCCCATCCCTTCTCCATGGCCTCCCCTCCTACTGGTCCATTCCCGCTGCGGGGAGTCACCTCCTCAAAGAGGACGTCTCTCCCCCACTGCTCACCATCACGGACCCGGGTTCCCTGCATTTTCAGTGCAGACCCGCCAGACTGCACTGCTGCCCCAGGACCTTTGCACTTGCTGTTTCCCCTGCCTGGAACATCTTCCAGCAGACCTGCACACGACTCCTTCCCTCACCTTCTCCAAGCTTAGACTCCACATCCCTTTCTCTGTGAGGCTGTCCCTGTGACCTCCCTATGGAATATCACAAGCCCCTCCCCTGCTTCTGGCTCTTCCCATGACCCTCCCTCACTTTACTTCCCCCCATTTCACTAATCACCTGCAAGAACCTTCTTTAGTTTATTAATATTACCTGTCTCCCCCCAAAAGACAGATTTGTGTCCATTTGTTTCCTGATACAAACTCAGCGTTCAGCCTAGTGCTTGGCACATACATGCATGTGTGTGTGTTGGGGGGGATGCGCTCAGTCACTCAACTGTGTCCAACTTTTTGCGACCCCATGGACTATAGCCCCCCAGGCTCCTCTGTCCATGGAATTCTTCAGGCAAGAATACTGGAGTGGATAACCATTCCCTTCTCCAGGGGATCTTCCTGACACAGGGATCGAACCCAGGTCTCCTGCATTGCAAGCGTATTCTTCTGAGCCACCAATGTCACCTTAAGTAGCCTGATTGTTCCCATTTAACAGATGAGGAAACTGAGGCTCAGAGAAGTCCCCTTGCCAATAGGTGGCAGAACATAGATTAGAACTCAGGGCTGCCAGTTCCAGAGTCTGTCTGCACCCTGCCCTGCCCAGTCCCCAGATGCCCCTGTTCCCTGCGGGCACCCGCTGAGTCCCACTGTCTTTGCCAGCTGTCCTGGGAAAAGCCCTGGCCTTGGGGTTTCACAGATGGACTCTGCCCTTCTATTCAGGGGCTGCATTCAAATCCCCACTTGGCAACTTCCCAGCTGTGCAGCCTTAGGCAGGTGACCTCCCCTCTCTGAGGCTGTTTCCTTGTCTGTAAAAAGGGGTCCTAATGCCTGCTTCTGGGTGGTCAGAAGGGGTGGGCAGCACTTGCTGGGCAACGTCCAAAGAGAAGGAAAGAACCTCTCCTGTTTCCACCATGGTCCCCTGTGGACTGCCCAGCAGCCAACTCTGATGGCTTGGTAAGAACAAGCCCACCTGCCTGAGCTGGAGGAAAAAAAAGTCCTGGAAAGAAAAGAGGAGCCCAGGAGACATGGAATGACCCCCCAACCCCGTCATTGCCCTGCCCCCTAACCCCATGACATCAAGCACTGCAGCAGGCCAACCCCTCCACAGACCCTCCCCCAAGGGCCTCAGCCACCACCAAAATAATAGAAATATTAGTACTTCCGGAGTACTGGTTAGTGCTGGGCTTCGTGTGTATGACTAAGTTCATTCTCCCGATAGCCCATCAGGTAGATATTCACGAGGCTTGAAATAACCTGCCCACCAGTAATGGCAGAGCTGGGATTTGAACCCAGGGCGCTCACGTCTCAGAGTCCCGCCTGGAACCACCGCACCACACAGTCTAAGGGGCTGGCTGCTCTCAGGGGAGGCTGTGAGACTGTAGAACTAGCGCTCCCGAGCAGGAAGAGGGGTGGGGTGGCAGAAGGCACAGACCGGGCCCGACAGGTCTGCCAGGCAGACGGGGGGTTGTGGCGGGTTCACCCCTCAGGTCCGGCTCACCGGGTGCGGCCCAGGTCCATCTTGCAGGGATCCAGCTCCACGTACTTCCTCTCCTCGAAGACGCGGTTGATCACTGGCCTCAGGACCTCATGCAGATAGGGCATGCCCACGAGCTGGGGGCAGGGGGCACCATACGGGGCGGGGCTGAAGGCAAGGCCGGGGTGTGCCCATGAGCTGGGGGCGGGGGGGGCCATGCAGGGAGACGTTCAGAGAGAGGCGGGGGGCCTGCCCCTGGGCTGTGCTGGGGGTGCAACTCAGGGCGAGGCCAGCCACCAGCCCCCCAGTTTGGCTGCCCAGGACCACCTGAGGCCAGCCAAGCTCTGGGCTCCGAGTAAGCACTGGGAAGGGAGTCCCCGTGAGGAAACGGCCGCTGGATCGCCCACCAGCCCCCTAGGCCTTCACCTACTCACCTTCATAAACTGTTCCATTGACTTGGACGCCAGGGAGTTAGAACGGAAGAGGGTGTTGGGGTCAGCTGAGAGGACAGAGAGAAGCGTTTGCTGGGATGTAGGGGGCTGGATCCATCTCACCACCCCCACCCAAGGTTGGGAGGGGGCAGTGGTCATGATCTTTCCGGCCTCAGGAATCAAGGAGATCTGCCACATCAACTCCTTTCACGTTACAAAGGCCCAGAGTGGTTAAGTGAGCTGCCTAAGGTCACACAGCACATGAGTAGTAAAACCGGGTCCTGAACCCAAGACCATGCTCCCAGCTGGCTGGGGGTTCCCAGCCCCTGTCGCCCCAACACACAAAGACACAGCAGCCCCTGCCGTCTGCCTGAGCTCCCCAGTTCTCTCTCAGAGACCCTCTGCAGACCCATCCTTGGGGAGTGATGCCTGGGGGTGGTCATGCAGGCAACTCACTGGTCCGTGCCACCTCGCGTCGGGTGAGATAGTCCAGAAAGGGTCCAGTCAGGCCCTGGCCCAGAAAGAGCTTCACCAGCTTGGTGGCCAGCTCCTGGCGGCAGTCCCCCGAGGTCAACTCCTCCAGGACAGCCAAAGGGCTGGCGGCATCCTCCTGCACAAGGACAGGAGGCAGGAGAGGTGGCCTGGGGCCCTGGGACCCCAAAACAGAAGAGCTCAGCTAGACATCCCTAAAGCAGAGGGTGGCCATGACCCAGATCCCCCCCACACACACCCCCAGTGACGCACTCACCTCTGCCAGCCCCAGCACCGACTCCATGAGCAGCTCCCTGAGTGGCTGGTAGTACTGTGAGGGCAGGACACAGTCCTCGGTCAGACGCACCTTCAGCCTCAGAGCACCCAAGCTGCCGCTGGCCGGGGCCAGAACACAGGAAAAGGAACATAAGTATGTATGGGCAGGTGCAGAGAGCCCAGAGAGGCAGGTGTGAGCGCCGGTGAAGAGCATGGATAATTGTCAAACAAGACAGGTATGGGCAGGTGTGAACAGGTGTGGGCAGTATAAACAGGGGTGAACAGATATCGACAGGTATAAACAGGAATGGACATGGGCAGGCAGTGTAAACAGATCCGGCCAATGTAGAAAGTTGAGGCCAGTGTAAACACAGGTATACAGGAACGGATGGTGTGAACAGGTGTGTGGACAGGTGTGGAGGGACCAGAAATCCGGCACACACACCAGATTCAACTGGTGTGTTTGCAGGTGGATGGGAATAAGGTGAACTCATTTGGACACATGTAAACACACATGGTGAGACATTCAGTAAGCGTTTGTTAAATGAACGAAGGGACGTGGTGATGGCGTGTGGGCTGATGTGGGCGCCCATGAGGCCTGGCCCGCAAGCGGAAGACGGAACCCAACATGCTTCCAGCCCGGCCTCCTCCCACTGTACCCACATTTACCCAGAATCCTCCTCTGCTCTGGGAAAGGGCTGGAGGCGGAACCAGCCATTGGGCGGGTTGTGTTGCAGGACCTGTGGGGGGAACTCCACCTGTGGGGCGACACACAGACCCTCAGCAGAGCTCTGCCCTGCTGGGCCCTGGAAGAAGAGTTGGGCTGCCCACCCAAGGAGGGGTGGCAAAGCCCACCCAGGGTCAGCTCCTCCTCCCCCACCGTGTTCTATCAACACAACGATGTCGACACTCTGTCCCCCAGTCCCCAATTATTAGCTCTTGCCAGGGCACTGAAGGCCTCCAGGGAACACTTAATCTACAATTGAGGAAACTGAGGCTCAGAAAGGTGGAGTGACTTGCCTAAGGTCACACAGCGACTAGAGATAGCATGTCTGGAGTGAGTGTATTTTCAGCTCCATTGAGGGACAAAACTTGCATCTATCAAAAGGCTTAAAGATAGTCTAGAAGGTCAAGTCCCACCCTCCCTCTCTCTTTAAATAACAACTTTATACATATATAATTTATATCCCATATAATTCACCAATTTAAAGTAATTCAGTGGTTTTTAGTATATTCACAGGTTGTGCAACTACCACCACTAATTTCAGACCATTTACTATCAGCTACTCTGGCCAAAGAAAGCCTATATCCATTAGCAAATACTCCCCATCCTCCAGTCCCTGGCAACCACTAATTTTTCTGTCTTTATAGATTCTCTTGTATTTAACTTATATGCGGAGTACATCATGAGAAAGGCTGGGCTGGAAGAAGCACAAGCTGGAATCAAGATTGCCAGGAGAAATATCAATAACCTCAGATATGCAGATGACACCACCCTTGTGGCAGAAAGTGAAGAACTAAACAGCCTCTTGATGAAAGTGAAAGAGGAAAGTGAAAAAGTTGCCTTAAAGCTCAACATTCAGAAAACTAAGATCATGGCATCCGGTCCCATCACTTCATGACAAATAGATGGGGAAACAGGGGAAACAGTGGAAACAGTGACTGACTTTATTTTTTGGGGCTCCAAAATCACTGCAGATGGTGACTGTAGCCATGAAATTAAAAGACACTTACTCCTCGGCAGGAAAGTTATGACCAACCTAAACAGCATATTAAAAAGCAGAGACATTACTTTGCCAACAAAGTCTGTCTAGTCAAGGCTATGGTTTTTCCAGTGATCATGTATGGATGTGAGAGTTGGACTATAAAGCTGAGTGCTAAAGAATTGATGCTTTTGAACTGTGGTATTGGAGAAGACTCTTGAGAGTCCCTTGGACTGCAAGGAGATCCAACCAGTCCATCCTAAAGGAGATCAGTCCTGAGTGTTCATTGGAAAGACTGATGTTGAAGCTGAAACTCCAATCCTTTGGCCACCTGATGGAAAAAGATGACTCACTGGAAAAGACCCTGATGCTGGGAAAGATTGAGGGCAGGAGGAGAAGGGGATGACAGAGGATGAGATGGTTGGATGTTGTCACTGAGTCAATGGATGTGAGTTTGAGCAAGCTCCAGGATTGGTGATGGACAGGGACAACTGGTGTGCTGAGGTCCATAGGGTCACGAAGAGTCGGACACTACTGAGCGACTGAACTGAACTGAACTGAACTGATAAATGAAATTATGTAATATGTGGGGAGTTTAGGACAGGCCTCTTTCACTTAGCATTGTGTTTTCGAAATTCATCCATGTTGTGTGGATGAATGTGTCAGGATGAATGTCACAGGATCCATGTGTCAGGATGTCATTGCTTTTTATGGCCACATAATATTCCACTAGGTAAATATACTATATTTTGTTTCTTCATTCATCTGTTGATAGACATTTGAGCTGTTTCTACTTTTGGCTATTTATGAATGATGCTGCTATAAACATTAACGTAAAATGTTGTGTGTGGATATGTGTTTCCCTTTCTCTTTGGGACATATCTAAGAGTGCAATTGCTGGGTCATGTGGTAACTCTAACTACTGAGGAACTGCCAGATTTTTCCAAAGCAGCAACACCATTTTACATGCCCTGATGACTTTGGTGAAGCATGTGGTCATTTCAAGTGAGGTCCATGACCAAGTCTCCCTCTTATTTACTCTAATCTTGCCTCCTTTTAAAAACTGGCAGCTTCAGGATTTCCCTGGTGGCTTAGTGGTTAGGACTCGGCTTTCACTGCCACGGTCCAGGTTCAATCCCTAGTCATGCGACCTAGCCAAAAAAACAAAAAAGCTGTCAAAACAAAAATGCTGAGTATACATCCACTCACTACTCCTGAGAGGCAAGAAAAATAGTACCCATTTTACAGATGGGATGACTGAAGTTCCAACAGAAAGACCTTGAGCCCAGTGCATCCAGAAATAAGAGTTAGATTCTGGATTCAGAGAGACCTGAACTCAAATCCTGACTCTGCCATTTCTTAATCATATGACCTTGGGAAAGCCACTTCACCTCTCTGAACCTTAGTCTTCCCATCTGTAAAATAGAGACAGCAATGGTCCCAGCCTCTTAACAGTGGCCATCAAGGTTATATAAATGAAGTGATGCTGGAGAAGCACTTAGCACAGTGAAGCACACAGTCACCCTGGCTACTCTCATCCCGGAATAAGAATCTGGGCCCACCCTTGACCTTAGGTAGGTTCCTGCACCAATGGGATCATGGGACTCTGTCATGCAGGCCTGGCCAAGGTTCCTCATAAGGCAAACGTCACATCTACCCTTCCAAGTGAGCCCCTGGATGCCCAGCCCTTCTCCCCAGTCCCCCTTGGAGGCAGTGGTGAGCCATGGAGGGTGTCTAGGGGGTGCTCACCATTCCCAAGAAGTCATTCTTGCCAACCATGTCCCAGTCCCAGAGTTCCACTCGCAGAGGGGATGGGGAACCTGGAATCTCCCGCAGCTCCAGCACCTCATCCCAGTGTGGGAAGCGAGTTTTCTTAATGGTCTGGGAGAGGAGGGAGTGAGAGACAGAGAGAGCTACTGGGACCATTCTTGTCTCCATTTTACAGATGGGAAGGCTGAGGTTCAGAGAAGTTAAGTGGCTTTCCCAAGGTCACTTAATGTCCCAGTCTCCCAGCTCCTCTCCACCACTTACCGAAGTCTCCAAGCTCTGGCTGCCCCAAAACACACGCGCAAATGGGTCAGACGTGCCAGAGATGTCTCGGGGGGCCAGGTCCCTGGGGACAGATGAGGTAAGGAGTGGGGATCACAGGACCCTTGAGGACCAAGACCCAAGCCTTGGGGAAGGGGTTCAGGGTAGACAATTCAAATGTTGCTGATTTCCAAGACAACAAAAGAGTACATCGTAGGGATTTAGCAAAGAGCATCCCTCACCAGGCCCGTCCAAACCTGGTATCTTCCTTTTGATTAATGCTACCCTACGAGGACACATTACTATGCCCACATTTTCTAGGTAAGGAAACTGAAGCAGAGAAAGGTGAAGCTGAACATCACAAAGCAGCAGGTGAAGGTGCAGTGAGGAAGGGAAAGGGAGCCTCTGTTTCCCTGGAGCCCATGGATGGGAGACCAGATGCCAGATGCCAGGGTTCGTAGCCCGGATTCTCCCATTCACTGGCTGGCTGTCACTGGGAGAAGTCACTTCACCTCCCTGAGCCTCAATTTCCTCATCTGGAAAATCAGAGTAATAACAGACTGACCTCACAGGGCCAAGGGATGAGATGACATGTGGAGAGTGCTCAGCTCACTCATTCACTCAACAAACACTCCTACCCACACTAGGACCAAGAAAAGGCATGAGGAAGGGACCCTCTGCCTCTGGTTGCCATGACAACCCAAGTCTCAGCCTCTCCCACCCCTCCTTCCCAAGGTCCCCCAAATCCAGGGACCCTCTCCCCCCCACACCCAGGGGCTGCTTGTTTCCTCCTGCTGTTTCTCTCCCACCCCGCTTGGCATCCAAAGCCTTCTTTGGTTTCCTAGGAGCCAGCCTAGTTGCTAAGCGACAGCAATCGGTCCCTCTCCTCCTTGCAAGGATCCTGCATAGCTTTGTAGCTGGGGGGGAGGCCATGGGCACAGAGTAAGTGAGGAGTCCCTACCCCAGAAAAAGTCCTTTTGCCTGTCCTATGCCTGCCTGCTACTCCAGTCAATCTCCAGGGAGCTCCAGCTGGGGGTAGAAATCTGGAAGTGGTGGGAGAGGCACAGAGAGGGCAAGAAAAGGCTTTAAGGTCACAGAGCAAACTAGAAATAGAGACCTAGTCCAACTTGGGTGAGGACTGGCCTAAGAGTAAGAATAAGGGGAGTAAGGTGTGGGGAAAAACATGGGCAGAAAACAAAATAAGACGTGGAAGGGCGAAAGGAGTGGAAATAGTCAAGGAAATAGTGACGGGGCAGCTGAGAACGAGAGGGGAGTGATAAATAGACAAGAGGGAAGATGGGTATCCCAGGAGTGCATCCGTCTTTTTTCTGATGTTTCCTTGGGACAGGACCTGCCCCTCCCTTTCTCCCAGCCCACATGACTTGAGTGGGTTGATTCCTCCCTCTCTGCCAGGAAGGGGCTTGCAACTCAGGTCTGACCAATCAGAGTCAGTGGAATTGGTTCAATGATAGGCAGGTACTCCAAACTGGGTCAATAAGAATTAGTCCCAGGATATTGGTTGGAAATGGTGGAAGATAGTTTTTTCCATTGGAGCTGCCAAATTGGTAGGATGCCAGTCTGGAGCTGTTAGGGTCAGCTTTGCCCCTACCTGAGGAGAAACTGTCTAAGAATAAAGTTAATACAAAAGACACCCAAGGAATCTATGTCTACAGATTCCTGATGTCTCTGTTGGAGCACCTGGATCCAGCCGTGCCTGAAGCTGCATGTCATTCATATGAGCCAATCTCCTTAAGCCAGTATAAATTGGGTGTCTATAACTTATGATTTGATTAATACATCTCCACACCCATCTGCCTGATCATCTGAGTATTTGCTGGTCACTGGGGACCCAACAAAGATTTTGCTCATGTTTTAACCCAAGAAACTTGCAACCTGGTGAGCTTGGACTGTTTGCCTTACAAAGGATGTCAGTTTTGAGCCCAGAAGTATCTCAGGAGTGAGGTGGTCTCAAGGTAGCTGGGAGGAGTCCAGTGGGTTCCTGCTCATTCTCAGACCACCCCCCTACCACATCCTCACCCCCATCATGACCATACCTAGCTTGGAGCACGTGACAGCGAAGACAACGGCCCCGCACGTCCTCCAGCATCTGCACGGCCAGGCAGATCTCACCCTGCACCTCTGCATCTGGGTCCACGCGGCTCAAGTTGATCCAGCTGTCGATTCCTGGAGAGCACAGGCACCAACATTCATTAAGCACCTACCACCATCTGGGCATTGCATTATCTTTAAAAATTCAATTAACGTTAAAAAGATATTGAGTCATGGACCTCTCATTAGCCTTCTGTTATAGGTACTGTAGTTATCCCCACTTCCAGATGAGGAAAAAGAGGCACAGCAAGGAAGGAGCTAGTAAACAGCAGAGCTAGGATTCAAATGCAGGTGGCATAGTTCTAAGGGCCAGTGCTCCTAACCATGTACTATCACCTCTTCATCCTAGTATATGAAGCCCTCCATCATTTACTCTCCCCTCAGGGAAAAAAAAGAAACACTTGGGCATTCCTATCTCTGAGACTTCTTATAGGCTCTTGGCCTGAATCAGTCAAGTCAGTCTTGATCTTCTCAATCTTAACCTTTCCTTCTTTCTCTCTCTCTCTGTCTCTCATTCTCTCAACACATTAAAGATACTGTTCCAGGGACTTCCCTGGCAGTCCAGTGGTTAAGATTCTGCACTCCCAACGCAGCAGGGGGTGGGTGGCCATGGGTTTGATCCCTGGTCGGGGAACTAAGATCCCACACAGCAAGTGGCATGGCCAAGAAATTTTTTCTAATTAAAACTAAATAAATAAAATTTTTTTAAGATACTGTGCCACTGACTTCCAGCTTCAGTTGTAGTTACTGGGAAGTCATTTCAGCCTAATAATTGATCTTGCATGAATGGTCTATCTTTTCCAAGTTTAAGGACTAAGTCTTTGATGTTTTTTGCAGTCTCCCCACAGTATATCTAGGTAAGGATTTAAAACAAAAACAACAACAACAACAAAAACCCTGTTTTACTAGGTCATCAATTTTTTAGAATCATCTCCTCTCCCCAGCTTTTTCTATATTTTGCTTCTAGGACTCCAATTAAATGGATGTTAGAGACTTTCTCAGTTATTTTCTATGTCTTGAGCTTCTCTTATATGCTTTTCATTTCTCTGAGCTGAGGTTTAAATAATTTCTTTAGATCTCTCTCCCAGTTCACTAATTCTGACTTCAGCTCTAAAGAATGATGTGCCACTCATCCACTTGGTTTTTAAGGTCAACAATTGTACCTTTTATCTCTAAGCATTTGATTTGGTTATCTTCCAAGTCAGTCTATTTTTTTTAATGTATTGCTTTAATTTATCATGGTTATTTCTGGCCCTTCCAGGTGATTAAATTTTATTTATTGAATTTTAAAAATTCTTATATATCATAAATACAAAGTCTAAAGTCTTTACAGGTCTAAATCTGATGGTCATCATTTCTGCTGACCCTTGTTCTTGGTGGCTCACTTCCTTGTATGTGTGATGATCTTTGAGCTCACTCTGTGGGAAATTTAACATGAGGACGCCTATCCCTGGAGAGGAGTGGCAGTTGCTTAGGACCTTTGAAGGGGAATTCTCAGGTTCAGTAATAGCCATCTTCCCCCTGGCCTAAGATTTAGTCTGTTGACTGTGAATCTGATATTGACGTTAACTTTCAGGGAAATCCTTCCTGAGTCCCTTAGCTCTTGCTCACCACTCCATGTTAGGTTTTAGCTCATGATTCACCGGGAGTAGAGGGAGACATAGAAGGGGGCATGGCAACCGCTCCAGTGTTCTTGCCTGGAGAATCCCATGGACAGAAGAGCCCGGCGGCTACAGTCCATGGGGTCACAAAGAGTCAGACACGGCTGAAGAGACTTAGCACACAAGCTTGCAAGCAAAGAGAGGAATGCTGAATGCTCTTCACATCCTTCCAATAATGTGTTAGGAATTGCATCTAATTCAGGATCTCACTGGTATGTGGCCAGAGAGCCATTCTGTGGATCTAGTCCCCCATGCTGCCGGAAGTATAAGTTCTACTTTACCTCTCTATCTCTTTTGTTACTCCCAAGTCCAGGATACCATAAGCTGTTTCTAACTTGATTAGGTATCTGTTGCAATAATCAAATTAGAAAAGTGAAGTTCCATCTCACCTCACTTCACTTGGTATTGTCTAGACTAAATGTAAAGTGCTTAGCGTTGTGGCTGGCACATAATAAGCCTTCACTAAATAGAAGTGATGATTATAATGGTTGGCACATAGTGTGCTGTCAACTAATGCTCACTGATGCAAAAATATATTATTATATTATTCAATAAATGGTGTCAAGACAACTAAGAATCATCTAGACCAAAGCAGTAAAGTTCAATCCCTATTGGATACTTTGTATCTGGGTAAGTTCCAAATAGATCAAAGACTTGTCTGTTAAAAAAAAATGGGAACAAATTGTTGCTAGAAAGAATCATATAAAACAATCTGTCCTAATCTCAGGACCGAGAAGGACTTTCTAGGTGTTACATAAAATCAAGTGCCCCCCCACACGCAAATTTTGATTACAGAAAAAGAAGCCAATTTTCTACTGGAAAAAATGATAAGTGAAGTCAAAATATAAGCCACAAAGGAGAAAAAAAAATTTTGCAGCTAATGTGACAATGTTTATTTTCCTCATGTAAAAAGATCCCCCACAAAAAAAACTAAGAAAAGGCAAACAACCCAGTGGGTGAAAAATACACATACAATGTGAATAGACAATAGACACACAAAAAAAGGAAATAAAGAGACTCTTGAGTATATAAAAAGGTCTTCAAACTTACTTATACAGAAATGCAAAACAACCCACACAACGAGCCAATTTTTTAACCTATCGGATTCAAGATCCAAAGGTATGGCATTTGTTGACAAGGTTAAAGGGTAGATTAAATCACTTACTGTTAAGTAACTGGAGAGTAACTTAACAATGACTATAACTATCAAACGTGCTAATGTGGATACTCTTTGATCCAGCAAATCCACCTCTAGTAATTCATTATGCTGATTGATATAACTGGCATATATGGGGACTTCCCTGGCGATCCAGGGGTTAAGACTCCTTGCTTCCAATGCAGGGAGCATGGGTTCGATCCTTGGTTGGGGATCTAAGATCCAACATACAGCACTGCACAGCCAATTTTTTTTTTAATTAATATAAACTTGTATACATGTGTGCAATCACATTTGTCCAAGGCTATTCATTGCAGCATTGTTTGAACTAGGAAAACATTGTCAATAACCCAGTGCACATCAAGAAGGCACTTAGCAAAATAAATGATGGTACATCCACAAAACGGAGTGCCATGAAGTCATACTAAGAGCAAAGAATGCAGAAGCCCTTGAGACATTAATATGGAAAGATCTCCAAGATACACAGCGAAGTGAAAAGACAGGATACAGAACAGTGTGTTTAATAGAGTCCTACTATTATAAAAAATAAAAAAGTGAAATAGCTCAGTCGTGTCTGACTCTTTGCGACCCCATGGACTATAGTCCACCAGGCCCCTCTGTCCACGGGATTTTCCAGGCAATTACTGGAGTGGGTTGCCATTCCCTTCTCCAGGGGGATCTTCCCGTCCCAGGAATTGAACCCAGGTCTCCCATATTGTAGGCAAACGCTTTAACGTCTGAGCCACCAGGGAAGCCCTATTTCTATAAGCAGAAAACAAAACACATATAGTAGAAAGAGCACAGACTTTGCAACTAGACCACTTGCTTCAAATCCCAGCTGTCCCACTTAGTCACTTTGGATCTTGGGCAAGTTATTTAACCCCCTGTGCCTCAGTTTGTTCACCTATAGAATGGGCATAGGGTTTCCCTGGTGGCACTGGTGGTAAAGAACCCTCCTGCCTATGCAGGAGACATAAGGGACGTGGGTTTAATCCCTGGGTCGGGAAGATCCCCCTGGAGGAGAGCATGGCAACCCACTCCAGAATTCTTGCCTGGGAAATCCCATGGATAGAGGCGCCTGATGGGCTACAGTCCATGGGGTCGCAAACAGCTGGACATGACTGAGCATGTGCACACAGAATGGGCATAACAAGGGTACCCACCTCTTAGGGTTATTAGAATAATTAAGTGAATTGATACGTGTAAAGCACTTAGAAAGTGATCAGCACACAGTAAGCACTACATAAACGTTTGCTGCTATTACTGTTGCTACTTGCCTGCATATGTTTTTTTTAATATTTATTTTATTTTATTTATCTGTCTGTGCTGGATCTTAGTTGCAGCATGCGGGACCTTTAGTTGCAGCACAAAAACTCTTAGTTGTGGCATATGGGATCTAGCTCCCCGACCAGGGATCAAACCCGGGGGCCCTGCATGGGAGTGTGAAGTCTCAGCCACTGGACCACCAGGGAAGTCCCTTGCTTACGTCGGTTTAGAATGTCCCTAGAAGGACACACGAGATACTGACAACACGGGGCTGCGAATGGAGTAGCTGGGGTAAGAGGGACAGTCTCACTGCTAACTGTCTCTCTTGAATATTGAACGTAAAAAAGTTAACTGCTCAATAAATGAATTAAATTCAAGTCTGGGCTTCCCTGGTGGCTCAGTGGTAAAAAAAAAAAAAAATCTACCTGCCAATGCAGAAAACACAGGTTCAGTGCCCGATTCGGGAGGATCCCACTTGCCATGGAGCAACTAAGCCCATGTGCCACAACTACTAACCCTGTGCCCCAGAGCCCAGGAGCCACAACTACTGAAGCCCCTGTGCCCTACAGCCCCTGCTCCACAACAAGAGAAGCCACTGCAATAAGAAGCCTGTGCATGGCAACTAGAGAGTAGCCCTCACTCGCTGCAACTAGAGAAAAGCCCATGCAGCAACGAAGACCCAGCACATGCAAAAAACTAAATAATACAAATTTTTTAAAAAATAAAATTCATAACAAAAGCAACAACCAAAATAATTTCCTCCGAAGGCTCTGAGTTGCCCCGTGCTGCTTGCTATGCCCCGGCAAGCGCCACCCCCCTTCCCTCTGCCTGGAACCCTCACCCACCTCGGGGGTCCGCTGTAATGGCCTCCCTGCTCAGCGAGATCTTGCCTATGATGTCATCGTGCCTGCAGAAAGGCAGGCAGGTGAGGGTCCAAGTCAGGGACCCCTGCCCCGCCCGTGGAGAGGTGGGTGCAGATGTCAATGGCTGGGTGGACAGGTACTGTGCTTTCGGGTGTCCCGCCTTCCCTCAGATGCCCAGATTTGGGTCCCCAGCACACACACCCCACCGTGTCCTCGTCCAGCACGTAGAAGGCCAGATGGTGGAAATCCAGGGGCAAGTGCACGGTGTACTCCTCCCCCCAGAAGGGGCTCAGGCTCCGCCAGATGGTTGCTGTCCTGCAAAAGGGGGCACAGGGGGGTCTTTGGGCCACACGGGCAGCAGATACCTGGGGACACACACACACAGACACATACACACCCAGAGCTACTCAAACACAAATACAGCTACACATACACACTCACATAGACCCAAGAACCCTGATATAGAGCTACAGATACACACACAAACCATAACACATACCCAGAGACCTGGACACACACACACACACACAGAAACAAACATTCATAGATATACCAAGGAAGCCAGAGACACAAAGAGACACATGCACACATATACAGATACTCATATGCCTCTTCAATAATTTCTAGAAACATACAACTATATGTTTCTACATACAGACAAGGCAGACCCACACAGAGAAAACATTCATACAGATAACACAAACAAAAGAAATGCGCAGAACATGGAGACACACACAGACACACAGACACACATTCACATACACAGAGTAATACCCGGCAGAGATACACAGAGAAGATCACACAAACCCTCAGTAACAGACAAGACACACAATTCCATTCATCCATCCATTCATTCATTCATTCACTCCATAAACACTCACCCTGACTATGTGCCAAGTCTTGGGGGCTATGGGGAATCAGAGGAAGAGGTGCCAAGGTCCCCACCCCCACAGAGCTCCCCCAGCAGAAAGGGGCTCCCTCCCGAACCCTTATGACACAATGAGAGAAGTCCTGTGATTGGTGAGCCCAGCAGTGCCCACTGGGCTGAGGACAGGAGGGGTCAGGAAAGGCTTCCCGCAGGAGCTAGTCAGGCAAAGCAGAGGATGAAGACAATCCAGATGGCTGGAAGAGCATGTGCCAAGGCACTGAGGCAGGAATGGTGAATTTGAGGAACAAGAAGATGGTGGCTGAGAGGCAGGAAAGTGTGAGGGGCCAGGGGACCATGAAGTCAGCAGGGGCCAGAGCACTCTCAGCAAGAGGGAACCCCAGAAGGATTGGGGACCAAGACAGACCCAGAAACAGACACACACCTCTTCATCCCAACACCTCTGCAGATGCACTGCCCTTTATCCAACAGCAAAAAGAGAACTCACTTTGCCCAGTCAACACACACTCAAGTTTACAGCTGCAAAATCTGGCCGACACACCTGCCTCTGCCTTCTTCCTTCTGAGGCAGGAGGTAGATGGGCCCCCTTCAGGGTAAAGCGATTGGAGATTCATTCCCTATGGACTAAAACTCCAAGACAATAGCAGGATGATTAAGGGAGAGGCTGGGCCCTGCCCAGACCACATACTTCTCATTCTGGAAGTCAGGAGACCTCTGTGACCACACATGCGCAGAAAGGCTCCTTGAGGTCAAAGGGGAACGATGTTGACTAAGGCCAGGCGACCCACAGGCCTCTTCAGTAGAGTCCATCCTGGCTAAGAGATGCATGCACACATGGAAGGATCCTGAGATACACGAAATACACACTGTGGACCAGGTAAATCAAAGTAATTGGTCAAAGAAAACCTGGAAGAAATGCCCCATAAAAGTAATTCAAACTACCACAAGGGTGCAACTCAGGGACCCGCCCTCTGAGTCTGCCCTTATGCCTATCCACCACACATAGTGTACTCTTTGCCCTCTTAATACTTGACTTGCTTCACTACTTTCCATCTTTTTGGGAATTCTTTTCTGCAAAGCCCAAGGGCCAGGGCCCTTGTCACTGATCACTGGTCTAGTAGATGAGCATCTGGTGCTCTCACCATCACAACCTGGCCTCAATCTCTGGCTGGGAACTCAATCCCCACTTCGCTTCCACCACACTCTTCCCCAGTAGAGTGTGAACATGACAGACCAGAGCCGCTCCATCAGACCCACCCTTCTTTCCAAATACTCTCATCCCCGCTACCCCACCCTCTTTCCAATTGGAAGTCCCCCCAGGCTCCCAAGCCCCTGAACTTGGAGAGACCTCAGAACTCAGAGAGGGGGAGACAGCAGCCTGGGGTCACACAGAAAGTCAGTCTGTGGGCGTGGGGTCACAGAGTGTGGTAAGGGGTCAGGGTAAACCCAGAGTGATGGGGATAAACCCAGAGATCGGCTGGGGTGCTGCAGGTTGACCCTCCCCCACATGGGCTCCCTGCCCCCAGCTCCCAGCCCATCTGGACCAGAACTGGCGCCAGGAGGATCCTGAATCCTTGGTCTCCATAGGAACCGAGGCTTCAGCCGCCCGCCCACCCACACCCCTCAGGCCTGCGGGGGCTGAGAGCTGTCCCTCGGCCTGCGGGGGCGGCAACCAAGCCCAGCCCAACCCGAGACTGGTTCACGCAACCAGATATCTTCACATCCTCACATGTTCACAGCGGCGCCTGTGTACCCAAATAAGCAGGCATCGGTGCACACATGCATGTACACGGCAGCCCACGTGTGCACACACGCATACACACCCCACACGCTGGTACACAAGGTAAGCCTCTGAGTCTGCACACCCATGGGGACACACACCGGTGATCACAGGCATTCACACCAGCCCTCCAACACTTCCCCACACACCATACACACTCACAAGCAGGTCCAGCTGGGCATGCACACACACACACACACACACCAGTGCCCGCAGCACCCAGCAGGCCCAGAACCAGCTAGCCCAGCCAAGCGTGAGATTCCCGCCCCCGGGAAGGCACAAGCTGGCAGCCGCTGAGTCAGCCCCAGGATGCAGGCAGGGACATCGTCAGGACAAGGGGGAAGGTGGCGGCCAGTTGGTGGGACTAGAGGGATAGAGGAGCCAGCAGCCCCCACCATCCAGCCCCATTGCCGGGGCACAAACACCCGCCATCAGGCCAGCGAGTCCATCCGTAGGGTAAGTCTGCCCCCAAGGCCTCTTTTCAATGTGGATTCTTATACCTGGACTCCCCTGTCTCCTTCACCCCATGCCTGGCTGCTCCCCGCCTCACCTGGCCACCACTTCGTCGTCCACTTTCACTATGCAGTAGGGGTCACTGCTCCCAGACCTGCAGAAGGAGAAGGTTTGGGGAGCAGGCTTGAGAGGGTAGACCGGAGCGGGGATCCCAGTCCATCTTTGTTTTATAGATGGGGGCAACTAAGGCCCAGAGAAGGGAGGGGATTTGCTCAGGGTCACACAACAAGTTCAATAGAGGCAGGACCTCTGGGGACCATCAGACCATGCCATGGTTGCCCAGCAGCCACCCGCTGCATGCCTGACCTCCTTGAATGGGCCCAGGGCTTCCACCCAGAGAAACAGAACACTGAGATCTGAAACCAGAACAGGTGGAGTCCTGGGCCCAGGAAGCCCAAAGGACTGGTCCAGAGCATGTACTTATCTGGTGAGTCATCCCTGGCCTCAAGCTTGCTCACGGTGGAACCCCAGCAAGTCCTCGCCCCTCTGTGGGCCTCAGTTTCTCTGCTCTGTAAGTTGGGTATAATATTTCCACACCCCTCTTAGGGCAGGTGAAGGAGCTAAAGAAGCTAACACGTGGTGTGATGCATCACAGCTGACCCCAGAGCTCTTCCCACAGACACCTGAACCCCAGCCTCGGGGTATGTGCTGCACCCTCCGTTGGGAGTTTCCCTGGGAGGGGACGCTGCATAGCTCAGCCTTCAGCGGGGATGGACCTCAGTGGATGCTCTCACTGCAAGCACAGACCAGGGAGGCCAGACCTCAAAACTCAACCAGTAGGAGACACGGGCTGCATCCCCTCGAGTAGCCATGAGCCATTAGCCAACCAAAGCCAGTTCCATCCCTCCTTCATAATAAGGGTTACTAGTCCATCCCAAGATGGGCTGCAACCCCTCGAGTAGCCATGAGCCATTAGCCAACCAAAGCCGGTTCCATCCCCTCTTCATTATAAGATCTACTAGTCCATCTCAAGATAGGCTGCAACCCCTTGAGTAGCAAAGAGTCATTGGCCAACCAAAGTCAGTTCCATCCCTGCTTCGTAATAAAAGTTACTTGTCCATCCCAAGCTGCTGACCAGGGTTCCTCGTGGTCCCCCCACCCCTGCCCTCATCCCATCACACAGGCTTCCCTTGAATCTGCCAGGCTGTGGAAGGGAGGGGGACGGAGGCACCAAGCTCAGTCCAGCCTCAGGGCTTTTGCATTTGCTGTTCCACCATCCTAAGACACCTACTCTGTTCTTGAATGACTCCATCTTTTCATTCAAACCTCAGCCACAAAGTCACTGCCTCGGAGTGGACAGTCCTCCGACAGTGGACTGTAACACTGCCCTCCGATCCCTCTGAGCACGTGAAGTCATCGGGCTCCCGTGTTTCTCTCCGCTCCGTGTCTGTCTCCACGGCTCCCTGCCACTTCTGAACGCTGAGATCCTTGGGGGAGGAGCTGTGCCTCCGTCCCCCTCCCTCCACAGCCTGGCAGATTCAGGATTTGAACTCGGGTCTGTGGGGCTCAGCATACATGTTCCCAACCAACGCCACCTGCACTCCGACTCAAGACCCCTTCCCCACGTGGCCCCCTTCCCCAGTACTCCAGCTCCCGCCCTCTCTCTTCCACCCTCCCTCCGTTCAGCCTGTCACTGATCCACAAACGCCTCGGGGATTCTGGGAAAGAGGGACATGGCACCAGGAACTGCTCCAGCCCCGTCTGCTGGCTGAGCCCCCCATGGGCCTCAGTTTCCTCTTTGGTCGCTTTCCCTCAGCTCCCTCTGCCGAGTGTGCCTTCATTTCCCTGTCTGCCCTCCATCCCTGAACATCTCAGTCTGGTCGGCAACCTGTGCCTCCACGTTCCTCTCTGGCCTCCCTTTGGCATAATGCCCCAGGCCTCAGTTTACCCATCTGGATCTATTACAAGCCCACTGGGCTGAGTAACACTGGGAGCCTCAGTTTTCCCCTCTGGATGCCCATGGCTGGGTGACACACCCTCCTTCTCATGTCTCTCTCCACATCCTCTATCCTTGAGCCTCTTTTAGGCAGGCTCCCATCCCTCGATTTTCCCAACAGCAGATGTAGGACAGACAGGCTGGAATCCACTAGAAAAGGGCTGGGAGCCACGCCCCTCCTGTTCACCCGGCCTGACCCCTGGGCCCCTCTGGGAGCCGAGCACGTCAGCTCCAGGACTCTGACGCACAGAGGCCTTATCAGACTCCTATCAGGTAGGGGCTGTGGCGGCGGGAGGGGCTGCCCCTCCAGACCCTGGATCTCTCCAGACCCTCGGCCTCTCCCACGGCCCCTGCCCCACCTCCAGTGTGGGAAAGCAGGCCCCCGGGCGATCGCCTGCCCCGTCTGCCTGTTGCCTGGTGTGTGCATGCTAAGTCGCTTCAGTCATTTCCAAATCTTTGTGACTCAATGGACTGGAGCCCTCTCCAGGTTCCTCTGTCCATGGCATTCTCTAGGCAAGAATATTGGAGTGGGCTGCCATTTCCTTCTCCAGGGGAATCTCCCCAACCCAGGGATCAAACCCACATCTCATATATCACCTGCTTTGGCAGGTGGGTGCCTGGGAGCAGTCAGCATTCAAATCCCAGCTGTGTGACCCTGGGCAGGTGACTATGCCTTTCTGAGCCTGAGTCTGCCCATTCATGAAATGGCAATGCCAACAGGACTCAAAGAAGTGTTAAGCACAGGACCTGGCCCATAGGAAGCCCTCAACCACACACAGCTGCTATTATGAATGACACAAATAACTCAAATCTCTCAAGCCAGGGTTGGAGCCCTCTCAAACCTGGGGAGGCTTCCAGAAGATTCTGGGCCCTCTCCCTTAGGAGAGGGGAAAGAGGACATACCCCCTCTAAGAGTCCCCATGGGCATGGAGATCTCAGCAAGCTCTGAGTGAGCCCCTCTGAGAAGGGCACCACCAGTTAGGGAAACTGAGGCAGGCTGGCGGGATCCCCACTAGGGCCTAGTCACTTCCCCCTACCCTGGTACTGGGGTGAGGCCCACCTAGAGCTCACCTTGGCCCGGGAACTGGGGGGAAGAGAGGCAGCCAAGAGACTCAGGGATCAAGTATGAGTCAACTCCCTCCCCAGGCGAAGCAGAGGGAGCCCTGCGAGCTGTGTCTGGGTCCAAGGACAACACCCACCCCTCCCTCATGGCCCTCACCCAGGACTGGTGGAGGGGCTGGAGCACCAAGAGAGGGAAACCTGTTTCTGAAAAGTCTCCCATATCAACCGCCCAGCAGCTGCCAGGTGACCTCATTGCCTCAACAGTCCCAGAATTGCTAATGCTCAGGGGCTCTGAAAGAGCATCTCAGAAGAGGGGAGACAGGGGGCTTGTCGAGACTCTGCATTGGCACAGCTAGGGAGCTCTCTGCTTTCCTCAGGAGCTTGCTTTGGGGGTCACTGATGAGGATGGGGGCAGCTAGAACTGTTCTAAGGAGCTTCCCTGTTGACACAGCTCCTGGACTGGGGAAGGGGAAGGTTCATGAAGTCAAAGGCAGGATACCCTCCTCACTAGAACCCCCAGCCAGAGGTGTTAGGGCAGAGCTAAGCCCCAACCTGTGCAAAGGCTCAGAATCCACATTCCTGCTCCCCCTGGCCCCAGGGTAAATCCTAAGTGGTTCTCTACCCTCACAACTACACGAGGCTTTCAGACTCCCTGTCTAGGGTTCCCCTTGCCCAGATGGGAAATCCAGACCTGGAGAGGATCAGGTTCAAGGTCATACAGTCAATGTCCCGTCAAGGATCCCACACCTGCTCCAGGTACCCACACCCTCAGAGCCCCTTCTGGGCTCCAAGCCGAAGCAGGAGGGGGACCCCCTCCCTCCATTCTGCTGATTCAGCAACTGCTGACTCAGCCCGGAGGAAAGCATAATCAAGGACTGGTACTGCGGGGACCCCATCACCTGGCTGGGGAGGGGCTGCAGGGGGAAGTTGGCTCTCCAAGCAGCTTAGCATCAGGGAAGGCCCCCCACGGGGCTGGGCGCTGCTGGCTGAGGCGCTAGGGGCTCTGGGTCCAGAGGAACCGTTTCCCCCAGGCCTGGCCAGTGGGCCACCTGGTGACACTCTGCAAACCTAAACACCAGATGCTGGCAGAGGAATGCTGGGGTCTCCTGGATCCCAGGCCCTTTGGGGCCCCTCCCAGAGTCCTCTGAACCGGTGCCCACCCAGGCCTGGAGAAACCCCACCTCCAACACCTGCCTGGACTAAGGAAGGGAACCCTCCACCCCTAAATGACCTCCCCAGCTCTGACAGAATCTGATCCTATAAGCCCCAGAGCTGAGGCCCTGGAAGACCCCCTTCGGTATATCCCAGGAACAAAGACACCCCCTTCCTGGCGACTGGGCGGGGCATCTGCTAAATCTGAGTGCCCCCTCCACCAGGACAACGATGGGCAGGGGGCCTCTCGCCCCGCGACGGTGGATCAGCCCCCAGGACTCCGATCAGCACCCCTCTCTCATTTCACGACCTGCCCTGGCACGCCGAATGGGCGACCCCCTCCCCATCCATGCCCGGCACGCCCCTCATCCCCGACTGGCCCCGGGGGTACTCACACATCCTTGGCGGGCAGCGCCCGGCCCTCCACGACGCGGACGTTCAGGGAGCTGCTCTTGGCCATGGCGCCCAGCCCCAAACTTTCCGACCAGGAGGGCGCCCGGGTTCCGAGGCTGGACCGCGGCAGGGCGGGCGTCTACATGTCACCCGCAGCGAGCCTGGCACCCTCTCTCGGAGTCCCCGGGCCACCTGCCCGAAACGCGCGGGTAGCTGGACGGGAGGTTTCCGAAGGAGGAGAGACGATAGTGACCGGGGAGGGGGCGCCTCCCTCCCCGGACTCTACAGGTAGGAGCCGGGCGCCGAGCTGGCAGAGCGCGCGGGGGACACACCGCCAGCCCTTGCCTTCTAGTCTGGCGCTCTTGGTTGGGCAGGCGGGGCGGGCGGTAGGGGGGTGGGCCACGGCCCTCCCCGCAATCCCGCCTCCCGCGGGGTCCCCCTCCCGCCAGTTCCCGGGCCCCCCTCGCGCGCCCTCTGCCGGCACCCCAGCCAAGCGTGCCAGAGCGCACCCGCCGCGGAGCCCCGGGCTCGCGGAGGTTGGGACTGCCAGGTGGGGAGCGGCCCACGGC
This sequence comes from Cervus elaphus, assembly GCF_910594005.1. Taxonomy (NCBI): domain Eukaryota; kingdom Metazoa; phylum Chordata; class Mammalia; order Artiodactyla; family Cervidae; genus Cervus; species Cervus elaphus. The sequence continues at coordinate 11,659,847 of NC_057819.1, read as the reverse complement.
CATGATGGGCGTGGCGGCAGGCTCCTGCTGAGTTGGCACTGGGCACAGAAGACATAGCGTGTCCCCTGCCTGCCCTGTTTCCAACGCGATCACACCTCTCCGGCTCTCCCCTGCCTGCCAGCCCCGCACAGCCTCCTCGGTCCGAGCTCCTCGCGCCGTCCCGGAGCAGTGTCCGAGATCGCCGGGAGGCGTCGCTAGAGAAAGTCACACCCTCCCTGGGGGGTCCTTTCGAGTCCAGAGAGGGAGGGGCCTCGAACATCCCCTTCCATCTCTTTTAGTTCCCAATTAAATCCAGACTGTGCGTGCGGCAGATTCCACGTCACGGGCTGGCATTGCGGGGGAGGAAGCTGCGGCCGGAGGGGGAGGGGAGGGCTTGAAGATAACCACCACCACAGCGACGATAAAAAACCTTCCCCAAGTGCTTGAACACTTACTGTGTGCCAGGCGCTGTTCTAAGCGTTTTACACGCATTATCTCATCTTCCTCCTCACCATCATTCTATGTGCTACTTACTTTTGTACCGGTACCCCCATTGTACGGATACACAAACTGAGGTTCAGAGGGATTACATAGCATTTGGAAGATCTTACAGTCAGTAACTGATTTGCCTTTCTGAATTTGAATGCTGACTCTGCCACTCGGTAACTGTGTGGTCTTGGGCTAGTCACTTAACTTCTCTGTACCTTGGTTTGGCTTTCTCATCTGTTCCTATGTTATTATAGTGTCTCCTTCACAGGGTTTTGAGAGAATTAGATGAGATAAAGCAAGTAGAAAGGAAGCAGGAACAGGTGTCAGAACACCAACAGGCACATAAGAAGCTTTTCAGAAAGTGTTTGCTATTATTGTCCTTCAAGGCAGAGCTCAAATATCACCTCCTCTAAGAAGTCTTCCAGGATGGCCTCTCATGCCAGGCAGAGGCTTTCTTTCCTTTTTCTCTGCTCCCACAGCTCCAGGTTTGTACATTTTTTGTACATCTCATTAAGTGAGATAATGTAACTGGAAGGGCCTGTCCTAGAACAGAAAAATATGTACCCTGTCTCTCCCCATGAGTTTGTTGTTTAGCTGCCCAAGAGTTCTCAGAAGGGCTGGCTATGAGCCTGACTCACTCTGATCAGTTCAACCCAGGGCTGGGCACCAATGGGTAGGCTCTATTTATGTTGTTCTGGAAGCAACACCCAGACCGGCAATTCTGGGAGGGCCCTGCCCAGCCGCAGGAGCAGTCCATGACCTGCTTCCCTATCTCCCTCCCTTTCTTCCCACCCAGCACCCCAGCCAGGCTGGTGAGGAATTCACATCCCTGGAATTCTCTCCCTGGCTGGCCACTGTTTGGTGAGTCCTCCAACTTCCAAAGACTGAGCCTCAGTTATCCTATCTGTGAAATGGGCCCAGTAGAGCGGACCCAAAAGCTTAAAAGTATTGCAGCACCCTTCAGCGGGGTCTGAGGGGTGATGCAGGGTTGAATTCAGAGCAGTAGTATCCCCAAGGGAGTAGTTAAAGCCCTCCTGTAATTTTTATCAGTCACCCCAGATCCCCACTAGGGGAAAATGGTACTTTTCATATGACTGCTACTTCAAGACAGGTGTCCTGCCTCTCCCCACCTTCCTCACCTAGGTGGGAGCTTACAGAGGAAACTTTTTCTTCTGAATAAAAGATCTCAGGGTATCTGGCCCCCAGGGACTCTTGATGGAACATAAGGTGGCCCTAGGGGCCACCTGAGATGCCAGCCAACCCACCACCAGCCATCTCAACCCATCTTCCAGAACTGAACAGGGACTCACATTCTCAAATCCCCCTCATCTCCAGGATCCCAGGGTGGGGGGTGCCTACAAAGGCTGTGGACTGTGCCAGCCAGGCCTCTGGGGAGGTAACTCTGTCACCTGTCCAGTATCCGGCATCTGACCCTGCCCCTTGCCTGGAGCTGTAGCCACAATCCCCATACTTTCCAAATGGACTGGCCACTTCCTGTTGTTCTGAGAAATTTGATCTGAAACTGGCAGAGGGTTTGAAGTCTCCTAGGACAGCTCCTGTCAAGGAACCAGAGGGGGAACGGAGGCCCAGAGAAGGAGTGTGACCTGCTAGAGGCCACTTAAGAGAAGAGGGCAGGCTCCTGAGTGCCCAGGCCTGGGCTGTCATGTGGGAAGGGTCTCACCTTTCTCGCGAGATTGCTGTACAGTTAATCAAGTTGGCTGTGTAAGGCACTTGGTATCATTCCTGGTACACAGCAGGTGCTCAGGAAAAGATTAGCCACTTCCCCTTCCCCTGACCATTTTCAAGACAAACCAATGATCATTCTTGCCAACTCCCTACATAGTCTAGCGCCCATGGGATGCACACAGCAGGTGCTTCATAAAGCCAAGCAAGAGGATATTTTCTAATATTTGTTTATTTTTGGTGTGTTGGGTCTTAGTTGCCCCACGCGGGATCTTTTGTTTCAGCCCGTAGGCTCCAGAGTACATGGACTCAGCAGTTATGGACCGTTAGCTTAATTGCCCTGCGGCAGGTAAGGTCTTAGTTCCTGGACCAGGGATGGGACCCTGGTCCCCTGCATTGGAAGGCAGATTCTTAACCACTGGGCTTCCAGGGAAGTCCCCTGAGCTTAGCGTTTAAGAGCAGAGGTTTTAACATTCAGCCAACCTGGGGCTGAATCCTGGCATCTACACTTATGAGCTGGATCCTCTTGAGCAAGTGAGTTACCCTTTCACTGCCTCAGTTTTCTCACCTGGAAATTGGGACTAATACTAGAGCCCACCTCATAGGCTGGGTGTGAGGATAGGATGATTAAACATCAAACATTCAGCTCAGCCTGGCATACAGTAGGTACTCATAAGTATCATGACCATTATGGAAACTCCCGATCCCACCACTGTGCCTGACATTGAGCCCCACTGGGTGACTGAGCTCTGAGGCTGGGTCCTAAAGACATGGCTAGGGCGGAGTGCCAGGCCCAGCCCTGAATTTCAGGGATGGATGGAATGGCCACCCTTCAGTGGACTGTGGTCACACAATCTACACAATCCACTGAAGTGTGGATTCAGCTCCGGGTTGCTGAGCTGGGGGAATCTGAGGGTTTGCATCCCAGCTGAGAAATCTGATAGTGAGATCCGAAGGTTGGGCTCCTGCACCCCCGGTGGGCCCCACTGCCCAGGACTGGCTGAGTCCCACCCTTGCACCCTTGCATGCTGAACCTGAGGCCCAGGGAGGCTCACAGACACAGAGTAAGAGAGGGTTCCTCATCTTAGAATAGGGATCAGGCTTTAACTTGGGCAGGGGGTGCTGGAGGCTGCTTCTGCTGGCTCCTCAGAGCCAGCCACGCCCATGCCTTTCCAACCCTGTGTTCAAGGATGCCATATCTGGAACTTAAATCAACCATGGTAGGAGAATTTGTGCCATGGAAATCAGCAATTAAACACTGATTTTTTTTTTTTTTAATTTGAAAGTCAGTTTAACAACACACTCCTGGGCCCAGGCTGTCCGCATGGCTCTCTAAAAACTGCTCCTGAATTCAACACTTGTAAGATTTTACTCACATTCCCCCCAACTCCACACTGTCTTTGCCCCGTCTTTCCACCAGGAAAGTCTTTACATTCCTTTTATGATCTACTTCCTGGCTTAAGTCCTACAGATTCTATTAAAAAAATATTAGGAGGGGTGGGGTGAAATAAAGTGCAGACAATGTAAGAACAATGTCATGGAACACTATACAGCTGTTTAAAAGAATGTTCTTGAAGACTTAAATGACAGGAAAAGTACTTCAAAAAAAAAAAAAAAAGCAAGTCATAGAGAATTCCCTGCTAGTCCAGAAGTTAGGACACCATGCTTTCTCTGCTGAGGGCCCACGTTCAATCCCTGGTCTGGGATCTGAGATCCCACGAGCTATGTAGCATGGCCAAAAACAAGCAAACAAAAAACCAAGTCATGGGGGACACACAGTGTATGCAACCATATATAAGCATAAGCATGATACTGATGCCATAAAGTATTTTATCTTTTTATTTTTGGCAGCAGCACGTGGCATGCAGGATCTTAGTTCCCCAATCAGGGATCAAACCCATGCACCCTGTGTTGGGAGCATGGAATCTTAACCACTGGACCACCAGGGAAGTCCCCATGAAGTATTTTATATGCATAAAATTATTTTCATATATATAAGATGTTTACATATTTTGTATATATATGTATATAATTCTTTTCTTACTTAACAAATGTGTAGAGGGCACCTCCTCTATACTAGGCAGTGGAAATGCAGTGAGGTACAGACAACCCAGCCCTGTTCTCTTGGGCCCCTACGAGGATGATAAGTAAGAGGCAGCCAGGAACAGACCTTCAGTGGAAAGCACGAAGTGTCATGTAGCCGATAAAGCATGCATGGAACTGGAGGGCTTTCTTCGACATAATGACATGTGCTTCTTTTTAATCAGAAATTGTAATCAGAAAATACTTCCCACATCCTCTGATCTCCGAAAGCCCGATGCCCCGCTGTGTGTGTTGTCGCTCTGCTGGCAGCCCCCCGGGGAGCCTGGCCAGTGGCACAGGAGGCAGCGACGACCAGCCCCCCTCCCCACTCCCTGCCAGTCGGCCCTTCTCTGTGACCTTGGTCTCCTGTTCTCTTGTTTTGTGGTGATTTACATGCTCGTCTTATCTCCTAAATGTCAGGGACAATGTCTGATTCATGCGGTACCTCCCACACCGCTTGGCACATAAGAAAAACTCAAAACACACTCTCTGGATTAAGTAGAACTTGGTTCCCCTGGAGGGCTGGAACCTGGCCTCTCTCCTGTGATATTGGTCATATTATTATTTACTTCCTTTCTCCCCACAGTGCCTTCACCTTACGAGTCCCCACCTCTCTGCTACACCCCCAACCTCCGAGCGGGAGACAGATTCCTCCTCTGGCTCTGCAGACCTGTGCATCTCTAGACCTCAGTTTTCCCTGCTGGGAAGTGGCCCCATCTCCTCTGAGGCCAAGACTGGGGCAAGGCGGACCAGCCACGGGCCAGATTGGGGGTGCGGAGCGCGTTCTTTGTCTCAGGAACACAAAGTCCCATTTGTAAGCGCCCGGCACGATTCTGGGCAGGGAGCCACGTGGGACAGGAGGCAGCACTGGGCGGAGTGGGCTGGATTTCCAAACCCCCACTGTGGGCTGGCTGCCGAGGAAGCAGGCCACCAAGTCCCCTCCTCCCACGGCCAGAAGACAAGGTGTCCGTCTGTCAGGCCACACTGCGGCTTCCTTCTTCCTCAGTCCTACTCCACCAAGTGCCCCTCCCCTGGCCCCCTGCCTTGGAATGGAGAAGTAGGAACGGGGAGGCTGACCAAGCGTGAGACTGGGGGTGGGGGGAGTGGATATTTCCAGAGCCTGTGGGTTTGTGGCCAAGAGCAAGGCCGGCTGAGAAGCTGTGTCGTGTCCTCTGTTGCTCAGCAGCCCCACCCCGCCCCCTAGGATGTGGGGACAGTGACGGGGGGGAGTCCTACCTCAGCATTGTGGCAGGGGGTAAACCCCAAAAGGAGGGAGCAAAGCCAAAAATCCCAAAAGGAGGTGGGAGCAATGCCCCCATTTAACAGAGAGGAATGCTGAGGCCTTGGCTGGGGGTGGATCCGCCGGCCACAGAGCTAAAGCTACAGTTCCAGCTTTCTGAGGACTAGTGTTTGTGTAGGGACTCTCTCCCCACCTCCAAGCCCAGGAAGTTCCAAACCAGAGATGGGTTATCTCTCTATTAACAAACCCCAGGGCCCTGCACCTCTCAACCTGTGTGTCCTTGGAGGAGTCGCTTACCTCCTCTGAACCTCCGTCCCTTGTCTGTCACTTCTAATCCAGATACTGCCCTTCTGTGGCCCTATGCAGTCCTCCTGACAGGCTTTTTTTTTTTTTTTTTTGCTGTGTTGGGTCTTAGTTGTGGCACACGGGCTTCTAACTGTGGGGTGTGGGCTCAGTTGCCCTGCAGCATGGGGTTCTTAGTTCCCTAAGGAGAGATTGAACCTGTGTCCCCTACATTGGAAGGCGGATTCTTAACCATTGGACCACCAGGGAAGACCCCAATCAAACTTTACAATACAGACTTTTGTTCTCTTCTAGGCAGGACCATATCCTCCTGCCTCAGGACTTTTGCATGTTCTGTTTTGAAAACTTGGAATATCTTTCTTCTCCTCTACTCATCCCCTCTTACCCTTCAGGCCTGGATTCATATGTCACTTCCTCAAGGAGGCCTCCCTGCCCACTTCCTTGCCCTCTGCACCTCTCCTGGCAATCCTATCAGAGTGTAATGATGTGTTTACAGAGTGATTTGACTCGTCTGGCCTCCCCATTAGCTTCTAAGCCCCATGAAAGTGAAAGTGTTAGTCACTCAGTCGTGTCCAACTCTTTGTGACCTCATGGACTGTAGCCCACCAGGCTCCTCTGTCTATGGGAGTCTCCAAGCAAGAACAATGGAGTGGGCTGCCCTTCTCTAAGGGATCTTCCTGACCCAGGAATTGAACCCCAGTCTCTGGCATTGCAAGTGGATTCTTTACCATCTGAGCTACCAGGGAAGCAAGCCCCATGAGGACAGGTTTCTCTTATCCGCTGCTGTATCCTCACACAGTGCCTGGCACATAGAAGGTGCGCCATAAACATTGGAGGAAGGGAATAGACCTAAGGAGGGAAAGATCCAAAAAGGGGCTCAACTTGGGACTTCCCTGATGGGCCGGCGGCTGAGACTCCTCGCTCCCCATGCAGAGGATCAGGGTTCAATCTCTGATCAGGGAACTAAGATCCCACTTGCTGCAGCTAAGGATTCCTCATGCTGAAGCTGAAGGTCCCCCATGCCTCAACTAAGACCCAACACAGCCAACAAAATAAATAAATATTTAAATAAAAAGGGCTCAACTGTCTCTGGAATGTTGTGGTTAAAGAGGAGGGACTCCACATCCAGATGGCCTGAGTTCAAAATCCACCTTTGACTTGATACCACAAGCACACTCCATAAAAGAAAATGTGACAAGTCAGGACTCATCCCAATTTAAAACTTTATAAAAGACCATCTGAGGAGAATGAAAAGAGGAGCTACAGGCTGGGAGAAGATATCCAACAGAGGACTCTCTGGAACACCTCGATGTATATCTAGAATATTCAGAGAAGTCTCAAAACTCAGTTAAAAAAATCCAATTAGGACACAGGCAGCAGCCAGGAACAGATATTTTGCTGAAGAGGATATACAGATGGCAAATAAGCGCATGAAAACATGGTCACCATCATTAGCCAGTAGAGAGATGCAACCTAAAACCACAGTGAGATACTGCTACACACCAATCAGAATGGCTAAAACAAAAAATAGTGATGGCAGTTAGGATGCAGAAAAAAACTGGATCACATACATTGCTACTGGGAATATAAAATAGTGCAGCCATTCTGGAAAAGAATATGGCAGTTTCTTAACTTAAAAACAAAAAAAACTAAACAGGCACTGGCCATATGACCTAGCAATTGTACTCTTTGGCATCTATACTGGAGAAATGAAAACTCATGTTCATAGAAAAACCAGGAGAGGAATCTTCACTGAGGCCTTATTCAGAGTAGCCAAAGTCACGAATCAACCCAAATATCCTCCAACATGAGTGATTTCTTTTTTGGCCCCGCCGCCTCTCAGCTTGCAGGATCTTAGTTCCCCAAGTAGGGATGGAACCTGGAGTCCCTGAAATGGAAGCTCAGGGCCCATCCCTAACCACTGGGCCCTCGAGGAAGTACCATAATGTGAGGTACATCTGTCCCATGGAATGCTACTCAGCAATCAAAAAGAATAAACACCTGTAACAAGCAGCATGGATCTCAAGAGAATGATGGTGAGTGAAAAAAGTCAATCTCAAGCGGTTACATAGCATATGATTCCAATTACTGTATAACACCCCTGACCTGACAAAGTAATACAGCTGGAGAACAGATGAATGGAGGTAGGGGTTAGGGAGGCAGGAGGGAGAAGATGGATGTGGCTATAAAAGGTTGGATTAAAGCACTCTTGTGATGAATGTTCTGTATCTGGACTGTGGCAGTCATAGGAATCGACATGTGATAAAACAGCATAGAATGAAGGAATTCCCTGGTGGTTCAGTGGTTACACCTCTGATCTTCCACTACTAGGGGCCCAGGTTTGATCTCTGCTCAGGGTACTAAGATCCTACAAGCCTCGCTATTTGGCCAAGTAAATAAACAATAGATGGTACCACCCTTATGGCAGAAAGTGAAGAAGAACTAAAGAGCCTCTTGATGAAAGTGAAAGAGGAGAGTGAAAAAGTTGGCTTAAAGCTCAACATTCAGAAAACTAAGATCATGGCATCCGGTCCCATCACTTCATGGCAAATAGATGGGGAAACAGTGGAAACAGTGGCTGACTTTATTTTTCTGGGCTCCAAAATCACTGCAGATGGTGATTGCAGCCATGAAATTAAAAGACGCTTACTTCTTGGAGGGAAAGCTATGACCAACCTAGACAGCATATTAAAAAGCAGAGACATTACTTTGCCAACAAAGGTCCGTCTAGTCAAGGCTATGGTTTTTCCAGTGGTCATGTACGGACATGAGAGTTGGACTATAAAGAAAGCTGAGCGCAGAATTGATGCTTTTGAACTGTGGTGTTGGAGAAGACTCTTGAGAGTCCCTTGGACTGCAAGGAGATCCAACTAGTCCATCCTAAAGGAGATCAGTCCTGGGTGTTCATTGGAAGGACTGATGTTGAAACTGAAACTCCAATCCTTTGGCCACCTGATGGGAAGAGCTGACTCATTGGAAAAGACCCTGATGCTGGGAAAGATTAAAGGCAGGAGGAGAAGAGGACGACAGAGGATGAGATGGTTGGATGGCATCACCAACTCGATGGACATGGGTTTGAGTGAACTCCGGGAGTTGGTGATGGACAGGGAGGCCTGGCGTGCTACAGATCATGGGGTCACAAAGAGTCAGACATGACTGAGCGACTGAACTGAACTGAAATACACGCGCACACACATGGACACAAACAAGTGCATATAAAACGGGGCAATCTAAATAAGGTGGGAGGATTTTAATCAATGTTCATATCTGGTTGCGATCCGGACTGTAGTTGAGTGAGACGTCACCACTGGGGGAAACTAGATGAAGCAGTATGGCTTCTCTCTTTTTATTTCTTAAACTGCAGAGGAATCTACAATTGTCAGTCAATAAAAAAGCTGTATCCATTTAGCTATCCATCTTTTAGAATGACTTTTACAAACGTAAAACTGACAGTCCCAATTGCTGGCTAGGAGATGGAGCAATCCAAACTCACATGCATTGCTAGTGTGCATATAAAACAGTGCAGCCCCTTTGAAAACCAGGTTTGCAGTTTTTTGTACAGTTAAACATGCACTTACTATATGGCCCATCTATCATACGCCTACGTATTTGTGCAAGTGAAAAGAAAGCTTCTGTTTGCACATAAGCCCTGCACGTGAACACAGGCTATATTTATAATTGCCCAGAATTAGAAATAATCCAAGTGGAGGACAAATAAACAAACTATAGTATGTTATCAAATACTACTCAGTAGTGAAAAATGCATGTCAATACGTACACGTCAGTATGAATGAATCACAGATGAATACTGCTCTGCGGAAAAAGCCAAACTTAAAAGGCTGATAATGTATACAAGTCTACTGAGGATATTCTGGAAAAGGGAAATCTACAGGGAAAGGTAATAGTGGTTTCCAGGGGCTGAGTGAGGACAAGGTGGATCACAAAGGGACACGAGGACTTTGGGGGGGTGATGAAAATATTTTGTATCTTGACTGTGGTGGCTATACAACTTTATGCGTTTGCTAAAACCCATAGAACTGTATGCTCCGTATACATGGTGCTAGTGGTAAAGAACTTGCCTGCCAATGCAGGAGACGTAAGAGACTCGGGGTTCAATCCCTGGGTTGGGAAGACACCCTGGAGGAGGGCATGGCAAGCCACTCCAGTATTCTTGCCTAAAAAATCCTATGGACAGAGGAGCCTGGCGGGCTACAGTTTGAAGGGTCGCAAAGAGTTGGACACGACTGAGCATGCACACAACACAGCTGATCACACAACCATGTTAGTGAAGCCCTGTCCCACCCATCCGGGAGGAGGTTTGACTAGCCATGATGCACCAACAGTAGCAAATTCTAGACCAAAAGACCCACGTCCTGTTCACTGCACCCCAATTTAGATTGGGAGTTCAAGGCTCCTCCAGAAAGGGCAGAAACTGCCCCCTCCCTGCAGCCCCCTCCCTCGGGGGGGGTGGGGCGGATTCTCCAGTCCAGGGCTGGCAATGGAATGTTGTGTCGTTGGTTGCCCAGGCGACCAAGACCTGCTGGGTGGCTGCCTTCCGGGAGTACTGAGCGTGCAAACCTTCCATCAGAAGCCCCCAGGGCCTCCTAGACTTGTGCAAAATTCCAGAAAGAAAGCAAGCCCGGGGCAACAGCGGGAGAATGGCAGTGCCCTGGGAGGAATATTTCCAACTGGTTTTGGAAGAGAAACTGTCTACGTGAGTGGTGTGCAGGGCGCACTGAGGCAGGCAGGACGGGTGGGCAGGAGTGGGTGAGTTGGCCCCTTCCTTCCCCCCACCCCTGGATCCTGGCTTCTAAGGGCAGTTCTTGGTAGGGGTTTATGGCCCCACTTCCCAGAGGAAGACACTGAGGCTTGCAGGAAATGGCAATTTTCCCAAGGTCTCAGGGGTAGTTAGGGCAGAGCTGGGTCAATAATCCAGGTCTCTGATCTGTGCCTGAGCCCCACCCCTAGCTGATACTCAGTTGAGATGAAATCGTTCGACCCAAGGTGGGAAGGAATTACTCTCGCACCCTCTCCCTGCAAACTACATTTTAGAGGAAGATTGGAAGAAGCTTGTCAGCCTTGTTCAGCACTGTGGCTGGAGGGGGTCCCAACTTCAGTATCATTTAATATATCATTATATATATATATATATATATATAGGCTGTGCAGCATGTGAGATCTTAGTTCCCCTACCAGGAATCTGCCTGCAATGTAGGAGACCTGGGTTCATTCCCGGGTCTGGAAGATCCCTTGAGAAGGGCATGGCTACCCACTCCAGTATTCTTGCCTGGAGAATTCCATGGACAGAGGGGCCTGGTGGGCTCCAGTCCTCGGGGTCGCAAAGAGTCAGACACAACTGAGTGACTACTGCTTTCAGTTTCACCAGGAATCAAACCTGTGCTTTCTGCAGTGGGAGTGTGGACTCTTTTTTAAGATTTATTTATTTAGTTATTCCTATTTTTTTGGCTGTGGTGGGTCTTTGTTGCTGCACATGGGCTTTCTGTAGTTGAGGTGAGCGGGGGCTGCTCTTCGTTGCTGTGCATGATCTTCTGATGGTGGTGGCTGGCTTCTCTTGTTGCGGAGCACAGGCTTTAGGAGCGCAGGCTTCAGTAGTTGTGGCTTGCAGGCTCAATAGTTGTGGTGCAAGGGCTTACCTGCTCCGGGGCATGTGAGATCTTCCCAAACCAGGGATCAAACCAGTGTCCCTTGCATTGCAAGGCGGATTCTTAACCACTCGACCACCAGGGGAGCCCGAGTGTGGACTCTTAACTTAGGGGAGTCCCCCAACTTCAGTCTCAGAATCAGTAAAATGGGAGGGTTTCCCCTGGACCAGAGCTGGGCAAGCCGAGTGGAATTGTAGGACATCCCTCCTGCTTCTGACACAGCTGACCCTGTGGGGCTGGGTCCAGCCTCTCCTCTCTCCTGGAAGCCTGGCTCCAGAGCTCAGTCTCCTAGACCCTCCTCCACAGAGATCAACTTGCAGCTCAGTCTCAACTTGGCCTTACAGAAGAGCTGACCTTCCTGCTCCCCACTCAGCCTGCCAGCAGCAACATCCTTCCAATGTCGAGGTTCCCCTTTGAACTCCTCTCTCACCGCCTCATCACCCCATCTGCTCTGCTCTCCAGTGGTACCCAGAACCCACCACTCTTTACCTCTCTACAGAGCCACCCAGACCAGAATTGCATCCTCTCCACATTATCCTGTGATCTGTCCTGGGTCCCCTGCAGCTGCCCGACCCCTCTTATTGGTCTTGCTCCCCACAGCAGCCAGAGGGGTACCTCCTCTGCTCCAAACCCTCCCATGCTTCCCATCTCACTCGGAGTCAAAGCCAGAGACCCCCTTCATAGCAGCCCACTGCAGTCTGACCCTTGTAACTTCTCTGATCTCAATTCCCATCACCCTGCTCCTCCCTCCCTTCCCACCACACTGGCCTCCTGGCAGCTCTTTCTACATACCAAGGTCCTTCTTTTGGGGTCTGGCATTGACTATTCCCTCAGCCTAGAATCTGTTCCCTGCAGCATCAACATGGCTCCCTGCCTCTTCCCCTTCAAGTCTCTGCTCAAATGTCCCTTTCTCAGAGACTTTTCTATCTCCTTATTGAGAGATTTCCTTTAGTCTGCTGACTTTCATCTCAGTCCCTACCATGTCCCAGCATAGTTTATTTTTATTATTTTTTATTTTCGCTGTACCACACAGCATGTCAGACCTTAGTTTTCTGATCATTAGTCAAACCTGCGCCCCATGCTTTGGAAGCCTGGAGTCTTAACCACTGAACTGCCAGCGAAGTCCCTCAAAGTATGAAAGTGAAAGTGTTAAGTCGCTCAGTCGTGTCCAACTCTTTGAGACCCCACGGACTGTAGCCAACCAGGCTCCTCTGTCTATGGGGATTCTCCAGGCAAGAATACTGGATTGGGTAGCCATATTCTTCTCCAGGGGATCTTCCCGACCCAGGGATCGAACCTGGGTCTCCCACATCTCAGGCAGATTCTTTCCCATTTGAGCCACCAGGAAGCCCAGGGAAGTCCCTAGCATAGTTTGTTGTTTGTTAGCTTTCTTTTCTGTGTCAAATAGTGGTATGCCAGCTCCTGGAGACCAAGGATCTGTCTGTCTTGACCAAGGCTGCACCCCCCAGTGCCGAGAACAGTGCTTGGCACAGAGTAGATTCTCGGGACAATTTGCTGAATGAGTAAAAAATTCCACAGCCAAGAGGTGGTTAATAGAGGCATGTTAGGCACCACTGGAGAATTTGGGGGCCCTACCTCTTGCCTCCTTTACCCCCACTTCCTTTTGCCCCTCTAGGAAGATCCCAGAGCAGAACACAGACCACATCCCCCCAGTCCTGCGTCTCTTGGAGAAGAGGCAGGAGCTGGTGGATGCAGACCGGGAGCTTCAGGCCCAGAAGGAGGTGAGCCACTCAATGTAGTCCCTGAAACTTTTGGGGGACTCCAGACCCCTCCAAAAAAAGATGAGAAAGTGATGGATCCAACTTATTACTACAAGGTCTGAGACAAGCCACTGTGCTGAGCCTTGCTTTCCTCATCTGTCAAATGGGGGTCAAATGAGATCAGTGGTTGGTGCAAATCAATGCGCATTGAGCAGCTACTGTGTGCAGGATATGCCCTGGGATCAAAAGTCTCACCACAGCCCCTGCCCTCATGGGCTCAGCCTAGAGAAGAGAACAGACAAGTGTCCAGGTAATGACTGCTGTGAGGGGGGAAGCACTGAGCAGGGACGGCAGGAGCCCAGAGAAAGCCCCTGTCTCTACACAGGGGTGGTCACGGAGGACTTCCTGGAGGAAGTGATGTCTTAAGGATGGCTGAAGGGCAAGTCAGCTTCTCCAGCAAAGAGGGATAGGGTGAAAAGGGAGAAACACACAGAGGGGACAGCATATACAAAGACAGGAAGGTGAGGACAAAACACAGGTGAGTAAGAGTCTGGAAAACAGTGTTGAAGGAGACAGGGTGAGATGAGGCCGGAAGGAAGAGCAGGGATGCTGACATGCAGGGGCTACAGGAGGGAATTTGGGCTTCATCATGGATAGTGGGGGGCCACGGGTAGATATGAGCCAGGGTGCAGCAGCAAGATTAAGGGCAAAAGATGAGCAGAGTTAAATACGAACCTGAAAGTGCTGGATAACTTGAAACCCCAAACACACACAGATACCTACTGCTTACCGGCCAGGTGTTCGAGATCAGAAAGGCCTCCCTGAAACAGCGATGGGAACAGTTGGAACAGAAAGAGCAGGAGCTAAAGGGGTCATTCATCCGCTTTGAAAAGTTTTTGCAGGTATGTGGAAACTGGTGGGGGAAGGCAGGGCAGAGGTCACAAAGTCACAATCCTATGAGCCAGACCGGTTACAGAAACTTAAAAAGTGGGTTTACCCAATTAAAAAGAATAAAGTAAGACCATCTGCAGCAACATGGATGGTTGTCATACCTAGAGATTCTCATACTTAGTGAAGTTAATCAGGCAGAAAAGGAACATTGTATGACATCCCTTATATGTGGAATCTAAAAAAAAAAAATCATACAAATTAAATTACCTACTTACCAAACAGAAAGAAACTCACAGACTCAGAGAAGGAATTTATGGTTTCTGGGAAGGCAGGGCAGGGATGGATGGAGGGGTTTGGAAATGGGTGGGGAACAGATAGTTAGGGAGTTTGGGATGGACATGTACACACTTCTATATTTAAAATGGATAACCAACAAGGACCTACTGTATAGCATAGGGAAATTTGCTCAGTGTTATGTGGCAGCCTGGATGGGAGGAGAGTTTGTGGGAGAATGGATACATGCATATTTTATGGCTGAGTTTTTTTCGCTCTTCACCTGAAACTATCACAACATGGTTAATCTGCTATACCCCAATACAAAATAAAAAGTTTCGTGTTTTGTTTTTTTTTTTAAGTGGCCTTAGCAATATAAAAGGGACCGGTGGGAAATACACACGAACTGCCTGCAGCATTTTAAAAAGCGTGGGAGAGGAGTGAGGGGCCGAAAAGATTCTAGTTGAATTTGGCCCGCGGACCATCTGTTTGCAACCCGTGACTCAACGTGTGAATATTGGGACGGAGTGGCTGCGGCGAGCTCTGCAGGCTCCCAAGTCTTGGGAGTCGTTGCCTTCTCTCCATCCCTCTTTCCCAGGACGCCGAGGCCCGGCGCAGCCGCGCACTGCGGAGAGCAGCGGAGGAGCGGCACCTAGTGGGCCGCCGGGAGGCGGAGGCGCTGCGGCTCCGGGCTCAACTGGCCGAGCTGCAGCGGGAGCGCGCGCGGCTGCAGCGCGGGCTGCAGCGTCTGAAGCCCTGCGCGCGCCTGCTGGGGCAAATGTTGGAGCTGCTGCCCGAGGTGAGCGCCCTGCAGGAGGTTTTGGGGTTCAGTGTCACGTGCAGCCCCGGGCGGCCTCAGGGACGGCTTTGGAAGTGTGCATTAGTGAAGCGCTGACTGTATGTCAGGAGTCACCACTTACTTAGCACTAACTGTATGCCAGGAACACGCTTTGTTCTTGAATTCTCCCTAAGGTCTAATGAAGTGAGTCTTACTGTCAACCCCATTTTACAGACGGTGCAACTGAGGCTCAGAAAGATAACCTACTGAAGGACACACAGGCATGTGGGGGAGGGGGAATCCAGGAACTCGTTATAGTTCAACGAAACAATGAATTAACATTAATCACAGGCAGTGAAACTTAGATGGGTTTAACGGTAGTGGTGGGGAGTGAAAGTCGGTTTGGTCGTGTCCGACTCTTTGCGACCCCATGGACTATGCAGTCCATGGAATTCTCCAAGCCAGAATACTGGAGTGGGTAGCCTTTCCCTTCTCCAGGGGCTCTTCCCAACCCAGGGATCGAGTCCAGGTCTCCCGCATTGCAGGCGGATTCTTTACCAGCTGAGCCACAGGGGAACCCAAGAATACTGGAGTGGGTATCCTATCCCTTCTTTAGCGGATCTTCCCAACCCAGAAATCGAAACGGGGCGGGGAGGGGCGAGAGTAACTATCACTTGGGGCGCAGGGATGTGTGATGCCCTCATTTCACAGTTGGGCTAAGGAGGCGCGGGGTTTGGGCGTGGGGAGGGGAGGGAGCCGCAGGCCCGGTGAGTACCCGCTCTCGACCCCATCCCAGTTCCAAGCGGTCCCCGAACTGGTGGAGCGCTTCGACGGGCTGGCGGACATGCAGGCGGCGCTGAGGCTCACGGAGCGCCAGCGGCTCGCGGAGTTGGAGGAGGCGCGCGCGCGGCTGCAGCGGCTGCGGGACTCCTGGCAGGACGAGCTGCTTCTGCAGGGCCAGCGGCGAGCGCATCTCCTGGAGCGACTGGAGTCGGCGCGGGAGCGCACGCTGCACTGGGTACCGAGGCCGGAGGAGGTGGGCGTCCGGGACCCCAGGCTCCCACCGCCTGGGAGGAGAGCCGGGGTTAATAACAGGAGATGCGGTAACCCTTCTTTCATGGGCAGTTTTCCTTGAGAGAGCCTACAGGGATCTGACTTGTGGGAAGCAGAGGGGAATGGGGCTCCAGCCCTTTTCAGGCCGGCTCACACCTTAATGGGGCAGGGGGCGGGGTGTTCTGCAGGAATCCAAGTGGATTCAGATCCAGACCACGGCGGCTGAGAAGACCTTGCTCCTGGGACGCACCAGGATGGCAATACTCAATATGTACCAGCTAGTGTGTCAGCATCAGAGTCGGCCACCCGCCCTAGACATCGAGGACGCCGAGGGGCAGCTGGAGCAGGTGAGGACCCCTCTGCAGGTCACCTCCAGCCCCCCAACCTTTGGGAACATACAGTGCCTGCAATCCCACCTTCTCTGGGTTGAGCATGACCCTCTGTGATCAGAGCCCAGTCTCTTAGCTGCATGCCCGCCTAGCCCCCTGCCTGGGAGCCTTGGATCAGTCTCGACTCTGCTGCTGCGAGGACAGAAGGAAGTCGGACCATCTCTGGCTCTCAGTGGCTTCACTGTGCACTAGGCCAGGGTACACTGATGCATACAATATATTTATGCCAAGAGTTCTTTTGTTTTAGGATCAAACAGCACAATCAAGTGACAACATGGATAAAACCAGGAGATGGAAATTCACTTTTAATTAGTCCCTGACCCTCTGGCTCCTGCAGGGGCACGCCTCAGCTTCCCCTGGGGAGTGTGAAGGCAGGGTTGTACAGTGGTTTTTCTTTCTGCACAATGGCATCACAAAGGTCATTGTGTCCAAGGATGCCCGGTTTTTCTATTCACTCAGGTTTGTAAGGTGGTAGAACACGTGACCTGGTTTACACTGGAGGGAGGGGGTTTCTAACGTTGGACCCTTGTTAGGATTCTAGTGGGTCCCCAAAGCATAGCCCCTTTGAGAAGTGGAGGAAACAAAGCGAGGCACCCCGCCTTGGCCCCAGCCCACCTCACTCCCGTCCTGTACCCAGAGGCCAGAATTCCAACCAAATGCCCAGAACTGGGTCCCCAGAGCCTACCTTAGTGCCTCATCCTGAGTCAGGCGGATTCATGTGTACACCACTGTTCTCTCCAGTGTGGCCCAGGTACCCCAAGGGACAAAAGGAGACTAGGAGGGACAGAGGCTCGGTATGAAATAACGCAAAAGCCAGTCCCTTTTCAACCAACTCTCTGATCTTCCCAAGGAGAAAGGTTCAGTGGGGTTGGGGTGGGGGGGGAGGTGGTGACAACATGCCTTTAATGCCTGGAATATCCCTGGTCTCCAGGGCCTGGGACTCACATTTTTTGTGGGCAACTGTAGCTGCCAGAATTCAGTAACCTGGTTTCCCTTTCATTTTGTTATTCTTCCAGTTACCCCCACTTATGACAAGGGGTAATTTAATCTCTTTCCACTTTTGATGGAGACATAGTTTCCTTGTCAGATGTTTATTTCAGTGACAAAGGTGAAGGAAGAGCCCAAGGTAAGATTACCATCACGTTCTAGGTCTTGGCAGTGGATCCATGGGTGTTCATTAAGCTCATTTCAATAAACAGGTTAATTTAAACAAAATAAAGGTGAAGATGAGAGTAGGTCATACACTAATGAATATGACTGATCGAACTAAAAGGAAAAAAAAGAACTGATGTAAGTGAAAATACTAACTCAACTATAATACAGGTAATAACCAACTAGAAAACTGAAAAGTGCCTGTGAATGAATTGCTTGGAAGGCTTGGACTGAGATGTTGGACTGAGGCTTAAAAAACCCAGAAGGGTTTAGGCCAGGTTCACTGCCCCTGGGGAGCCAACATCACTGCTATCTAATAGGAGTCCCTAACCCCCACCCCTGCTTTGCATCCTCTGGTGTTTTGGGAGGTGGGGACTGGACCCTCAGGGGCTGGGCTCTGACTCTGGCTGTGTTGGGACCCCAGGTAAAGCTGTCCATTCTGGACCTCTCCACCACACTGGCCGGACTCCGGCAGGCTGAGCCCACTGCCCCTACCTCCTGACCCTGACCCAGGTGAGCAGCGGGAGAGGGACCCCTCGAGGGACCCAGCCTGAGGACAGGGGAGGTACACATTTCCTATGGGGTGTGGGCTGAGTGGCTCTCACCAGAAAGATGGGAGGGCTGTGGGGTGTACACAAGAGGCACATAGCAAGTACTAAGTAAATGTGAGCTACATGGGGGCCCCAAAACCACATCCACTATGTGGTCTGGTACCTGGTCCACCCTCCCAGGGCAGTGGGAGCATTTAAACCAGCTGATGTTTGTCAGGTTAGAACGGGGCCTGGCACAAAAATTCTGGGAAATTCTAGATGAGTGTTTGGTAAGTAAAGTAAAATAAAGGACCAACAAGAGGGTCACATGCGGACACCATTCCCAGGGCGTCTGCTCACAAAGGCTCCTCCATAATGGACTGGCGCTGAGGGGTGGCCAGTCTGAGAACCCAGCTGCAAGATGCAGCCCATGACCTTCCCAGGGCCCCCAGCAGGGGCTGAGGAGCACAGGGCTTGGAGGAAAGCAGAGGTCAGAACAGGTTTTGACCTCTGGGTATGTGGTGGACTCTTCGCAGCCAAGAGGAGCACTGCATGCTCTGATCCTTGACCCCACATCCCATCTGCCTCTCACCATCCAGTCCCAGCTGCAAGCCTGTCCTGGTGGGAGGAAAGGGACCCAAGGGCCAATTTCAAGGTCCTCAAACCTTGGCAACCTACCCATCCTCTGAGCCTGACTTTTCTCATCAGCAAAATGGAGACATCGGCAGAACCCACACAGGACCCACCCACACGCTCTCGGCTCATCGGCACTCCAGCTGAAATTCCAGCACCCTGGTCTGTCCCTTCCAACTCCTCAAGCAGACTGTGCTCCTGGTCCACTGGAGATGCTCAATAAAGGTTTATTACATTAAAAAAAACATCACTGGGCCTCAGGCACTCAGGGCTCAAACCCATGGGGCCACCACCTCTGAATCTGGAACACATGACAAGCAGCAGCGCTGAGGTGCCAGCTCAGGTTGTGGCCTACCTGGCACACTCCTATGAACCCTTCAACACCCTACTCGTGTGCCCTGTCTTAGGCAGAGGCAGCTGCTGCCCCTCTGTGGCACTCCTTTGCATGGGCCAAGGGAGCTCCCCCCCGTGCTCAACTCAGGGCCAGGCACACAGCGGCACACGGGGAACGCTGCTGATGTCCACGCCTGGACCAACTGAGGAATCGCGGGCTGTGTCACCTTCTTACATCCTCTTCCTCATCTTGCCCTTCTTGGAAGGGGCGCCCCGGCCGAAGGCGCCCTGCTGCAGCTCCTGCGCGCGGCGCCGGTTGCGGGCAGAGAGCTGCTTCAGGCCCCCACGCTGCAGGAAGCGCATCTTCTGGGCTCGGCGCCGCTGCTTCAGGATCTGCTGCTTGGTCTTGAGCTCTGAGCGCACGCGGCCTGTGGGGGTGCCAGGGGTGCGGGGCTGGGATGCACCTGCCGGGACAGAGATGCCAGGAGCTCAGCTTTCGGGTCGACTCCCACTGTCTTCTCCTCCCAGAAATTCCCGTCCCCACTCCCATTCTGTGTTCAAGCCCCAGCATCTGGCAGGTGGTAACCGCTGAATAAGGCTTAAGTTGTCTACTGTAACGGGCAACAGCATGGACCCTCTAGCCCAAACTGTCGGGTTCAAATCCCAGCTGTGATCTCATGGACAATGACATAGCTTTTCTGTGCCTCAGCTTCCCCGCCTGTGAATTATGAATAGCATCTACCTCCAAGGTCCCAGAGAGACGTAAATGAGTTACGTGTGCAGTGTTCAGAACAAGGCCTGGTCCACAGTAAGGCCTCCTAACTCTCAGAATCAAAAATCACTCAACAAAGGCATTTCAGCACCTCCTCTAGGCTGGGCACTGGAGACCCAGGCAGACTCCAATCCCTGTCTCTATGGACTCTATTGTCTAGGCTGTAGCTTAACCTTCTTCTGGCAGAAGAGAAATCAGAGGAGGTCAGTGAGGAGAAGGGACTTGTCCATGGTCACCCAACAAAGTGGTGGCGGCGGGTAGGAGCAGTCAGGCGCCTGCCCCAGCCTACTCTCCCGGGTCTCTGGGAGGGCACTCTTACCCCTTGCCCAGGGCCTCCCTGGTGGCTCAGAGGGTAAAGCGTCTGCCTACAATGCGGGACACCCGGGTTCGATCCCTGGGTCAGGAAGATCCCCTGGAGAAGGAAATGGCAACCCACTCCAGTACTCATGCCTGGAAAATCTCATGGAGAAAGAAGCCTGGTAGGCTACAGTCCACGGGGTCGCAGAGTCTGACACACCTGAGCAACTTCACTTTCACTTTACCCCTTGTCCACCTTCGTCTGTCACCCGCTGAAGGACCCAGGCCGCGCCAAGAGGACCAAGCACCCGAGTTGACCAAAAGTACTACTTGGCAGCCTGGGTTTTAAGGACGACCCTCCCAGGGCTCTTACCTTGCCCTCGGCCACGCTTCCCACCTCTTCGCTCTGGGCCGCGACGGTCAGAAGCTCCTTCTTCTTCTGAGTCACGATCATCGATTTTCTGTTTCTGTTTCCACTTTTGGTAGCTGGGGGACTGCATTAAGGAGGCTACTTGTGGCACGGAGACGCCCTTGGCGCTCCTGGGGTGTGACCATGCTCCCCTCCCCAACCAGGACACAGGCCTCACCTAAAAGGGGTTTGGTGGTTGAATCTGCTGGACTCTGCCCCGTCCCTAACCCCCACCTAGAGGAAGCCGCGGGGGGTGGGGGTGGGGGTGGGGTGGTGGTTGAGCTAGGCCACGCCCTCCATGACCCCGCCCCCCCCACCTACAGTGGCTGTGCTGATAGAAAGAGCTTGGGCCCGCCCCCTCTGGTCCCGCCCTCCAGGATACAGGTCCCGCTTGTAGGAGCTGCTGATGTAGCGGCCACTCTCAGTCTTGATCTTTTTCTTGTCCTCTTGTCCTGACTGTCCCACAAACCGCTTCTTCTTCCGGTCCCTGTGGGAGGAGTTGGGAGGTGTGCCGCGGAGGGAGGTGGCCCGCTTCCCCTCCGGGCCTGTGTCCCTCTGACCTCTCATCGCGTTGTTGGGAGGATTCAAGGAAAGCAGCATGCCCGCGTCTGGCATGCAGCAGGTGATCGGTTAAGGCCCGTTCCCTGCCGTTCCTCACCATACCCTGGCATCCCAGGCCTCCAAAAACAGTGTGGGGGCGTCTGGGGATTAGTCCAACCTGGCAGTCTGGGTCAGGGGCACAGGCCCCCTGGGGGGTTCCCCACCCCCACTTTACCACCTCCTGGCTCTGTGACCCTGGACTGAGTCACATCACTTCTCCAGAACCAGAGTTCAAATGGGCAAACTGGGTCATGAGCCCCTGTCTAGAAAGACTAGCCCCCCAGAAGGGCAGATGACCACATGGTGATTCTGGGCGGGGGGGGGGGGGGGTGTCATGATCTGTGCTCCAAAGGACCCAGTGAGGGGTGGGAGGTGACATAATTCCTGCTCTAGGGGATCAAACGGGAGTCAGGACAGTCAGGGGGTCACATGTCTGTTGTGGGGACCAAGTGGAGGGCAGGTGAGCATGGGAGGGGTGTCCAGCTGGCTCACTCACCACTTGAGCTGCTGCCGGCCCCTGGTCAGGCTCTGGGCTTCGTCTCCCATCAGGTCCAGCACTGCGCCAGCCACCTGCTGCTCGAAGGCGCCCCCATCCCCGCCGACGCTCAGGCTGCAGAGGGAGGGTGGAGAGACACCCTGAGGTTGGGAGGGGGGCCCAAACGCCCACCCCACTCCACCCCCGCCAGGACCAGCAGCCACTCACCCCCGCTCGCTGTCGAAGTCCTTGGGCCGGTAGGGGATGTAGAACGCCTGGTCCCGCTGCCGCGCCTCCTCCCTCCGCCTCTTGGCTCCCCAGTGGGGTCCGGGCTGCTGCCGCTTCCGGCTGACAACTTCTGTGAAGACGTCCTGGTGGACGGAGGCCCAGCGTCACCTGCAGCCCCCAGGGAGCAAACTGGTCTCCCCACCCACCAGCCCAGCTGGGGTCTAGGGCCAGGAACTTCTGGGACCCTCCGTATCCTCATCAGGACCCGAGCACCAGCAGAGACTGGACTGGTAGTGTGGGGGTGGGCAGGGTGCCGGCCAGGGTGAGCCCCACCACGTGCTAGGCCCAGCTCAGGCCTCCAGTCACATGACCAAGGCAAAGCCCCCATCCCTCTCTGGGTGGCCTTGCTCTCTATGATGTGGACTAGTCCAGCGGTCTTCAAGCGTATTTTTTGCCTACTGGACCCTCTGTCTGAATCAAGCATTAGAAGAGCAGGCCCAAGGCCTTATCCACCAGGTGAATAGGACACCCTGGACCCCCAGCCATGCCTTTGGCCATGAAGGCCCAGTGCCTGACCCTGCCTGAATCATGCCTCCGCTGCTGCCAACTCGGCCCCTTCCACCTGCCCGGACCCCAGGCTGAGACAGACGGTGATGACGACACGGCCACCTGGGCCTGTGGGAACCCTCCACGTGCCGTCTTCAATCTGCCCAGTGGACCCAGAACTGGGTACTGCGATCACGTGGCTGCAGTGCCCTCGACTACCAGAGTCTGGAAATGAACTTTCCAGAAACTCACTTGGCGGCAAAAGCCGACCTGAGCCGACAAGAGGCTGTGACTGCCCTCTCAGCATGGGGACCAGCGCAGCTCACTGTGGAAACTGAAGCATTTCACGGCAGTGACACCCCAGACCCTGCTGAGGGTGTGACATCATCCACAGGGGACCCACCGTAAAGACTCAAGTCCTGAAACGCACTTGGTGCCCTGGGCTTCAGGCAAGGGATGGTGGATGAGACTATGACTCCCTTTCGTAGATAGGGAGGCTGGGGCTGGGTCACTGGTTCCCCCAAATGTCAGAGGTGACTGGAATCACTGCCTCCACCCCTAGCAATGGCTCAAAGCCCTGAGGTCAGCCCCGTGGGCTGCTGGGACTTGACCCTCCTGTCCCCGACCCCAGGCCACACTCCAGGGTCCCCAGTATGGGGCCTGCACCTCTACACTCTCTCCCGCCGCCTCCTCCTTCTCAGCCTGCTCCTCCTGCGGTGCTGGGAGGCTCGGGGCCAGGCCCTCCTGCCGCTCCTGCCGTCCCTGCTGGAAGCTGGCGATGGCTTTGCGGTCCTTCTCCCGCTTGGCGCGCATCACCTGGCTGCTCAGGTCGCGGCTGGAGGCGTTGATCTCAAAGATGGTCTGTAGAGGGGACACCCGAGGCCCTCACCCACTGGCCGCTTCCTCCCCAACTCCAGCCTCCCCAGCTTGGTGTGCGCTCCCTGGTATTCCTCCCAGTTCCCTTCCATTCATTCCTGGCTTTTCACAATCATGGAGGGAGGCCCAGAGAAGGCGAGTAACTGGCCTAAGGTCACACAGCTGGGACATGCCAGATCTGGGATTTCAACCTAAGTTCACTGGCTCCCAAACCAGTACCTTTAACCATTCGGGTCTCCTGCTCCGTTTTTCCCGGCACCAGCTGACAGGCCCTTCCTGCTTTTGTGGGCATCTCCCATAGGCCTTTCCTGCTTTTGTGGGCGGCATCCCAATGGGAGTCAGGAGATAAGAGCTATGGAAAGCCAGCTCCTCTAACAGGCCTAGGGCAGGTCACTGCCCTCTATGAGCCCCAGGCTGCCCATCTGTATGGAAGGCCTGGGAAATGCGCTGTTGCACAGCAGGGATGGTTCCAGAGCAAGCAGAACCTTGGCTCTAGGGATGCTGACACAGCTAGAGCCACGGACTGAGAGGGTTCCCTGCTCGGGGAGTCAGTCCCGCCGGGGACTCGGGCACTCAGCCGGACCCAGGCCCCGCACTCACGGCCCGGGAGCGGTAGTTCCTGATGCTGTCCACCAGCCTGAGCCGCTGCAGCTCCTCCTGCTGGAAGCGAGAGCCTGGCAAGCGGGAGGGAGGGAGGCGTGAGGTCCGGCAGGTTCTGCAGGGTCCACCGTCTCCACCCCGCGCCCGCCCGGGACAAGGACTCACTGAAGAGGGGATGTAGGCCCAGCCCGGCGAGGTCCAGCTCCTTGGCCCTCTTGATGGACTCGGGCGAGGGCGCCGGCCGTGAGCGCACATACTGCTGCTGGGCGTTGTCGGCCACGCGGCTCAGGCCCCGCAGCTCCAGCGACGCCTCCAGGCTAGTCCGCAGGCCGCAGTCCTCGTCGTCCACCACGCCCTGCGGCACCCGGCCCAGTACACCATCCCCGCCTTCCGTGCCTGCTGCCCACCAGGAGCCCCGGTCAGAGACCGTCCTCTGCCCACGGCCCCTCCCCAGCCCCGCTCTGGGTCCTGAGTCACTAAAATCAGCCCCACAAGGGAAACCATCACTTATCGAGCAGCTCCTCCTGTTTTTATAAATACACATTTACAGATCA
This sequence comes from Cervus elaphus, assembly GCF_910594005.1. Lineage (NCBI taxonomy): Eukaryota > Metazoa > Chordata > Mammalia > Artiodactyla > Cervidae > Cervus > Cervus elaphus. The sequence goes on along the minus strand of NC_057819.1, from coordinate 11,635,298 downwards.
CACCCCCCTCTACTCAGGTCTGTATTGTCTGTGGCTAATTTCACACTACAAGGGCACAAGTGAGCAGCTGCCGGGCATCAGGTGACCTGCAGGGCCCAAGATGTTTACTATTGACTTTGCAAGTGAAAGTGTTAGTCGCTCAGTTGTGTCTGACTCTTTGCGACCCCATGGACTGTAGCCCACCAGGCTGCTCTGTCCATGGGATTCTCCAAGCAAGAATACTGGAGTGGGTTGCCATTCCTTTCTCCAGGGAATCTTCTTGACCCAGGGAAGGAACCCAGGCCTCCTGCATTGCAGGCAGATTCTTCACTGCCTGAGCCACCAGGGACACCCTTATCTAGCGCTTTATCTGCCTTTCAAATACAGACATCTTCCCCTGGGGTCAAATTCCAAGCCAGGACAGCGTGGCCCACCTCCACCCCGTGTCCACATCATGAACTCCAGGGGGACCCAGTCCCGCCCCAGCTTCTACTCACCTGAGGGCTCCTCAGGGGGACGGGCAAGGGTCAGAGCACGGCCCAGGAACAGGTGTAGGTCCAGCAGGTAGGGGACCTCGTCGGGGGCCACCAAGGAGTAGGCCGTGCCGCTTCGGCCGGCCCGGGCCACGCGACCTGCAGGAGAAGGTGGTCAGACAGGGACAGAGGCAGAAGACCCCAGAGCCCAGCACGAGCCCCACGTGCCCAGCCCTAAGGGAGGAGCCACGCCACGGCCCCACCTTACTGAGCAGGGGCCACCTAGGAAGGGGGCAGGGCAGTGAGAATCACTGGGGCTATCTGCCCGAGAGGTTGTGACCCACACAGTGCTCTGGGAGGTCAGCAGAAAAAGACGCAAGAGAGACTTCCCTGGCAATCCAATGGTTAAGAATCCATCTTGAGATGCAGAGGACACGGGTGCAATCCCTGGTCGGGGAACTAAAATCCCACATGCCACAGAGTAACTGACTAAGCCCGTGAGCTGCAACAAAAGACCCTGCACGATGCAGTGAAGACCCTGGGTGCCACAACTGAGACCCGACGTGGCCAAATAAATAATAAGATTTTCAACAAAGAAAGACACTGCTCTTCATCGGTTATCAGAGGTCTTCAAGCATCCCCACGATGGGCGATTTTTCCCAGAGAAATAACCCAGGGTGCAAAGATTCAACCGCAGAGACCCCTACTCCCTCTGGAAGAGCAGCAAACTGGAAATCACCTAAAAGACGTACGGACAGAGGGTCAGTTAATTAGCTGATGACCACCTGGTGGGTACTACACAGCTGAGGAAAGAGGCTGCAAACCGCGGTCTGTGGCCAAATCCAGCCCCAGCCTCACTGTGTAAAGCTTTATCGGCGCACAGCTGCTCCTTCATTTACATATTGTCTGAGGCCGCTTTCAGGCTACCAGAGCTGAGATCTGTAACAGACTACATAGCTCCAGGGCTCCAAGAAAAAATATTTACCATCTGGCCCTTTACAGAAACAATTTGCCGACCCCTGTCACAGAATGGTGTTTAGATGATGAATGAAAAATATGCATGATGTACACAGAGGTAAGAATACGGTTATAGGTAAGAACGGCCACTGTGGGGACTTCCCTGGTGGTCCAGTGGCTAAGACTGCACTCCCAATGCAGGGGGCCTGGGTTCAATCCCTGGCCAGGGAACTAGATCCCACGTACCACGACTCAAAGTTCACGTACCACAACTCAAGATCCCGCATGCCACAGCCAAGACCCAGTGCAGCCAAATAAGTAAGTTTGAAAATAAGTTTTTTTGTTTTTTTTTAAAAAAGGAACATCCAGTGTGATTTTAATTTTGTGTTAAGTAAATCCATGGAGAACATGACACTTTAGCTTGTTTCTGCATCTTGCAAAAACCACATGTCATCATGTTCAGAAGATTTCGTTTGTGGTGGTCTGATTCACACTGCTGGTCATGTAGCACTTGAGAAATTCCCTTTGGGGGTTTGGAGATGCCTCAAGGGATGCACAGGGCCAGCCCTCCCAAAGCAACGGAATCAAGGGTACAGCACGCAGCAGCCAACGGGGAGACGAGGCTGGAGACCCAGGTGGAGGCTCCCTCGCACCCCAAAGGACCACCCATGGGCAGCCCACCACGGGCAACCAGAATTTACCCATTCGACAAAGTTCAATTATATGCAAGACAACTGAAAGAAAGCAGCCCACCAGACACTTCTCTCACACGAACTTACTTACTTGTATTTATAAATATAACACACATATTTATGAGTTAAAAGAAAAAAAAGGGAAGTAGGTTGATGGTTACCAGGGGCTGGAGAAGGGGAAGAAGGAATTAGATTAATGGGTACAGGGTTTCAGTTTGTTAAGACAAAGATGCTCTAGATAAAGAAGGTGGGTGATGGTTACACAACAATGTGACCATACTTAATGCCACTGAACTTACACCTGAAAGTGGTTAAAATGATCACTGTATGTTTATGTATATTTCACCATAATTAAAAAAAAAAGAATCCCAGACACCCCGCTTTGCTACGTGTGTGACACCTGGCTAGTTCTGAACCTCCCTGCCTCCGTTTCCTCATCTGTAAAATGGAGCCAGTGCGGCCGGTACTGCACAGGGTTGTTGCAAAGACAAAAAGAGCAAGCAGAACACCCGGGCCAGCCTCACATGACGAGCACCTGTGGCCATCACATCACCAGTGGGGGTGGGGGACTTCCAGGAGGGGAACGTCCTGCCTTCTAGGTGTTTTGCTCCATTTTCAAATTTTCCTACAACGTGTGGACCTTACTTTTATAACTGAAAGACGGAATGGAGTGAGTTGGCCTGGGTGGACTGGGGCCTGACAGGCTGCCTGGATAAAGTAGGGAGTCAGGAGACCCCGTCCACAGTTGATGGAGCAGGAGGCAGGCAGTGCAAAGGTTACAAAGGTCCCCAGGAGTTTTAGGGAGAAGACTGTAGGGAAGAGGGGTCGCACCATCAAGGACCCTGAAGGCAAAGAGAAGCAGAGGACTGGGGAGCCCAGAAAACTCGGGAGCATCACCTCCTTAAGAGTCTGAGGCTGCCAGACAGATCCGCTCCCCAGAGAATCTGACTTATCGGTCTCCTCCTTGGGCCTTGGTTCCCCAGCAGCAGCGTCAGGAGTCGAGTCCTGTGCCCTCAGTTCTTGCCGGGACTTGGCACCCCCGTGGGGTCCAGTCCAGCCATGGGCTCCTTACCTACGCGGTGCAGGAAGAGCTTGCCCTTGGCAGGGAAGCTGTAGTTGATGACGCTGTCCAGCAGTGGGATGTCCAGGCCCCGGGCGGCCAGGTCAGTCACGATGAGGGCCGAGCACTTGCCGTGTGTGAACCTGGCCAGGTTGATCTTGCGGGCCGTCTGGTCCAGGGCGCTGTAGACGTGGGCACAGCTCACCCCCTGGGTCGCCAGCAGCTGCTCGGAGTGAAGACCGGAGAGAGGGAGAGGGGCTAGACACGGTGGCAAGACCACGGGCTCTGGAGTCAGGGCCCTCAGTTTGAACCCTGGTTCAGCTGGGTGACCTCAGTTTGGCATCTTCATCAGTATAAACGGGACTCGTATCACCTCTCACCTTGGCAAGGTTGTTTGAGTGTCAAAAAAAGATGACACGTGCAGAGAGGTCTCCCTCAGGGAGGCTGCAAGTGCCGCTGTAAGACACACAAGTCTCATCCTGATTCTGTCGCTAACAGGCTGTGTAACCTTGCCCAAGTTTCCTAACCTCCCTGTGCCTTCCCTTTCTTCTGTAGAATGGGGAAAGTAAGTTTCCTCTCTGTAATTTTGTTACAAGGATTAAATGAGCTACTATACACACAGTGCTGAGAACAGGGCCCACAACACAGGAAGCACTGTGAAAGTGGTAACTGCTCTTTAAAAACGACTTTGGTTTTATTCATCAGTGACTCCAGCAGCCATAGGGAGGAAGCACCGTTAAATGTGTCATGTGAGTGAAACCCAGTGAACTGCGACCTCAGATAACAGACCCCAGGTGTGGCTGACCCGAGGCGGCTGCATTGACTCGGGAGGGGCCCGGGCATCCTTGGGGGTTAGAGGACTCCCTCCCTAGGAGGGTGACAGGTGTACACGTGCAGAAAAGTTCATCAAGCTGCTCACGTAAGATTAGGGCACTTTATACAGCTTACAGGATGCAGGTTATTTCTCAATTTAAAAGAGAGAAATGTGGGATACTAAAAACCTATAGAGAAATGATGGGACAGCTGAGATACACTTCAAAATACCCCAGATGGAGCGAGGAATATTAGAGATAAATCAAGGCTGGGTATGAGTTGATAACTGAGTACCTGAGAGTTCATTATGCTATTTTCTGACTTTGCTGTGTGTCTGAAATTTTTCGTGTGTGTGTCTGTGTGTGTATTTAGTCACTTCAGTCGTGTCTGACTCTGCGACCCCATGGACTGTAGCCCACCAGGCTCTTCAGTCCATGGAATTCTCCAGGCAAGAATATTGGAGTGAGTTGCCTTTTCCTTCTCCAGAAATTTTTCATAACATCTTCAAAGAATAAAAAAAATGGACAGCCCTCTGGCCAGGCCCGAATCCCGCTCTGGTGCTGCTCTCTAGTGGCCGAATCCGGAACTGCAGCTCCGAGCTGGCGCTGGAGTAGGTGTTGGTCCCCAGGACAGGAGGGAGGGGATGGGGGCGTCCCTGCTCACCTCGCTGAGATATTCCGCGTGGTGCTTGGTGGCCACAAACACGACCGTCTGGTCCTGGGGCCGCACCACGTTGCGCAGCAGGTGGAGCAGCACCGCGGCCTTGGCGTCCTCCCGCACCAGGAAGAAGGAGGTCTGTGGAGAGACGCGGGTTACTTGGGTTGGCTCGCGGGGGTAGGGGGGATGGGGTCCTGGCCCCGCGGGCTGGGGGAGGGGCACGGGTGGAGCCGGCTCACCTTCAGCTGCTCGTTGAGTTTAGAGTCCACGTCTAACCGGATGAGCACGGGCTCCGTCAGGCCTGCGGTGGGCAACGGAGGAAGATGGGCGGGGAGTTGCTGAGAGTCAAGACTGCCCACCCCCCACCCCCCAAGTACTGATGAGTTTCCCAGCCCCCAGCCCCGCTCCTGCGGCCCCCTCACCAGCTCGGGCGAACTCCACCAGCAGCTTGGGCAGCGTGGCAGAGAACAGGACAGTCTGGTGGCCCCCCGGAAGGCGGCCGATGATTTCCTGGAGCTGCTCTGCGAAGCCCATTTCAAAGAGCCTGGGAGGGCAGAGGCAGAGCACAGGGCAGGGTCAGGAGAGGGCCTTCCGGTCCAGTGAGTCCCAAATCTGCCATCCTGCCGTCATTGCTGTCACCTGGGCAGGTGCTTCTGTAACTCAGCTCACTTTCTCTATTTGACAACCTTATCCTAAGCAGTCATGATCTTGGTACGTGGGGCCTGGTCTCAGTTATGCTTTGTGTTGTTTTGTTTTGTTTTGGGTGCACTGTGAGGCATCCAGGATCTTGGTTCCCCGACCAGGGGCCAAATTAGGACCCTGAATTAGGAGTGCAGAGTCTTAACCACTGGACCACCAGGGAGGTCCTTCTTGTTTCCTACAAATTCAAATAAATGATAGCAGCCCTCACTCTGGGTCAGGCATGGCTCTATATAAATAAAACTTCCCCTGTGAAGTGTGTGCTCTTTTATTCCCACTTAGTAGCTGAGGCAGGCCACCAAGGTCCACGGATCCTCAAGGATTTGCCCAAGTTCGCGGAGCCGGGATCAGCTCCCACCCCTGTCTGGCTCCAGACTGTGCTCTCAGCCTTGTGCTACTTTTTATCTCTTTGAAATCATGTGTTTGCTGTTTTAATCTTTTCAATATTCCTAAAGGCAATATAAAAGGAGAACTGTTGGTCCAGGGAGCCCCATCAGCTCTCACATGACCTGCAGTCTGTGGCCCACTTTGGGGAAGACACTGCTTCAGTCTGGGCTGCGTAGGTCTCTCCTGGCAGAGCCCTCCCTCCTGGCCAACCCTGACATGAGTTCCCGGGAATGAGCCTGCAGCCTTACCTGTCGGCCTCATCGAAAACCACGTACTCCACACTCTGCAGCTTCAGGTTCATCTCCACAGCCACATGCACCAAGCGCCCAGGGGTAGCGATGATTCTGGAAGTAGTTGTGCTGGCCAGGTCACCTGGGGCCAGGGTCACCAGCATAGCCCTCCCCCCACTCCCCAGGCCCTGGCCGTCGGGGAAGGGACCCCAGAGCCTCATCCGCAACCCAGAGACTCACATGTCAGGATTTTCATGCAAGGCTGCAAATTGGTCTTCCATCCTAGGAAGAAGAGGGGGTATCTGTCAGCTTGATCGAACAGGTTTCTTTTGTCTCTCTCCCTTCCCATCTCCAAATGCCTAGATGAGTCCCACACCTTGACCCCAGGCTTGGAACTGGGGAAAAGCTATTGCTGAGGTACTAGGCAAGATCATTGACCGGACAAGGGCTACAAGTTCAAACATACAAAAGGACTGATAACAACAAAGTTCTCCAAAGAGGACTCAACCACAGAATCCATCTTTCACTCAGTTCAGATCGAAACAAAACTGCCTTTGACCCACAGCATCACCGAGCAACTAACCCTGGAACTCCCAGCTCCACCTGGAAGCAGGTTTCCTGGATCTCTATGTCCTTGCTCTCACACCATTTAAGCATACATCCCTAACTCTAGTTCTCCTCTGAAAACACCTCGGGACACCTGTAGGAGTCTGGAGGCAGAATTCTGGGCCAGGTCCAGCTTATGGAGGTATTTCTGACAACCACAGCAATAGAGATAATAAAGTATAATGTAGGCAAAAGAACACTGAAAAGCAAAACATTCTCTCAGTGAGAATCAAGAGTGACTGGTGACAGTGACATCCTGAGAGAATAAAGAAGGGGCTGGCTGCCCTTTGAGGGAGAAAATGTGGGACAGGGGCAGGGACTCTAATCTTAGCTCTACTTCCAGACCACCGTGTGGCTCTCTGGGCCCATCACTTCCTCAGTTGGCTCATCTGTAAAACAGGTGTGGGGCCTGTTACCTCAAAAGGACGGTATAAGCACATCAGGAAAAATATAGTGTTTTGTAAATTTGAGCTATCAAGAACATCCCTTGATTTGTGTGCATTCCACCTGAAACAGCCCCAAATTAAGCATATTAAAACATATACAACTAAGCAACCCATTTGGGTGACCCTGGTGCTTCCAGCTCTCCTTTAGGAACACCAGAACCTATGTCTGAGTTGTGTGGGAAATTTCTTTCTGTATTTTACTGTATGTTTCCCCTTGCTGGTATTTCAGGAATGTGCAGAGATGTTGCTGTTATTAACAAGCAGCGTGGGCTCTGTCCATCTGATGGGGAAGCCCAGGCAGGCTTGCTTTGGGGGCCACCACGCAGGGCACCAAGGGGGCTCTTACTTGTCCCCACCCAGGATCAGGGCAGTCTTGAGGCCAGTGAACTTGCCGAGCTGCGGGGAGAGAGAGAGAGAGAGACTAAGAAGAGCTGGTGATGGGAGCTCAGGCTTCCCTGGTGGCTTGGTGGTAAAGAGTCCCCTGCCAGTGCGGGAGAGGAAGGTTTGAGCCCTGATCGGGGGAGACACCCTGGAAAAGGAGATGGCTATCCGCTCCAGTATTTTTGCCTGGGATGTTCCATGGACAGAGGAGCCTGGCCGGCTATAGTCGCTGGGGTCACAGAGAGTTGGACACGACTGAGCAACTGAGCATGGCTAAGGATGGGAGCTGACCCCGTCCACTCAGGCCTCACTGACTGGTCCCAGCTCAATCTAGCCACCCTGTCCCCCCGCCCAGACACACCTCCTTGGTGAACTTCATGGTCTGCAGGGCCAGTTCTCGGGTGGGTGAAAGGATGAGGGCACGGGCCCCAGTCTGGGCACTGTGGGTCTTGAGCCGCTCGAACATGGGGATGAGGAAGCAGGCGGTCTTGCCGCTGCCCGTCCGGGCCATGGCCACCACGTCCTTGCCGTCCAGGATCATCGGGATGGTCTGCAGGGGAACGAGCGGGGCAGGGGAGGGTTCAGTTCCTGCATCCACAGACCACGTGATCCGGAGCGTCAAGTCCCAGCGGAGAATCTGGGCATCTCAGCAGAAGGGGTGGGGCCTGTCTCCCAGCCCTGATCCCACTCTTGTTAAAGCCTGTGTGCACAACTCCAGGGGTGTTACTCCTAACTCTTTCGACCTTTGGGACACCTCTCTCCCGGTTAAGCCAGGCTCTGCCTCCCCATCTGGTCCTCCTCCTCAGGACCCCAGAGAAACGCTGTCTCCCTCTTGGCTAAATGTCTGAGGACAACTATCATGAGACGACAGTGGGTGATGACGGGGTGTCTGTGAGCTGTCGGGGCAGGGACTGAGCAGGGTGCAGCTTAAGTGGCAAAGAGGCCCCGAGTCGAGCATCTGCCCTGCTGGGCCCGACTTTTCTCCACTTGTGAATGAGCAAGCTGGTGGGGCTTCAGCCAGAGTAAGGGGGGACAAGAGATGTGATGGCTGGGACAAGGGTCGAATGCCAAGAGGCCAGATGGACGGGTCAGGTTGGCATCCCCTCCTTCTGACCCGCAACAGCGTCCCTGCCCCGTACCTTCCTCTGGATGGGTGTCGGCACCTTGTAGCCCTTCTTCATGATGCCTTTGAAGACTGGGTAGCTCAGGCCTGGGAAAGACACGGGAATAGCCAGGGAGCTGAAGAAGCCCCTATGACACATGGCTGAAAACTGCATGGGACAAATGACTGTCTCATCAACAAATAAACAGCAAGGAAAAAAAAAGCAATAGAACAAAGCTGATGGATTAATAGAGACTGAGAAGACAAGTTTACTGATTGTGGGGTATGAACTGCATTTGGATTCTGATATGAACATTCAATGCCGTGGGCTTCACTGGTGGCTCAGACAGTAAAGAATCTGCCTGCAATGAAGGAGATCTGGGTTTGAGCCCTGGGTTTGGAAGATGCCCTGGGGGAGGGTATGGCTACCCACTCCAGTATTCTCACCTGAAGATTCCCATGGACAGAGGAGCCTGGTGGGCTACAGTCCATGGGATCACAAAGAGTCAGACATGACCGAGCAACTAATACATATATATGTACATACATAATGCCGTGAGACAATGGGGGTCTGAACACTGATGGGACCTGGGATGACACTGAGAAACTGGGTTTATTTCAGGTGGAGGAGGGTCCTGCATCTCTTGGAGGCAGGTGGGAAGTATTTAGGGACAGGAGGAGATGGCTTCTTTCTTTGCCCAGTTCTCTATCTGGGTGACTGTCTTTTTCTTATTGATTTGTAAAAGCTCTTTATATATTAAGGTTATTAGCCCTTTGTTCCACAGTTGCAAATACATTCCAATATAGCATTTACTTTAACTTAGCCTACAGTGTTTTTTCGCATACACATGTCTAATTACCATTCAGCCCCCAGATATCTTTGCCTGTTCCTGCAACAGCATCACCTAGAGTCTTGCCCTAACTGTTCTCTCATTCTGTCAGGCCCGCTGCCCCCATAAGAAGGCCATGACTGGCTTGGAGATTATCTGCTGCTTCCATCCACCCAAGCCTACCATAGTGCAGTCTGGAACAGAGCATGGAGGCCATGATGACCCCCTGTGACTCCGCCCACTCAAGTTCCCAGATGCCTGGCTCACTCACCCATGGACTGGAAGCCTCCTGATTTCTTCTTCTTCTTGTTCTGAGCTCGCACCATCTCCCGCGTGTCTGGCTCCACGTCTGAGGTGCATTCCGAGGTGGGGAAAGTGGGTAGGGGTCTGCCAGGCGCCAGCTGGGAGGGAGCAACAGAGAGGAAGCATCACTCCAGGTATAGTCAGACCACTAGGGGCAGGGAAGGGGGCTGTCCTGCTGCCAGGCCCCTCCAACTTGCCCTCATTCAAGATGTGTTGCTCCTGTGAGATCATGTGACTTCTCTGCCAAAGGGCTCTCCTTTGACTGGACGAAGACAGGGCAGTGAGTCTGAGAGTAGGCTCTGCAAACAGACTGCCTGTGTTTCAGTCTCAACTCTGTCACTTGCAGCTGTGAGACCTCAGGCCAGGGGACTTCCTTGCCCAGAGCCTGTGTTCCCAAATCACGAAAATGGGGATGACAGGAGCATATGTCTTACAGGGTGTTGTGAAGTCTAAATGGGTGTGTGTAAAGCTTAGGACAGTGCCCAGATGGTGGTACCATCATCATTATCATCCAGACCAGTCATTCAGAGCCCTCAAAACTTTGGGAAGCAAATCAAAACATCTATTAAGACTGAGGGAGACTTTTCCAATTTGTCCTGCACCCCTCTCCCTCACCCCCTTTCTGATCCATCACCCCTCCCCAGATCTATTCTCTCTCATTCCTGGCTTCCTGTCTCTGCCACCCACTTGTCCTAGAACAGCTAAATGAAGCCCAGACACCTCCTCTGGGGAGCCTTTTTGGACTAAAGCACTGTCTTCTTCCTCTCAGAAATAACATTTATAAAAACACTAATTCATAATAATGGCCAAAACTTATATGGCACCTATAAGCCAGGTGCTGTGCTGAGCGTTCATATAAATTAACTCATTCCTCACAACAACACTGTCAAGCAGCTATTATTATTTAGTCTCTTTTACAGAGAAGGAAACTGACACAAAGAGAGGTGAAGTGACCTGGCAAAGTCACACAGCCAGTAAGGGATATGAACTCTGGCTTCAGAGTCTATGTTCTTCCCTATGTGCTCCTCTGTGGTCCAACACAACCCTCTAGGTCAGAGCTGTACCTGTCTTGTACAGTCCCTGAGATAAGAATGGTTTTTAAATTTTAAAAGGTTGTAACAAAATCAAAGAAGACAGTTATATGACCGTGTATGACCTTGCAAAGCCTAAACTATTTACCATTTGGTCCTTTACAGGGAAAGTTTCCCAACCTACCCCTGCTCTAGATAGACATCTGATAACAAAGTACCTGTAACACACTGGTGCCCCAGCAATATTTACTGAAGAGTAGAATGTCTGAACACTGTCATTTCCTCCTTTCCACAGTGTTTGAGGCACACAGAATCAACTACTTGCTACCCGTGCAGAAGGTGAGGCACACACAGAGAGGTTAAGCAATTTCTTCCTCCTATACTCCCAGAGCCAGTACAAGGTGTTGAACACCTGGCCTTGGCCCGTAGTTATAGAGTACCTACTGTGTGAGGCTCGGCTGAGAGGGAATAAGGTCCCCATCTGGTCCCTACTTCTGAGGAGCCTAATACAAATGCCCACTCATTCATCTATTATACCCAGAGTCTTCCCTGTGCCAGACATCCGCTAAGTACAAGGTTGGGAAAAACAATAGGCTACAGCTCTTTTGCTCCCTTGGGGCTCACACCTGCGCCGCCCCCCCCCCCCCCATTTGCATACACTTGGCACTCAGTAGTGGAAATAGCACAGGGCCTGGAACCATGCAGTCCTGGATTTGAATCCTGGCTCTCCCACTCACAAGCTATGAGGGCTTGGTCAAGTTCCTTCACCCCTCCAGGCTTCTGTTTCTTTCTCTGTAAAATGAGGATAAGTACTTAGCTCGCAGGGTTGATGTGGGGATTAAATGATAAGGCTTATAAAAGCTCTTAGCACGGAGCCTGCACACAGTAAGTGATCAACAGACGCGAGTTTAATTTATTATTAGTTTCCCAGAGGTTTGGGGGCGTCGCTGTCTCAAAGCCACGAGGTGCAGCCTTCTCCTAATTCGTCCTCCCAAGAAACCCCAAACTCTCAAAAGTCCAATGTTCACCACCCGCACTTTTCATTGGACGAATGGAAACGAGGATCCGCCCCCCTTGGCCAGGAAGAAGCCAATGAGAAGCGCTAGACCAAGCGTCAGCCAGGAAGGCCCGCAGGCCCCCAGCTTACCCAGCACCGAGGCTTCGGACGTCTGGACCCCGGGTGTGGAGGGTCCTGGGACACGTGCTCAGGCCGGAGGTCCTGCCCTGACCCCCCGGCCAGCCGATCTCTCCCCATCCTCAGCCGTGCCCGCTCCCCACCTGGGGGAACTGCCGGGCACCGCGCGGAGCCGGAGCTCGGGCTCCGACGTGTATCCCAGCCCTGCGCTCCCTACCTTCTGGGCCCGGGCGTCATCTTCTGCCTGGATCTCAAACTCGCCGTCCTCCGAGTCGCTGCTGCGGGACTGGGACGCCGCACCCCGGCGCTTCCGGAGCCCCTTCTTCTTCTTCCACTGGGCCATGTTAGCTCTGGACCGCGGTGCGGCCGCCGGGCGCGTGCCGGCAGCCATGCGGGCCCCGGCACCGGGAAACGGGAGGGGGCGGAGCCCGTGGGGTCATACCAACAGCGCGGCGGGGGCAGGGGGACGCCTCCACGAGGCCCCGGCTGCGTTCCCGCTCCTTCTGCTGCCTCCGGAGGCTTGATCCACATGCACGCACATACTCCCCTTGCTGGCGCGGGAGGTCCCCCTTCCGAAGCTTTGGGGAGCTCCGGGGGGCGTCCGGAATCGGGGGCCTTAACTCACCCCCGAGGAGTGAATGGTTCAGGCCGACCCGCCCCATCCTGTCACTCACGGGTTGCTGTTGGACGCGCGCGCGCGCGCGGAACACACGTCGCTAGGGCCGGGCTGCCGGCGCTGAGTCGTTCCGCGCAGAGTCCCCGGCTTCGGCTGGGGCTGGGGGCGGCCTTGGAACTTCCCGGGCTCGCGGGCTCCCGGATTTCAGAGCTGCCGATTCTGATGTACGGTGCGCGCCACCGGTGCCCTAGGGCCCCCGCGAAAGAGTCCAGGCCTGGGAGCAGGGGACGCTGAGGGTAACGACCGACGTCAGCGAGCCAAGATGCTCAGGTAGGAAAATAACTCGATAATGCGGGCACATCAGACATCTAAGGGACGTGGACTTGGGGATCGGTGAATGTGGGGCAGCTGGAGGACTGGGTGTGATCCCCTACTAGTGGAATGGTTAAAAGTGCACGAGCTTTAGACCCTTAATCAGGTCAAATTCAATTTCCACTGTTTTAGCTTTATAGGTGTGACTGACACTTGAGACTACACCTTTTGAAGCCTCAGTTTTGTCATCTGTAGAATGAAAATAATGGAAGCTACCTCACAGGAGTGTTGAGAGGATGAAATGAGACAATGCTTGTAAAGCTCTTTGCAGGAGGTAGGCTTGGGATCAATCAATGCTGGTTATTATTTCTGCTCCATAAATATGTACAAGATATAGAAAACTGCCCTGTTTCCCCCATCCCCCACCAGCATAGTTGGCTTTCTGTTTGGTGCCAGAATAGGAACAGGCCCAAATCTCTTGTTCATCCCCCTAGTGTTCTGTAAATATTGACTGAGCACACACCAGTATGCTAGGAATGCGTATTTACTCATTAAATATTTGTAGCACCCCTGTCCCCATCATTTCTGTGTGCTCAGTCACTCAGTCGTGCCTAACTGCGAATCCATGGACTGTAGCCTGCCAGGCTCCTCTGTCCATGGGGATTCTCCAGGCAGGAATACTGGAGTGGGTTGCCATGTCCTCCTCCAGGGGATCTTCCCAACCCAGGGATCAAACCCAGGTCTCCTGCACTGCAGGTGGATTCTTTACCATCTGAGCCACCAGGGACGCCCACCCCTTAATTACAGCAACTCAGAGAAGGTCAAATTTCTGAAATGTTCCCTGGGATTGGCAGCTCCCCTTTGAGGAAGACTGGTTGAGGGAGAATGTGACCGTTTTGCCCTGGGGACAGAGACTTAATCGATTACCAGTCTTTTCTGATGACAGATGTTGCCACCCTGACCCCTTTTCTTAGGGAACCCTGGAGGCAGGGCCTGGCAAGCAGAGCACCCCTGCTGTCACCCAGGACTACAGAGAGCATGAAGACCCCGGTGGAGCTGGCCATCAGCGGGATGCAGACCCTCCACGTTCAGCACCGCGGCCGGGGTGGCTACCGGGTCAAAGTTAGGCCATCATACGTGGATGAGACTTTGTTTGGCAGCCCTGCAGGCATACGGCCTGCACCACCAGACTTTGACCCACCGTGGATGAAGAAGGCCAACAGAACCAGAGGATTGGGGACAGGGGTGTCACAGGCCTTGGGGGCCAATGGGAGCTGTGAGTCCACCTCTTCCAGTGGCAGCACCCCAACCCTCACACCAAGGAAGAAGAACAAATACAGGTAATAGGATAGGGAGATTCCCTGCTGATCACCTGCTGTGTGACCTTGGGCAAGCAGTTTGACCTCTCTGAGCCCATTTCCTCACAGTGGAAAGTGGGACGTAGTGGGGTTATTGAAAAGACTTAAGGGGGTGAGACATGTACAGTGGTTGGCACGGTTACCTGACACTAAGGAATAAATAAATGGTAATGCCATTAGACTGGACTTCTGAGGCCCAGAGGGGTGAGCTGATTTGTCCAACAGAGAGAGTGTTAGTCGCTCAGTTGTATCCATTTCTTTGCGACCCCATATACTGTAGCCTGCCAGGCTCCTCTGTCCATGGAATTCTCCAGGCAAGAAGAGTGGAGTGGGTTGCCATTTCCTTCTCCGGGGGATCTTTCCAACCCAGGGATTGAACCTGGGTCTTCTGCACTGCAGGAGAATTCTTTACCTTCTGAGCCACCAGGGAAGCCCTTGATTTATCCAAGATCACAGAGCAATTTGCATAAAATTACTAGTGTGGTTAGTCCATCAAATGACATAGATGTGATTCCAAACTTAAGCAAGTCATTTTGAAAATGGTTCTTGCTGCATTTCCACCAGCAAGTTAGAAAAATGGAATCTAATGCCAGTGGTTATTTTGTAAGGATTATTTAAATTATTTCAATTAATAGTCTGGAGGGAGGCCACAGGGCTCTATCTTATTGATTGTCATCAGTATCTTGAACAGAGATATGAAAGACTAGTACATTAATCAATCAGGTTTGTTATCTATAACAAAATACTATAGACTCGGAGGCCTAAACAGCATAAATTTGAGTTTTCACGGTTATGGAGGCTTAAAGTCGAAAGTCAAGATGCTAGCAGGGTTGGTTTCTCCTGAAGCCTATCCTTGGGTTGCAGATGGCCAGCTATTCCCTGGGTCCTCACATGGACTTTTCGTTGAGTGTCTACATTCTTGTTGCCTCTTCCTCTTCTTATAAGGACACAAATCCTATTGGATTAGAGCCTCATCTTTGTGGCCTCATTTATGTGTGTGTTAGTCATTCAGTCATGTCCAGCTCTTTGCAACCCCATGGACTGTAGCCTGCCAGGCTCCTCTGTCCATGGATTTCTCCAGGCAAGAAGACTGGAGTGGGTTGCTGTGCCTTCCTTAAGGGGATCTTCCCGATCCAGGGATCAAATCCAGGTCTCCTGCATTGCAGGCAGATTCTTTACCACTGAGTCACCAGGAAAGCCCATGGCCTCATTTAACCTTAATTTAATTCAACACAAATTTTGGGGGGAGGTAATTCCGTCCTTAATAACTAGCCAGTCCTATTTGGGATCCATTCTGAGCCAAAAGGCATGTACGCTAATTGAGAGTGGGAATAGTGCCTATTTAAGAGGATAAAATTCAACAGAGATAAAAGCAAGACCCCATTATTGTCACGTCTGCTTGACAGTTCCCATGGAGCACAGGGCAGGCTCAGGTTGACATTAGCAGCACTGACATCTACAACGTGGCTGAAAGTGCTGCTGTCACTGTAGGCTGCATTCACAGAAGTCTATGACAGGGAGGCACCAGCCAACCCTATGCTCGCCTGGAGGGTGGAATTTTGTGCTGGATGCTGACAGGTAGAGGGTGTCAAGTTAGAAGGTGCATAAGAGGTAGAGATGCTATTAAGCAGAAACTTTGGTACCAGACAGACATAGGTATCAACCAAATCTGGGTTTGAACAGTTAAATCAAGTGGCCAAAATGTTGACTTTCCAAAGACTTGCAGCTTGGGAATGGGGAGCACTTTTAGTTCTGGCCTAAAGTCGTGGACCTCACACCTCATAGATATGCCATGAATATTTGTGGGATTAATAAAAAAAAAAATGGCTGAATGAATCTAGTCAAAGGTGAGAGGCCCTTAAGGCATTTAAGTCTGGCTTAGTGATCAAGAGCTTGGGCCCTTGAGTGGAGAGGGGCAGGGGCTGGATTTGAATCTTGTCTGTACCTTCCTTGTTATCCTCCCTGTGCCTCAGTTTTCTTGTTTATAAAATAGGATTATCATATTGCCATCCTGTGGGTTTTGTGAGAAATAATGAGATAACACAAGTGACAAGCTGAGTCCTGGGCCTATACAGGAAAAGCCCTGAGTAAATATTCAAAAATTTTAAAAGCTACTCCGGTGGTGTGCCAGCTCACAGCACCCTCTACATGCCACGTGCTTGGCTGTGCAATTTCAAATGCAGTTAGAAGGGCCACATGACTGCAGAGGGTTCGGCTGACAGGGCCACTAGGAAAAAGGTGAAGTGGTGAGTTGAAAGAAAAAGTGAAGGCGCTGAAGACTAAGGTTATATTAGTGTTGGTTGCAAATAACAGAAGAATTGGGCTTGGAAACAAGCTAAACGGGCCTCAGCAGACAAAGGGCATTTGGGGCTCATATAACAGGGGCCCAAAATGTTGGGATTCTTTCCCACACACATTCCAGGTGAGATGGCCACCAGCTCCTTTGCCCTTATATCCTTCCTACCCGTTCTTAAGCACTCAGTGGAGGAAAGACATTTCTCTCCTAGTAAGTGTCCACAAAGATTCTAAGGGAGACTCCCATTGGGCAGAATGGGTCATGTGATTAGTCCTGAGCCAA
This sequence comes from Cervus elaphus, assembly GCF_910594005.1. Classification (NCBI taxonomy): domain Eukaryota; kingdom Metazoa; phylum Chordata; class Mammalia; order Artiodactyla; family Cervidae; genus Cervus; species Cervus elaphus. Next base: position 11,618,653 of record NC_057819.1, on the reverse strand, counting down.
TCAGTGTGGTCAGGAGGATGGGGTATGCAAATTGGCCTGGCGTGGGCCAATTGGGCACATGCCCAGGATGGGATGGGGAGGATGCAGGGGGACTGGATGCTCAGCAGGGGGAAAATAGTGAGAGTTGAAGATAGTGGTACATGAGGGCTGTGGCTTCCCTGTGGGTACCATGCTGGGAGACAAGGACCTCTGGGATCTACAGGCAGTCCTCTGCTGCTGCAGGGGCGTGGCCGGGGCGGGGGGAGGGGGATGGGGGTGGTGGTGAGAAAAGGTTACAAGGCTTATTTCCCCTGCTCATTGTTTCTCTTCCCTTCCCAGACTGATCAGCCACACTCCTTCTTACTGCGATGAGTCTCTCTTTGGCTCCCGACAGGAGGGCGCCGGCTGGGAGGCCAAGTGGATGGCGAGGGGTGATGCTGCAAAGCTCCACGCCCTCTTCTGGACACCCCCGGCTACCCCTAGGGGCAGCCATTCTCCCCGCCCCAGGGAGACGCCAGTGCGAGCCATTCACCCAGCTGACCTCTCAAAGACAGAGCACAGGGTAGTGGCCAGCTCCCGGAGGCTGTCCGTGGATGGGTTAGACACTCCACGCCCTCTGAGGCGGGAGCGTTCCCACTCCCTCACCCACCTGAATGTCCCCAGCACAGGTCACCCACCCGCCAGTAGCCCCTGCACAAATGGGCCCCGAGATCCCAGGCCTGCCCCATCAGGGGTGACCTTCCGGAGCCCCCTAGTGACTCCCAGGGCTCGGTCAGTCAGTGTTTCAGTGCCAACTTCCCCCCGACAAGGTGGGGCTACCCAGAAAACAAAGCCCCCTTGGAAATGAGTTTCTTGGTCCTTTCTACAGGTGTGCCCATGGGGTCACAGCGAGGGGCAGAGTTTCAGAGAATGGTGCTGGTGGGCAGGCCTCTGGAGAGAACACAAGGCATTGGTGGAGCACTCCCGGGGACAGAGCGAGGGTGGGCAGTGCCCCCCCTCTGACCACCTCTGGTTGCTCCCTGCTTTCCCCACTGATATGGATTGGAGGGTCAACCCTTGACATACCTGTGTCCAGTCCTGTCATGGCCACATGGCGTATCAGTGCCAACCCAGGGGGTGTCTCCCGGGAGGGTCCCCCACCTCCTCCATCACATCCACAACATTGTCTCCCCACCAAGTGTGAATAAATGGTGTGATCGCCAACCTGGAGGGCTCTTCCTCCCTCCCTTCAAGCCAAGCTCCTGCTCAGGGTAAGTTTCCAGCTGAGTCTGGAGGCCTCAGGAATTTTCCCAGGCACCATGTGTGGACCAGCGGGGAACACGAGGACCTGGGTGATATGTGGGTGGACATTCAAAAATTTTAATAGTCATGTATTTATTTTCATGTATTAAATATATCAGTAGCTCATCAAAGCCATGAGTTTTGTTAATTTCTTTTTTCCCTGTAAGGTAAAGACCAGTGTTAGGCCTGAATTGATTTAAGTAACAAAATTAATAATGTCGCAATCACGACCATGGCAGTGGGGCAACTGATCCTCCTCCCATCATGGGCTTCTAACTAATGCCACTGATTGGTGCGTTGGCTGGGTCTTCCTGAGTTCAGAATATGGGCTACAGTTGTTTTGAAATCAGATATATAAACATGTATCTGATGTACATTTCCTACCTTTAAAAAATGCAGGTCAAGAAGCAATAGCTAAGACTGGACATGGAACAACTGACTGGTTCAAAATTGGGAAAAGAGTATGACAAGGCTATATAGTATCACCCTGCTTATTTAACTTATATACAGAGCACATCATGTGAAATGCCAGGCTGGATGAATCACAAGTTGGAATCAAGATTGCCAGGGGAAATATCAATAACCTCAGATATGCAGATGATACTGGCAGAAAGGGAAGAGGAACTAAAGAGCTTCTTGAGGCGAGTAAAAGAGGAGAGTGAAAAGCCTGACTTAAACTCAGCATTCGAAAAAGCTAAGATCATGGCATCTAGTCCCATCACCTCATGGCACATAGAGGGGGGAAAAGTGGAAGCAGCGACAGATTTTATTTTCTTGGGCTCCAGGATCACTTTGGACAGTGACTGCAGCCATGAAATTGAAGGATTGGAAGAAAAAAGCTGCTCCTTGGAAGAAAAGTTATAACAAACCTAGATAGCATATTAAAACGCAGAGACATCACTTTGCCAACAAAGGTCCATCTAGTCAAAGCTGTGGTTTTTCCAGTAGTCCTGTATGAATGTGAGAGGTGGACCATAAAGAAAGCTGAGCACCGAAAAATTGATGCTTTTGAGCTGTGGTGTTGGAGAAGACTCTTGAGAGTCCCTTGGACTGCAAGGAGATCAAACCAGTCAATCCTAAAGGAAATCAATCCTGACTATTCATTGGAAGGACGGATGTTGAAACTGGAACTCCAATGCTTTGTCCACCTGATACGAAGAGCTGACTCATTGGAAAGGACCCTGATGCTGGGAAAGACTGAAGGCAGGAGAAGAGCAATCACCAACTCAATGGACATGAGCTTGAGCAAGCTCCAGGAGTTGGTGATGGACAGGGAAGCCTGGCGTGCAGCAGTCCATGGGGTCACAAAGAGTTGGACACGACTTAGCGACTGAACTACAACACCAGAGTTCTTAAAAAGCAAAATCCACAATGATTGGACTTTGCCCAATTGAGGGGTCCAGTAAGACCACAAAGTTACACATGGCACCTGGAGAGCATTCAGGATGGAGCCCTAACTGGTCAGGGCCCACCCTCCCCTGCTCTGCACTGCCCCGGGTCAGGCACCTTAGGAAGAACCGCAAAGCCTTTGCCCTGATGGAGTTGCACCCAGAATTGCAGCATCCCAGTGGGTTGGGTGGAGGCCAGACTTCCGGCCTCTCCTTGTCCCCATTTTCCCATGATGCACCTCCAGGAAGCACGGAGATTCCAGACAGGCCAGCTGGAGGCCACATCTTGGGTTCTATCCCTCTACGCTGGGGGAAAAGATGCGCAAACACTCCTGGGGAACTGTGGGAGGAGCCGACAGTGACTAGGACCAGGGGCCCATGTGCAGATGCCTTTGCAAGTCGGGTGGGCCATGAGGGAAGCCAGCAAGCTGCGCCCTCAGCACAAACACAGCATATTAAACACGGATGTTTAAATTCCTAGAACTCTAACAGAATGAGTACCCTCCCCTCAGTTTTACTTGAAGCTTTCATTTGCCTTCATCTCCTCCCCCTATGTTTTAACAGACATTGGCCACAAATACCTCTTTCCTCCAAACTGTACTAAAAAAAAGGAAGCCACTGCCCAAGTATGATGAAAAGAGGCAACTGACACTGAGGCGGTGAGGGCTGGAAGACAGCTGGGAGTGGAGGGGACTGGGGCAACCTATCTCTGCCATCCACAGGCATCTATAGGGGGCGCTGCTGCCCATCTTTTGAAGACATGGAGGCCCAGGCTATCTGGATGCTGAGTTGTTTGTTTCCAGAAAAGTTATTTCTAAGCCATAGCCTCTGTTTTTTTGTTTTTTGTTTTTTAATGCCAGAAGTGTATTAAAAAATACATTGTTCGACCCCCCTGGATACCAAATAAGGCCAATGTGAGGTTGCTGGTTTTTGACCCTGCGCTTTCACAGTTTTAAATGGGGGCAAAGTTGTAAAGAAAGTAATACCAAGAGCAGGGGCTGAGGGCAGCCAGAAACCCTACTTGTCCCTCTAAGAGTTCTCTGCTCGCCCTGCCTGCCTTTGTCGGTGGCTATGACCCACACCCAACTGTCCTGGCTGGTGATGCGCCCATCGCAGTCAATGGCAACTTCTGGTCTGGGACCCAGGCGGGCAGAAAAGGGGGTGCAGCCTGGGGTGTTCCCCACCGCACACCCGCCCCCCAACAATGGACAAAGCATCTGCAGCGTGGACACACACCCAGGGGCCCTGGGGAAAATGAAGTTTATCTGTAGGCTGTGTTTGACAATGGTTTTTAATTTTGAAAAGGCGTGAAAGTCATAAACGACGGGGCTCCCCATCGCAGGGGCTTCCCAGGCCAGCTCTCGAGTGAGAGGTTAGATTATGGCGAGGGCGGAGGAAGGACTTACTTCTTGCCCTTTCCTTTGCCCTTGCCCTTCTTCTCGCCTTTGCCCTTGCCCCGCTTCTTCCTCTTGGACTTGAGCATGGAGCGGACCAGGTAGCCCTTCCACAGGGCCTGGATGAGCGTGGCGGCCCGCACCATGCGCACCATCTCCTGCTCCTCCTCCAGCCTCTTCTTGGTCAAGATCTCGCGCTCGGCCTGGATCTGGGAGAACTCTTCCACCAGCACGTCGTACCGTTTCTTCAGCTCCTCCAGCTGGAGCTGCTCCTCTTTGTGGATGACGTCCAGCTCCTCATACTCGTCCTGGGGCGAGAGGCAGGGAGCGGGTGGGCCATCGCCAGGCTCAGAGCGCCGTCTCCACCCTCTTGTGCGCATGCTCCCCGCTTCCCTGCAGGCGCTGCCGCCCCCAGGCATGGCCGCCAATGCTAAGCTTGTCTGCATCCCAGGCGGGGATGGGAAGGGGAGAGGTGACGGCGGTCCATCCCCAGCTTGCGGTGTGAGGCCCGGCTTAAATAATTTCAGGAATGAGGAAAACACCCAGCTTGTGAGCTGGGCCCACTGGGCTTCTAATCTCAGCTTGGCCGCGTCTTGAGGGGCTTCACCTTGTTCCAAGCCTTCCCTATTTCCTCATCTGAAATGTGGGGACTATTCCAAACCCAGGAGCAGGGGTGGGAACTATTTCCCTGATTAAATGTTGGGCTGGATGCAACATCCTAGATGGTGGCGCCAGGCACACAGTGGGGATGTTTAAAAAAAATGCCAACCGCTGCCAGCCACATGGTCTGTGTCACAAAGATATCCAGAGAGGACCTTCCTCAGGTGACCGAACCCCACAGTTCTTCCCCACCTCTAACTAACCACAGCCTCTCTTGCTGTAATTCACACCTATCTCCCTCCCTCCCTCCTTCCCACCAAGCATCTATTAGAAGCAAAGTACTTCCAGAGGAGGCAGAGCTAAGTGGACCCTGTCTTTGCCATCATTAACCCACCACCCTCACTGGGAACAGAGAAATGAGCACAGCCTCCAGTCTCCCCCTTCCTAGAGCACTGGGGATCAGACAGAGCCCGAGTTGCCCTTCTCTTGACAGCACGCCTGATGTTGGACCCCTCAGAAGCTGAGGTCCTCTCCAGTACTCACCAGGCCTTCCTGGCCCCAAAGCTGGGGCTCTGGCCACTGATGTTAGCGCAGAGCTGAGTGGAGGCCTCAGGACACCCCTGTTTTATAGACTGCTGTTCCCTGAGCACCTGCTCCAGGCCAGATCTTGTGTTGTACGAGCTTCACTGAATCCCCACCATGGTCCCAGCCTGGGTGTTACTGCTTATGTTGATCACATGCAGAATCCAAGGTCAAGTCCCTTGCTTAAGGTCACACATAAGTGACATAAGTGCCACTAGAGTAGAACCTCCAGATGAAAATGAGGACTTTCTTCACCACTGGAGGCTGGCACCTGGCCCATCTCAAGCACTTGGTAGAAAGTTCCTGGGCAACTGAGTGAAGTGGTGGAGGTGAACTCGTACTTGCATCCAGCACAGATGAGTCCTGGCTGGCAGGGCTGCTGGAGGGAGCTGAACAGGAGGGGACAGGGAGCCTGGGATGTTGACCCTAGATGGAGCTGAGATCTTTGGATCTGGTGCCAAACGCCACTTGGTGGCTGGCAGCTTCCGTTTCCTTCCTTTGCCACTGCTCCCCTCACTGCCCCAGGCTAGACAAACCCTTGAGCCTAAGGAAGGGACAGGGAAGTCACTCTCGGGAGGCCCAGAACTAGGCGTAGACCATGGACCATCCAAGGGCTTCTCTTCCCCTGCCCCCTCACCCCGATTCCTAGAGGATCTTGGGAAACACACTTGAGACAGAATTAGGCAGACAAATACCTGCTTTTCACTCATCTCTGAATCATATTTCTGGATCCAGTTCTCAATTTCTGTTTCCACTTTATATTTTTTCTGGAAAAAAAAAAATCCAATTAGTCATTGTTTGATGGACTGAAAGTAACAATGAGCGGCACCGAGTCTGCTCTGCATCAGCAGGCACTGTGTCACGCCTCGCCTACTCGCTTACCCGAATCCACACCACAAGGTAGGTTCTCCATTTCATAGATGAGGGCATGGAAGATCAGGAGTACTGACTCACTGGACCCAAGATCACAGAGCTGATGGGTGGTTAGAGCTCGGATTTGAAGCCAGCTGTCTGGCTCCAGAACATTCTAGGCAGGTGGAGCAGCTGGTGCAAAGGCCCTGAGGTGGGAACAATCTTGTGATGTTTAAAGAATAGGCACCTGAGCCTGTGTGGCTGGGATGGCATGGCCGAGGGGGGAGCATGGTCCCGGTGAGTTCAGAGTGAGAAGCTGTGTCACAGAGGGAGGGTCTGCAGCTGAAGGAGTTTGGTTTCTAGTGTAAGGGGGAGGGGATGCTCGCTGTTGCATGGATTTAGACACAGCAGAGGAATGTGCTCTAATTTTGTCTTTAAAAGATCAGCTCCTGTACATACAATGGAATGTTTAGTTCAGTTCAGTCACTCAGTTGTGTCCAACTCTTTGCAACCCCATGGACTGCAGCATGTCAAGCCTCCGTGTCCATCACCAACTCAAACTCAAACTCATTGCCAACATCCACTGGATCATTGAAAAAGCAAGAGAGTTTCAGAAAAACATCTATTTCTGCTTTATTGACTATGCCAAAGCCTTTGACTGTGTGGATCACAACAAACTGTGGATAATTTCAAAAGAGATGGGAGTTTACTCAAACTCATCTCCATTGAGTCTGTGATGCCATCTAACCATCTTGTCCTCTGTCATCCCCTTCTCCCACTTTCAATCTTTCCCAGCATCAGGTTCTTTTCCAGTGAGTCAGTTCTTCACATCAGGTGCCCAAAGTATTGGAGTTTCAGCTTCAATATCAGTCCTTCCAATAAACAATCAGAACTGATCTCCTTTAGGATGGACTAGTTGGATCTCCTTGCAGTCCAAGGGACTCTCAAGAGTCTTCTCCAACACCACAGTTCAAAAGCATCAATTCTTCAGCACTCAGCTTTCCTTATAGTCCAACTCTCATATCCATACATGACTACTGGAAAAACCATAGCCTTGACTAGACGGACCTTTGTTGGCAAAGTAATGTCTCTGCTTTTTAATATGCTGTCTGTGTTGGTCATAACTTTCCTGCCAAGGAGTAAGCGTCTTTTAATTTCATGGCTGCAGTGATGAAATCACCATCTGCAGTGATCTTGGAGACCAAAAAAATAAAGCCTGCACTGTTTCCACTGTTTCCCCATCTATTTGCCATGAAGTGATGGGACCGGATGCCATGATCTTAGTTTTCTGAAGTGGAGCTTTAAGCCAACTTTTTACTCTCCTCTTTCACTTTCATCAAGAGGCTCTTTAGTTCTTCACTTTCTGCCATAAGGGTAGTGTCATCTGCATATCTGAGGTTATTGGTATTTCTCCCGGCAATCTTGATTCCAGCTTGTGCTTCTTCCAGCCCAGCGTTTCTCATTATGTACTCTGCATATAAGTTAAATAAGCAGGGTAACAATATACAGCCTTGACGTACTCCTTTTCCTATTTGGAACCAGTCTTGTTGTTCCATGTCCAGTTCTAACTGTGGCTTTCTGACCTGCATACAGATTTCTCAAGAGGCAGGTCAGGTGGTCTGGTATTCCCATCTCTTTCAGAATTTTCCACAGTTTGTTGTGATCCACACAGTCGAAGGCTTTGGCATAGTCAACGAAGCAGAAATAGATGTTTTTCTGGAACTCTCTTGCTTTTTTGATGATCCAGCGGATGTTGGCAATTTGATCTCTGGTTCTTCTGCCTTTTCTAAAACTAGCTTGAACATCTGGAAGTTCACAGTTCACATACTGTTGAAGCCTGGCTTGGAGAATTTTGAGCATTACTTTGCTAGCATGTGAGATGAGTGCAATTGTGCAGTAGTGATTGGATTGGAATGAAAACTGACCTTTTCCAGTCCTGTGGCCATGCTGAGTTTTCCAAATTTGCTGGCATATTGAGTGTAGCACTTTCATAGCATCATCTTTTAGGATTTGAAATAGCTCAACTGGAATTCCATCAACTCCACTAGCTTTGTTCATAGTGATGCTTCCTAAGGCCCACTTGACTTCACATTCCAGGATGTCTGGCTCTAGGTGAGTGATCACACCATCGTGATCATCTGGGTTGTGAAGATCTTTTTTGTACAGTTCTTCTATGTATTCTTGCCACCTCTTCTTAACAGCTTCTGCTTCTTTTAGGTCCATACCATTTCTGTCCATTATTAAGCCCATCTTTGCATGAAATGTTCCCTTGGGATCTCCAATTTTCTTGAAGTGATCTCTAGTCTTTCCCATTCTATTGTTTTCCTCTATTTCTTTGCACTGATCATTGAGGAAGGCTTTCTTAGCTCTCCTTGTATTCTTTGGAATTCTGCAATGTTATTCTGCCATAAAAAGGAGTGAAGAGTTGGCAGATGCTATGTGGGCGGGCCTTGAAAAGGAGATGCTAGAAAGACCACATGTTTTATGATTCCACTTACATGAAGAGTCCAGAATAGGCAAATCCATGGAGACAGAAAGTAGATTAGTGGTTTCCAGGGGCTGGGGGAAGGGGAGTGAGTGAGAAACTGCTTAATGAGTACAAGGTTTGTCTGGAGGTGATGAAAGTGTTCTGGAACTAGAGAGAGGCTGTGGTTGTACAACACTGTGAATACTAAGTGCCACTGAATAAAATGGTTATTTTTTTTTGTTATGTGAATTTCACCTCAATTTAAAAAAATCGGCTCCTTAGTTCTTACGGGCTTCCCTGGTAGCTCAGATGGTAAAGAATCTGCCTGTAACTTAGGAGACCCGGGTTCGAACCCTGGGTTGGGAAGATCCCCTGGAGAAGGAAATGGACAGTATTCTCCAGTACTCTTGCCTGGAGAATCCCATGGACAGAGGAGCCTGGCGGGCTACAGTCCATGGGGTTGCAAAGAGTCCGACATGACTGAGCGACTAAACACACAGTCCTTACAGTGCAACAGTTCTTAGCTTGTGCACCACGCACAGGCTGGCTTCAGGGAGCCTGTGACCCCAGAATTGCCCACCCCCGTGCGCAGATGCCTTTTCATGGGGGAGAGGCCCAGGGCTTCCAGCAGATTCCCGAAAGAGTTGTGATAAGGAAAGGGAGTCCGCAGCAAACTGGGTGCCTGTGGGGCCTGGGTCCTGGCTGAGATGAGGGAGAAGGCGGATGAAGAAAGGATACTTATTGAGCACCTAGTTCTCGTAATAACTCATTAAGGCCTATTCAATCACGATCATCTTCAAGATGTGGAAACTAAGGCTTGGAGGGAGCTGAGGGATTTGCCAGAGGTTTCCGTGTGCCTTCACTTCCTTTGCAGGATGGGGGGGGGTGTGGTGGGTGTCGTCCTCTTTGCGGGTCTCAGAGGAGGGTGGGAGCTTGCTCAAGGTCACATAACTGGCATGTAGTGGGACCCCATGTCTCTGCCCCCAGTCCCCTCGCGGCTCCTCTGCCGGGCACCTGCTCCTCGCTCTGCCCCCTCCTGCCTTGGTGGCCCCACTGCCCCCACCGTCCCGCTTCCCCAGGGCACCTTCCTCAGCGCCTGCTCCGCCTCCCGGTTCTCCGTGACCAGGTTGTGGAACTGCGACTGCAGCACCAGGATCTCCTGCTGGATCTTGGCCACCCTGGCCTGCGAGGCCCGGAAGTCCGCCTTCTGCTGCTTCTCCGCCTCCTGCTTGGTGCGCTGGAGGCTGTTCTCCGAGAACTTGAGCACCTGGTGCAGGTGGTTTTTCAGCTCTTGGATCACAAAGTTCTCCTTCTCCACCTGGACCAGAAAGAGCAGAGACTCTCAAGGGTACCCCCCGCGGTCATGGGTCACCGTGGCAGGGGAGGCTGGCGTGCCTGCAGCTCTCAGAGGTGGGCGGGGGCATTATTATGTCTCCCAATCCTACCCCCGGCCCTGGATGAAGGCGGGGCCGCCTGCCTAGAGACGGGAAAATGGAGGGGTTGAGTCTGTCTGGGGTTGTGCAGCTTAACTGGAATTTGAAGCCAGGTCTGTCCCATCTGGAGCCCACGTCTGTGGCCACCACCCTCTATTTCCTGGCGTGAGCCAAGGGCTCAGCGTGCCTGAGACAGCTCCATGCTCCTGCCTGAGGCACAATGGGAAGCACCCAGTTGGCAGAGATACCTGGCGTGATGAATGTAGGTGTGAGATAAACACCCAGCACAGGGAATGCCACCCGGTTCTCCCCTTGAGGGCTTGGCTTGGCTCCTGCCCTCAGTGGGTCCTGAAACAGGAATTAGGGTTGGGGGTGGGGGAGTTGGGGCTGTTCCATAAGTAAGGCTGATCACAAGCACTAGGGTTTCCCTCTGAACACGCCGGTGCTGTGGCTGGCTCAGGCCGGCAGCCTTGGGCTGGGGGGCGGCTGGCAGTGGGGTCGCGGTGGGTCTGAGCTAACTTCCTGGACTCAGGGAGTGGCAGGTGGGGTTGGGGAAGGGGTTTGAGGCAAACCAATCCTGTGGGCAAGTCTTCAATCTTCAGGTGCTGGGTTTGAAGGCACGCGATACTATGAGGAGTCAGAGCTTCTCGTGTGGACCCCTGCAACCTACCTTATTGGTGTCACCCCCTCATTTTACACTGAGAGTCGATGACCTGATGAAATCTGCCCACCTGGCAGAAATGAAGTTTGCCCACCCAGAGCTGTCCAACTTGGCAGCCCCAAGTTGTTCTCCACCACCTGAATGAGATCAGCAAAGACACTTGGCAGGGTGGGGTCTTGTCCTTGTCCCTAAGTCACACCCCTCCAACCTCTGAGTGACCTCCTCTGACTGAACTCCCGGGAGCCTGTCATCTCTCCACTCACCAAATAATTAGCATGTCTGCTTTTCATGCCAGGTCTGCTGGGGACACAGCGGGGGGCTGAGAGAGACGAGGTCCCTGTCCTCTTGTGGGAGACCCAGACCCCAATCAAATCATCACACAAGTAGTCATCAACAAGCCCTAGTGAATGCTGAACAGGACCAAGTCAGGAAACCAGTGCAGCAGGGAGGGAGTGGCCTTGGTCTCTCATCGATCACGGGGCGATGAAAAGGTGGCAGCTGTCCCCCAGGACCCGCTCTCCCTGGCAAGGCTGTAGAGCAAAATATTTTGCTGGGAGCCTGGCCCCAGCTACAGACCACTTTCCCAGCATCTCTAGCACTGGCTAAGAACTGTATGAATGCTGCTTCTAGGTGGTGGCCCAAAAGAGCAGGTCAAAGCCCCCTCCTCTGCTTTCCTCTTTCCTGCTGGCTAGACCAATGACAACATGACTGGGGGAAGCTGGAACAGCCTCTTGGGTCCACAGTTTGAAGTCTCATGTGGGGGATGTCAGGGAAGCCAGCCAGAAGGAACTTGGGCCCCTGACAAGTTTATGAAGCAGAACTTCCATGCCGGCTCTCTGTTAAACAGAAATCCGTCTCCAGCTTGACTAAGCCCCTATTATTTGGGGTCTCTTTGTTTTAGCAGCTAAACCTATACTTATACATCACCTCCAGGGACTTTGTAAGATGTTGGTGAGAAAATGTATGTAAAAAAATAACACATAGGACTTCCCTGGTGGTCCAGTGGTGAAGAATCGGCCTGCCAATGCAGGGGACATGTGTTTGATCCCTGGTCTTGGATCAAACATGCCGTGGGGCAGCTGAGCCCAAGCACCACGGCTTCCCAGCCTATGCTCTGGAGTTTGTTCTTCACAAGAGAAGCCACCACAATGAGAAGCTGGCACACGGCAAATAGAGAGGAGCCCTGGCTCGCCGCAATCAGAGAAAGCCCGCAGGCAGCAACGAAGACCAAGCTCGGGCCACCAAAAATAAATAGATGAACAAAAATGATTTTTAAAATAAAATAACACAGTAGGTGTACCCAGATGGTTATTAGGTTGGGATCATGTTATCTTTTCCCCTCTTAAAAATTCTTCTAGAGCGTCCACCCCTCCCACCTGCCCTCAGGACAAAGATCACATTCCTTGAATAGGCCTCAAAGGTGATCTGTCAGCAAAGTCTTAAATATTTATTATCCAGCCTTGGCCTGGAAGGTCCCTGTCTATTTCACCCGCCTGGTTTACACCCTCTCATTCTTCAAGTCATGGCTTCCATGTCTCTGAGTTCCAAGTTCAGGCCTCCTATAACACTCTCTTATAGCACCCTGTACTTAACCCTTCCTTGTACTTATCAAGACTGTAATTAAATCAGCTCTTTGAGACCTGCCTTCCCTCTCATGAACTCCATGAGGCTGGGACCATGTGGACTCATCATTTGTAAGACCTGGCACCTGGTGAGTGCTCAAAACAATATTTGTGGGGCAAATGAATAAAAACAACTATTTAAACCGTGGAGGGAAGAAACCTCAATTGCCAGAAGACGTGGGGCCTCTCCCCCGGGACTCCCGCTGTAATCTGACCAGTACCTTGTATTCATACCTCCGCATTCCTGTTCCTCACACAGGCAGCCAGTTCATTTTCCAGGGTGTCGATGATCTCTTGGTGCCTCCGATTCCGTCGGGTGATGTCCTGGATGAACTGGATCTTGTCTCTGGCTTCCATGGGACTGGTGAGTAACTTCTCAAATAGGAAACCTCGGAGTTCTACCAGGCTATTGATAAAACACTGGGCTTCCTCACTCCTGCCCAGGGTCTGCGCTTGCAACAGGCTGGCGGCCTGGGGGTTACTGAGCAGGAGTCTCACGACGTTCTTGGTGGATTCTTTGATCTCCTGCATCAGCTGCGGGAGCTGGGATTTCTGCTCGTCCATGGCGAAGAGGCGCTCTCGGAACCACGCTTCGTCCTCGAACTCTTCTGCCTCCTGCAGTTTCCTTTTTTCCTCCTGCAGGTAACTGACTCGGTCCAGGAGGACCTGGCAGAGGTCCTCGTGTTCCCTCACAGCCTTGGTGACGTCCGGCCCCAGCATCCCCTCCGAAGTCTTGGGCTCGGAAGCCGCGTGGGACAGCAGGCTCACCAGCTCCACCTTGTGGATGGTCTCGTCCAGGACGGACATGATCCTCTTGGTCTCGATGGTGGTGAGTTTGGTCTTGGCGGGGGTCAGGGCTTTAGGTGGGGTGGTGGATTTTTTGGTTGTCTGGGCTATCAGCCTTATTTTGTTGATGTCAGGACCTTGGTAGAGGGGGGACACGGCGAGGACGTCCAGAGCCATTTTATGAGCTTCGCCTCTGCACGCCCTGAGAGATTGAGACTTGGGTAGGCTCCCTGGGCCTCTTGCTTTGATTATGTCTGGCCACCCTGAAAAAGGAAGGAGAAGGCAGTCAGCAGGGTCACACTGACATCGGGATGGCTGGCGTGGCCACAGCAGCTGTAAACTATTGACGTGGAGAGATCGCCTTAGATGTTCTGCATCTTTGACCCAGAACCTCTCACGGAAAGTAGTTTTTAGCTCCATGACAGTGTCAGGGCCCCAAGGGTAAGGGGACCAAATGAGGAGGTGGGTCTCAGGCACGTGTGTCAGGCAGGGGCCAAGCAGGAATACAGACACCATTCTAAGTATTTAAACACGCCCTGGGCTTACCCGGTGGCTCAGTGGTAAAGAATTCGCCTACCAAATCAGGAGACGTGGGTCAGATACCTGGGTCAGGAAGATCCCCTGGAGAAGGGCATGGCAGCCCACTCCAGTATTCTTGCCTGGAGAATCCCATGGACAGAAGAGCCTGGCGGGCTACAGTCCGTGGGGTTGGAAAGGGTCGGATATGACTGAGCACACACACCCGTGACATGGGTGATGGAAGAGCTGAGTGGCCAACCAGGGGAAGGGGAAGCCACCCAGCAATTGTCAATGGCCGGAAGCCACAGAGGAGAAGGAGGAGGGGCGGGTCTGGGGATCAGGGTCCCCCGGAGGAAGCTGGAGCCACAGCCATTTCCTGCCCGGGAGTCACTGTAGCCCCAGTGGAGCTGTGGCCTCTGCTGGAAATGCAGCCCAAAGCAGAGAGAAGAGGAGGAAATCTGGCTCCTCCCTTCGTCAAGTCCTCCAACCTAACACCAGCACCTCCTCTAGACCAAATCCAGGGGGAAACCAGCTGACAAGGGAGCCTGGGCAATGCAACCAGCAGGGGTGGACAGCCAGAGACAGAGCAGAAGAGAGACAGCAAATAATAGTGCAGAGAGCAAACAGCACTAGGACAAGCACAGTGTATCTGCATTGGCTTTTAAGAATGTATTTTAGAAATCGGGGTGGGGATGATCGACGACTTCAAAGCACAACTTAGAAAACTGTTTTGCTACAGAAACAGACTCATAGACACAGAAAACAAACTTCCGTTTATCACAGGGGAAGGAGGTGGGTGTGGGGATAAATTAGGAGTATGGGATTTACAGATCCACACTACTGTATGTAAAATAGCTAAACAAAAAGGATTTACTGTACAGAACAGGGAACTATATTCAATATCTTGTAATAACTTATAATGGAAAAAAATCTTAAAAGTTGTATGTGAAAAAAAAAAAAAGTTGTATGTGTATATATGTATGTGTATGTATATATATGTGTGTATATATATGAAACTGGACCACTGTCCCATATATCTGAAACTGACAAATATTGTAGGTCAAGTATATGTCAATGTTTAAAACTATATTAAAAAAAAAAAATACTGTTTCAGGGACTTCCCTGGTGGTCCAGTGGTTAAAAATCCGCACTCCAATGCAGGGGACTCAGGTTTAATCCCTGGTCAGGGAATTAAGATCCCACATGCCAAGGGGGCAACTCAGCCCATGCCACAGCTAGAGAGAAGCCAGAGTGCCATGATGAAGATCCTGTGTGTCACAACAAAGACCTCATACAGCCAAATAAATAAATACTTTTTTAAAAAAAGAAAAACTGTTTTGCTAGGTGCAACAGAGTATACTGAAGTGGCTCCTGGATCACAAGAAGGACATTAGTAGGAAAACTGATAATAGGCAAATAAAGTTGATAGTTTAGTTCCTAGCATTGTATCAATTTTAATTTCTTAGTTTTGACAAACCATGGTTATGTAAGATATTAACATCTGGGGGAGCTGAACGAAGGTTACAGGGGAATTCTCTGTATTATCTTTGCTACTTTTCCATAAATCTATAATTACTACAAAATTAAAAGCTTAAAAGACTTTCAGGAAAAAAAAATACCTATGGTAGCAGTCAGAAATCAGTCATTGGTGTTGCCTATATGGCTGGATGGCTAAGAGTACTAAGCTTTGCAGCAACCCCATGTGAGTTTCATATCCTGGCTGTGGGACCCTGGGCTGGCTATTTAATCCCACTAAGCCTGGGCTTCCTCAGTCATTAGACAGGTATCATCACAGGGGAAGTTTCTGGCACAGATCCTGGACATTGTGAGTGCTCAATAAATAACAAGTATTATTTTCTGGGGGAAAACGAAATCCTAAGCTCAAGACTTCAGTGGTTTCCCAGTCTGCATCTCCCACCACCCTGCCCCTCCCTGGAGATCCAGATGGCCGGGATCGGCTGGACCTCCCAACATACCGTGTCGAAGATGGACCCCACCACGTCTCCACTCCTCACCTTGTCTATCCAGTACCCCTTGTCTGGATGGTCAGCAATTCTGCCACCCAAATTGCTCAAGCCAGAAACCTGAGTGTCACCCGAACTCTGCCTCCTCTCCCACATCCAACGTACCACCCAGTTATCTGTGTTCACCCTTGAGAGCTCCCAGCCTGTTTCCTCTCAGCAGCCTCTCTGCCACTGAGCAGGGGCCTTGATGTTGCTTGTTTGATGATTAAAGTGTTCTTTAAGTGGTCTGCTTACATCTGCTGCTGCTCCCAGCAAGAAAGATTGTCCAAGGGGTCACCCATTTGGGTATTTATTGAGCACCCAGGGATATTAAAAAAGATGCAAGGTATTTCCTGTCCTCCCAGAATTTATAATGGAACAGACGTATGTGAAAGTTCAGCAACTATAGAAGGCGGGGATGAAGTTGTGTTGTCAGTTGCCTAGCACCTGATATGGCTGCCTTTCTTCCTGTTCTTTGGCCCTTTAGGTGTTTCTTGTTTCTTGGACTCCCTCCACTTCTCTCTGTTTACTCTTTGCTTTGTTGAACAGGAAGTATCTGTTCAATGCTCTCTCTCTGGTTTTTCTTTTTTTTTTGGCTTCACGCCATGTAGCATGTGGGATCCGACCCGATTTTGAACACGTGTCCCCTGCACTTGGAGCTCGGAGTCTTAACCACTGGACTGAAAGGGAGGTGCTCCATCTTGCATCTCTTTTATTCCCACCCGCTTTCTGCTCCTCAAACAATCTTGTGAGTTGCTTCAAGCTTTTCCTGAAAATAACATTTTAGGGATATCCATAGAGCTTCCTCAGCCTCTCTAGGGATGAAGGATATCTGCACCCCCTCCCCCTCCGGCCACAGGATGGATGTGAACAAAGTGTTTCATGAAGGCATGTCTCCCCATCGCCCCCCAAAGCTCTCAAGCATAAATCAGAATGGTCGAATTCTTTGGAGTGCAGCATCGAATGCAGTGTTGAAGAAAATGTTCCCAATTTGCTTTCAGCCAAATTATCTCTTTTGCTTTAAAGGGCAAACTTGTTTTCTTTGATTATGATGATGCCCATCAGTTCCTGACAGCTCATTTGGGTGAACAAGAAAAAGTCAGTGGAACTGGGACTGGGGGAAACACGTCTGACTTCTGATGACAAAAATCACTGGAGAATTTCTTTTCCTTGAATTCTAATGTGATCACTTCATGTCCTTTTTAATGCCACCAACCTTAATATTTAAATCGCTTCCAACACAAGCCTCTCCTTTTAAGATTCCTGCCCCAAGAGTAAAGCACTACTGTTAATGGAGGGGGGACTTTAATTGGATCATCCCTTTATTTGTCATTAATTCTGCTGCTGAATTTTATAAATGGAAATATATCTTTATCATGCAAATTATACCTCATTTTCATTCAAATGGGCTTGTGGGATGTTGTATTACTTTCCCTCTCAGAACAGTTTGGAGTTTAAAAAAAAAAAAGGTTTGAGGTAAATTATGTATGTTTCTCCCTGGGGAGAAAAAGGAGAAGAAAATCCAGCACCTACAAGTACCCTCAAATCCAGCCCTAGTCTATGGAGAAGTCAAAGGATGTGAAAAAACAAGCTTGAGAGAGAGAGAGACAGAGTGTCTGTGCATGTCTGGGTGTGGGTGGGTATGAGGGGCATCTCATTTTAATGAATGCCATTTAAATACTAACTCTTAGGAACTCCTTGGCAGTCCAGTGTTCAGGACTCAGTGCTCTCACAGCCAGGGGCCTGGGTTTGATAAGTGGTCAGGGAACTAAGATCCCACAGGCCGAGTGCCAAAAAAAAAAAAAACAGCAGGTGAGGGAGACAGACTAAGTCATTTCAGGGTAAGCTCTGAATCACCTCTCGTTGGTTTTTCCATTTTGGAGTCAAGTGCTCACATGCTTTGGAAACTTTTGTGGGTGCTGCTGTTATTCAGTTGCCAAGTCATGTCCGACTGTTCGAGACCCCCCTGGGCTGCAGTATGCCTGGCTTCCCTGGCCCTCACCATCTCCCGGAGGTTGCCAGAGTTCATGTCCACTGAATCAGTGAAGCCATCCAACTAGCTCATCCTCTGTTGTCCTCTTCTTCTTCTGTCTTCAATCTTACTCAGCATCAGGGTCTTTTCCAATGAGTCAACTCTTCACATCAGATGGTCAAAGTACTGGAGCTTCAGCTTCAGCATCAGTCCCTTCAATGAATATTCAGAGTTGATTTCCTTTAGGATTGACTGGTTTGATCTCCGTGTAGTTCAAGGGACTCTCAAGAGTCTTCTCCAGCACCACAATTCGAAAACATCAATTCTTTGGTGCTCTGCCTTCTTTACTGTCTAGCTCTCATATCCATGCATGACTGCTGGAAAAACCATAGCCTTGACTATACAGACTTCTGTTGGCAAAGTAATATCTTTGCTTTTTAACACACTGTCTAGATTTGTCAAAGCTTTCCTGCCAAGAAGCAATGATCTTCTAATTTCATGGCTGCAGTACCATCTGCAGTGATTTTAGAGCCCAAGAAGAGGAAATCTGTCACCGCTTCCACCTTTTCCCCTTCTATCTGCCATGAAGTGATAGGACCAGATGCCATGATCTTAGTTTTTTTAACGTTGAGTTTTAAGCTGGCTTTTTCACTCTCTTCTTCCAACCTCATCAAGAGGCACTTTAGTTCCTCTTCACTTTCTTTTTTAAGTTTTTAAAAATTAATTTATTTTTTAATTGAAGGATAATTGCTTTACAGAATTTTGTTGTTTTCTGCCAGATATCAACATTTTCTGCCATTAGAGTGGTATCATCTGCATATCTGAGGTTATTGATATTTCTCCTGGCAATCTTGATTCTAGCTTGTGATTCAGCCAGCCTGGCATTTCGAATTATGTGCTCTGCGTATAAGTGAAATAAACAGGGTGACAACAGCCTTGTGGTACTCTCTTCTCAATTCTGAACCAGTCAGTTGTTCCATAGAGGGTTCTGACTGTTGCTTCTTGACACGCATACAGGTTTCTCAGGTGACAGGTATTATCGGCGAATTACAAAGACACAGCATGTAACTGATGATGACACGGGGAGCACAGGGCAGCCTGATGCTGCGGTGATGGGTAACAAGAGATACCTTCATGCCAGCTGGTTCCAACTCCATGGCGCCCAAATCCCTCTCGCTGGAATGTCAGCTTTGTGATTTCTATCAGATCTCTAGACCAGGCTGTGCTATTATCAACTCAGTTATTTTCTTTAAGTACACTTTCATTCTTAAGTACTTCTCATTAAAAAGGAAACTTTTATATCTCTGCTGTAACTGGAAAATCTGTTTCAACTCATTAAACAGAAGATAACAATTTCTACCTCCTGATGTTATTTCATTCCAGCTAGATACTGGGACCCAGGCAAGATGAGTCTGAGACCAGATCGCTGTCCTTAAAAAGCAAGATTAGCAAGCAGTTGTTGTTGTTGTTTAGTCACTCAGTTGTGGCCAACTCTTTTGCAAGAGAAAGTCCCCCTATGGCCATTTTTGAAGAATTACTCAGTCCTCTTTTGTCCTTTTTGAGAACCCGTGTTCCCTGGATGGCTTCCGGCTTGCAGAAGATTCCTGGGCTGGAAGTGGAGCCGTGAACACTGGCAGTACTAACAGACTGAAACTCATCAGTGGAGATGGCTCTGTGACAGCAGGCTCCAGTGTTTCCCTGGGCCTTGGAGACAGACGACTGAATAGTGTCTGAGATTGGGACGGAATGCGCTCCGCGGGACAGATTTCCAAGCTGCTGGTTAGGTTTATGATGAATAACTCTCTACTGGCTACTGGCCACGGCTATAGCCCTGGGAAAATTCACTTAATTTTGTGGGCCCTTATCTCTGAACCTGAACAGGAAAACATGAGCCCACTGCATGGTGATTAAGTTTGGGGGTTCCCATGTTAGACAAATTTGAAGTTCGGTCCTAGGGGATCACCACTTCCTTGCTTCATGGCTTTAGGTAAGTCTATTAATAGAAGTGCACCGGCTGCGACGGACCGCGCACAAGCGCGCCGGCTGCGACGGACCACGCACAAGCGTGGCCTTGAGGAGCTACCCCTCGCCCAGGGTAAGGGGTAGCAACCGAGAGCGTCAGGCTGCAACAGCTCAGGAGCAGCGGCCGAGAGGAGCTTCCCCACGCCTGAGGGCAGGGGCTGCGACTAAGAGGCGCTACCCCACCTCCGAGGTCAGGTGCGGCAGCCAAGAGGAGCTACCACACGCCTTAGGACAGGGGCTGCGGCCGAGAGGAGCAACCCCAGTTCCAAGGAGCGGCTGCTGCGGGGCGCAGGAGGGCTGAGAGGAACTACTCCATGTTCAAGGTCAGGAGGGGCGGCCGTGAGAAGATACCCCTCCGCCAAGGTAAGGAGCAGCAGCTGCGCTTTGCTGGAGCAGCCCTGAAGAGATACCCCACGTCCAAGGTAAGAGAAACCCAAGTAAGACGGTAGGTGTTGCCAGAAGGCATCAGAGGGCAGACACACTAAAACCATAATCACAGAAAACTAGCCAATCTGATCACAGGACTACAGTCCTGTCTAACTCAGTGAAACTAAGCCATGCTGTGTGGGGCCACCCAAGATGGTCGGGTCATGGTGGAGAGGTCTGACAGAATGTGGTCCACTGGAGAAGGGAATGGCAAACCACTTCAGTGTTCTTGCCATGAGAACCCCATGAACAGCATGAGAAAGAAAAGTGATAGGATACTGAAAGAGGAGCTCCCCAGGTCAGTAGGTGCCCAATATGCTAATGGAGATCAATGGAGAAATAACTCCAGAAAGAATGAAGGGATGGAGCCAAGGCAAAAACAATACCCAGTTATGGATGTGACTGGTGATAGAAGCAAGGTCCGATGCTATAAACAGCAATATTGCATAGGAACCTGAAATGTTAGGTCCATGAATCAAGGCAAATTGAAAGTGGTCAAACAGGAGCTGGCAAGAGTGAATGTTGACATTCTAGGAATCAGCAAACTAAAATGGACTGGAATGGGTAAATTTAACTCCGATGACCATTATATCTACTACTGTGGGCAGGAATCCCTTAGAAGAAATGGAGTAGCCATCATGGTCAACAAAAGAGTCCGAAATGCAGTACTTGGATGCAATCTCAAAAACGACAGAATGATCTCTGTTCGTTTCCAAGGCAAACCATTCAATATCATGGTAATCCAACCCCAACCAGTAACGCTGAAGAAGCTGAAGTTGAAAGGTTCTATGAAGACCTACAAGACCTTTTAGAACTAACACCCAAAAAAGATGTCCTTTTCATTATAAGGGACTGGAATACAGAAGGAGGAAGTCAAGAAACACCTGGAGTAACAGGCAAATTTGGCCTTGGAGTATGGAATGAAGCAGGGAAAAGGCTAATAGAGTTTTGCCAAGAGAACGCAGTGGTCATAGCAAACACCCTCTTCCAACAACACAAGAGAAGACTCTACACATGGACATCACCAGATGGTCAACACCGAAGTCAGATTGATTATATTCTTTTCAACCAAAGATGGAGAAGCTCTATACAGTCAGCAAAAACAAGATAAGGAGCTGACTGTGGCTCAGATCATGAACTCCTTATTGCCAAATTCAGACTTAAACTGAAGAAAGTAGGGAAAACCACTAGACCATTCAGGTATGACCTAAATCAAATCCCTTATGACTATACAGTGGAAGTGAGAAATAGATTTAAGGGACTAGATCTGATAGACAGAGAGCCTGATGAACTATGGATGGAGGTTCGTGACATTGTGCAGGAGACAGGGGTCAAGACCATCCCCATGGAAAAGAAATGCAAAAAAACAAAATGGTTGTCTGAGGCAGCCTTGCAAATAGCTGTGAAAAGAAGAGAAGCGAAAAGCAAAGGAGAAAAGGAAAGATATTCCCATTTGAACGCAGAGTTCCAAAGAATAGCCAGGAGAGATAAGAAAGCCTTCCTCAGTGATCAATGCAAAGAAATAGAGGAAAACAACAGAATGGGAAAGAGTAGAGATCTCTTCAAGAAAATTAGAGTTATCAAGGGAACATTTCAGGCAAAGATTGGTTCGATAAAGGACAGAAATGGTATGGACCTAACAGAAGCAGAAGATATTAAGAAGAGGTGGCAAGAATACACAGATGAGCTGTACAAAAAAGATCTTCATGACCCAGATAATCACAATGGTGTGATCACTGACCCAGAGCCAGACATCCTGGAATGTGAAGTCAAGTGGGCCTTAGAAAGCATCACTAAGAACAAAGCTAGTGGATGTGATGGAATTCCAGTTGAGCTATTTCAAATCCTGAAAGATGATGCTGTGAAAGTCTTGCACTCAATATGCCAGCAAATTTGGAGAACTCAGCAGTGGCCACAGGACTGGAAAAGGTCAGGTTTCATTCCAATGCCTAAGAAAGGAAATCCCAAAGAATGCTCAAACTACCACACAATTGCACTCATCTCTCACGATAGTAAAGTAATGCTCAAAATTCTCCAAGCTAGGCTTCAGCAATACATGAACCGAGAACTTCCAGATGTTCAAGCTGGTTTTAGAAAAGGCAGAGGAACCAGAGATCAAATTGCCAATATCCACTGGATCATCAAAAAAGCAAGAGCATTCCAGAAAAACATCTATTTCTGCTTTATTGACTATGCCAAAGCCTTCGATTGTGTGGTTCACAATAAACTGTGGAAAATTCTGAGAGAGATGGGAATACCAGACCACCTGACCTGCCTCTTGAGAAACCTGTATGCAGGTCAGGAAGCAACAGTTAGAACTGGACATGGAACAACAGACTGGTTCCAAATAGGAAAAGGAGTACGTCAAGGCTGTATATTGTTACCCTGCTTATTTAACTTATATGCAGAGTACATCATGAGAAACGCTGGGCTGGAAGAAGCACAAGGTGGAATCAAGATTGCCGGGAGAAATATCAATAACCTCAGATATGCAGATGACACCACCCTTATGACAGAGAGTGAAGAGGAACTCGAAAGCCTCTTGATGAAAATGAAAGAGGAGAGTGAAAAAGTTGGCTTAAAGCTTAACATTCAGAAAACTAAGATCATGGCATCTGGTCCCATCACCTCATGGGAAATAGATGGGGAGACAGTGGAAGCAGTGTCAGACTTTATTTTTCTGGGCTCCAAAATCACTGCAGATGGTGATTGCAGCCATGAAATTAGAAGACCCTTACTCCTTGGAAGAAAGTTATGACCAACCTAGACAGCATATTAAAAAGCAGAGACATTACTTTGCCAACAAAGGTCCATCTAGTCAAGGCTGTGGTTTTTCCTGTGGTCATGTATGGATGTCGGACTGTGAAGAAGGCTGAGCACTGAAAAATTGATGTTTTTGAACTGTGGTGTTGGAGAAGACTTTTGAGAGTCCCTTGAACTGCAAGGAGATCCAACCAGTCCATCCTAAAGCAGATCAGTCCTGGGTGTTCATTGGAAGGACTGATGCTGAAGCTGAAACTCCAATACTTTGGCTACCTGATGCGAAGAGCTGACTCATGGGAAAAGACCCTGATGCTGGGAGGGATTGGGGGCAGGAGGAGAAGGGGACGACAGAGGATGAGATGGCTGGATGGCATCACCGACTCGATAGGCATGAGTTTGAGTCAACTCCGGGAGCTGGTGATGGACAGGGAGACCTGGCATGGTGCAATTCATGGGGTCGCAAAGAGTTGGACATGACTGAGCGACTGAACTGAACTGAACTGAACTGAACTGATTAATGTCTCTAAGCATCTTTGGCTTCCTCACCTGTGACATTCCCCAGTGGCTCAGATGGTGAAGAGTCCATCTGCAATGCAGGAGATCTGGTTTGAATTCCTCAGTTGGGAAGATCCCCTGGAGAAGGAAATGGCAACCCGCTCCAGTATTCTTGCCTGGAGAATTCCATGGACAGAGGAGCCTGGCAGGTTTATGATCCAGGGGTTAACAAAGAGTCAAACATGATTGAGCTAGAGTTTCACTTTCACCTGTGACATGGGGACAGTAACAGACCCCACTGTTGGGAGCCATTATGGGAGATCCCACCCATGACAAGGTCATGAAGAGAAGACCTGAAATGCAAGGCTGTTCAGGCTACAAGAGACCCTCCAGGTTGACCCTGGCCTCTACCCCACCCTGTAGCCTCCCCCTCTTGCTGTTGTCCTTGTTCGTCCTGTTGCAGATCTTTGCGTTGCCTGCCGAGAGCTCTCCTGCTCCTCTTTCACTAAATAAAGACCAACATAGAACCCTAATTAATAAATCTCCTGGACGCTGGTTCCCTATGAAGGGGCCAGGAATGAAGGAAATGTTTCAAGTAAGAACCCTTTTACTGGCGCTCTGGCTTGTTTGGCAGATGTGTACTAATGCACATGACTGCTCACAACCCCTTAATCATAAACAGCATAAAGAACCTGATCACAAAAGGCCCTGATAGGCACAGAGCCCTTCGGGGGGTGAGAAGGCCCTATTAGAGAATACAAAACATATTATTCTAAGAGTGGTCATTAGATCAACGTTTGATTGCTGTTAATGTGCTGAGGTTGTCCAGTAAAAACTATTGTTAATATAGTTAAGGATTTAGAAAAATAAGAGTTTAGCCCTAGTGTGGAAACAATAAGATAATTGTTAATTTTAATCAAGAGTGCTAAAACAGAGGCTGCCTCATCAGAGCCACAGAGTCTTTGCATGCTAAACTTTTTAGATAAATAGCTGAGAACTTTTGCAAAAAAGGCTGACATTTGCGTTAACAGGATTGTATTTCTACTATGTTGCAACCTGCTGTACCATGAGACTGCAACTTTTGTGTTTTCTGCTAAACTCAAGGCAAAATAGAACAATAAAGAATAGACTACGGAAAACAGTTTTGCTTTCACCTAGGTCATAAAATGTTAGTAGGCCCCAAGGCCAGAAGATAATGTACAAAGATCCACTATGAAAGAAGACTCTCATGAACAAAGAAGTATGCAGAAAACACCCTGGTTTCGTGAAGGACAAAACTGACGTAATATTAAACTAAACTTTGTATGCTTATCTTTCACCTCCCCTTAGAAATGTACTAACTTAGGGTATAAAAGCTATGGTAAAAAATAAAGCATTGTCAGACTCTGCTGCACACCCCGGTCTGCTCTCTCTCTCTCTCTCTCTCTCTCTCTCTCTCTCTCTCTCTCTCCCTCCCTCTCGCTGACGCCGTTCATCCTGAGGGTACCCTTGATCCTGCTGGGGCTGGACCCCGGCAAGTGGCGCCCGAACAGGGACCCAAAGGTAAGTCTCTCATTGTCCAGTTTTTGGGACAGCTAGGACCCCACCAGGGCACCGTGGTCCCCCCTGCATAAGACAGGCAGGGTGAGGAGGGTGGGTAGGACCCCACTAGGGCACTATAGGCCCTCCCTACATAAGAAAGGTAGGGCGAAAAATGTGGGTAGGTTTCAGGTAGGACACCACGAGGGCGTTATAGGCCCCCCTACATAAGAAAGGCAGGGTAAAAAAGTGGGTAAGTTTCAGCTTCATTCTTTTCTAAAATTAAGATCCTCTCCTTTTTCTTCTTCTAATTACTAACAAAAATGGGTAACAGTGAGCCGAAAGAAAGGCAACTTTTTATTGGGGTGATATTACAACTATTAAACAAGAGAGGTATTAAAGTAAAAAAAAAGCCAGCATTCAATCTTTTTTCACATTTGTACAGGGGCAATGCCCTTGGTTCCCAGAAGAAGGCACTGTTAACTTAAATACATGGGGAAAGGTGGGAAAACAGTTAAGAGATTATTATACTCTACATGGACCAGAGAGGGTGCCCACCGATACCTTCTCCCTGTGGAGTATGGTTAGAGATACC
This sequence comes from Cervus elaphus, assembly GCF_910594005.1. Lineage (NCBI taxonomy): Eukaryota > Metazoa > Chordata > Mammalia > Artiodactyla > Cervidae > Cervus > Cervus elaphus. The sequence continues at coordinate 11,593,295 of NC_057819.1, read as the reverse complement.
TTAGATCCGACTCATGAATCTGAAAGAGTAAAAGTTAAAGAAAATACGGTTGATGATGAGCCCAAACCGAGCTATCAACAGTTAAAACAAATGTTAGCTGCTAGGAACATCAATAGTCATCCAGAAGGTGGGGAAGAGAAAGAAAAACAGCTTTCACCCCAAGATGAGGAAGATTTAGAAGAAGCAGCAGCTCGTTATCATTCTGATGAGGATTGGTGCTTTTTTGCCAAAGAGGCCCCTAGAAGTTTAAGAGATACGTCTCCAATTAGGTCTTCTGTAAAATTCAATCTTAAAATTCCTAAAGCATCCTTAGAACAGGGTGAAAAAAAAGCATGGGGTGATCTCGACCCCCCATGCCTCCCCCTCCATATAGGGGTAAGGATCCTCCCTTGGACTTTTTGCAAAGAAGGGTGCTTTCAGGACCTGGAGATGATTTTGACCCCCATCTTGAGGCTTGCTTTCCTGTATTACTTGATTCAGAGGATGAGGAGGGCCCCTCTTGGGAGCCCCTTCCAATAAAATTGATTAAGGAACTCAAACAGGCTTGTGCCTCATATGGGGCTACAGCCCCATATACTTTAACATTATTGGACACTTTGACAGCTAGATGGATGACCGCATATGATTGGAAGACAATTGCTAAGGCTTGTTTATCTGGAGGACAATATCTACTTTGGAGAACTGAATATGAGGATTTGGCCTGTAAGCAAGCTAGAGATAACTGCAAATATGGTCCACAACATATTGTGCAGGAAATCCTGGCAGGCACTGATGAATTTGAATCAGCCAGAGATCAGATGAATTTAGATAAAAAGGCCCTAGAGCAAGTGACAACTTGTGCTCTCAGGGTCTGGCGTTCCTTGCCTCAAGGAAAAATGCCTCTTCCCTATCTAACATAAAACAAAAACCAGAGTGCCCTGACCAACCGGTAGGGAACAAGAGACTTTATTGACCTCTCTCCCCTTCCCTCTCTCTTTCCTCTCCTTAGCCCTTCCTATCCTTCCCGTTTTTCCAGTCCCCTAGTCCTGGATGCAAGAATCGGAAAAGCCTTTAAAATTTTTATTTATTTCAACTTTTTTACAAACTCTGTTAAGAATAATTATTCTTTAAAAATATCTGTCTACAATAGTCTCTCCAGATTGGCGTAACTTGAATTTCTAAGGGTTGTGTTAAACTAAGTATTGGAAGTCTATTAAATAATTAGGTCATTTCCAAATAAAATAAGATTTTGAAACATTTACTACTAAACACTGATTTCCCTTTACAGAAAAACTAAAGAGATTTGGGACTACAAATGAATAATGTTTTATGCCATCCTGAGATGTTCGCTAAAATTTTGTTAGAAATTGTCACTGGTATTTATGTTCACCAATCTATAGAATGCTAATATAAAAGTCAATTCTTGGTTGCTTAAGGAAAGTAAGACGTGTGTGTTCAGTAAAGAAGGTATGAGGAATGAAGTTACATTTTATGAAGGAAAAGGAAGGAAGTCTGACTTACAGGTGGCGGTTTCAGGATGGGAGAACAAAGTAATGGGTACAGAAAGTGTTAAGAAGGTTTGATGAAAAGTGCACTCCAAGGGAAGAGTTTTGTGTATAAATAAAAGTTTTCTTTGAGATGATGAACTGCCTTTGATAATGGATTTTAAGTTTCTTTACCTCTGAAGTGATCTGTTCTATGTTTACCTTTAAAATCTTCTTTTGTACTTTGGCTAAGTAAATATATTATTTCACAGTGATCTATATGATTCTACCTGACAGAGTACTACAAACCCTTTTGATATTTATTGACAAAACTGCCTAAATAGCTTGACTTCTAGCTGACTTTGGGATGCTTCAGAGGGCCCCTGAGACATCCCAAAGAGCTATTAAACTACCTGAGTTCATTTGACATGTTAAATTGCATGGGAAATATTGTTGGAGGAGCGATAAATCTCCTCAGGTTATATTGTATGGTTGATGTTACTGATATAGATATCCTAAAAATTATGTGAAATTCATGAAAGTCTGATATGTCCTGGTAAAATGTTGTCAGTTATTTAGTTATCATGTTAAAGTGTTACAAGTCATAGCAATGACCAGGCTACTTTGTCAATTACAATTTAATTAGATTTTAAACATGCTTTATATGGTTTCACTCTCATGCCTTTAGAAAAATACTGCTAGTTCTTCAAGATTTATTAAAAAGACTTTTCTAAGATTAACTGATAAATTTTGTTTGTTTGCTATCTGGTGAATTGGTAAGAGACTGAAATTTAGTCTACTTTCTATGTTAAGAAAACAAAGTTTTCTTAAAATAAATCTTTCAATAATAGATTATGAATTTCTTTGCCTTTAAGTGATTTATATTTGTTTTTAAAATCTTTTGTTACTTTAGTAAAGTAAATAAGTGCTATTTAAGATTATGGTACATGTAAAAGCTTCTTTTGCTTCTACAAAAAATAACCCCTCACTGTTAGACTAGTGCTATTCTAATGTCCTTAAAACATGGCAACAGTCTACTCCTAAATTGGGTAATTAAAAATGGGTGAACGATAGCTGAAAATCAAAGAGTCAGGGCTATGGGAGATCCAAGACGGCCGCTTGGCTTTTCCCAGCTCCCTGACAAACCTTATTTTTATTTGATGTGTTAAAGCCTTCCCTGGCTACAGGGTTAATATATCCATAATAAAAAAAATCACTAAATATTAAGTTTTGTAAATTGTTAAACTAAGTTTCTAGTTATGTTAATTAAGGTTTAGTGTTCACTAAGACTCACTTCTGAGATAGTTCCTTGTTATGTTATATTGCTAACAGATTTAATTAAGTTATTAAAAAAGACACTCTAAGTTTGTTTCTAAAGCTTATCTCAGTAATCTATCTTTGGATGAAGATGAGATGCCTCATGACCTGCAACCAGGACGTCCTGCACGGGCAACTCAACAAGCCTCCGTACCCACATGGGGGACAAAATGAGTCGCTTTGCCATCAACCACAGAGAATAGCTTCTCTACAGGGATCTTCAGCCTCTCCTAAAAGGGTTTTTATTGCTATGCTTGCTTTACTTTCTTGCCAGCGGCAGTTGCATTAACCCGGCGGGTACATACTGCACAGTATGTTGATACTGTGTCAAAGGGTGTCTCCTTGGCTTTGGCTGCTCAAGAGGTCTTGGACAGAGGACTGGAGATGAAGGTGGATGCTCTGGAGGAAGCAGTGATGCATATCGGAACAGAACTGCAAGCCCTAAAAGTGAAATTAGCACTGTCCTGCCGCGCAGACTACTGGTGGATTTATGTAACACCCTTAAAGGTTAATGAGACTGATTACAATTGGGAAAAACTTAAAAATCATATTTCAGGGGTATAGAATAACTCTAGCATAAGTTTAGGTTTTGATAGACTGCATGGACAGATTAGAACAATAGAGCATTCTCGATTGGATTTTACTGCCGCTGGAGCTGCCAGTGATTTCTTTAAAACCTTCTCCAATTTTATCTCTGCCAAAAATATTTTGTCTACTATTTTTAGTTACATTGCTGCAATAGCACTGATTATTATTATTATTGTTATTCTCCCTTGTATCATCAGAACTCTTCGGCAGAGCACTCAGAAGCTTGCAACAGAGATTCATCTGGCTGTTTTAAAAAATTAAAAAAGGGATGATGTCGGGAGCCATTATGGGAGATCCCACCCATGACAAGGTCATGAAGAGAAGACCTGAAACGCAAGGCTGTTCAGGCTACAAGAGACCCTCCAGGTTGACCCTGGCCTCTACCCCACCCTGTAGCCTCCCCCTCTTGCTGTTGTCCTTGTTCGTCCTGTTGCAGATCTTTGCGTTGCCTGCCGAGAGCTCTCCTGCTCCTCTTTCACTAAATAAAGACCAACATAGAACCCTAATTAATAAATCTCCTGGACGCTGGTTCCCTATGAAGGGGCCAGGAATGAAGGAAATGTTTCAAGTAAGAACCCTTTTACTGGCGCTCTGGCTTGTTTGGCAGATGTGTACTAATGCACATGACTGCTCACAACCCCTTAATCATAAACAGCATAAAGAACCTGATCACAAAAGGCCCTGATAGGCACAGAGCCCTTCGGGGGGTGAGAAGGCCCTATTAGAGAATACAAAACATATTATTCTAAGAGTGGTCATTAGATCAACGTTTGATTGCTGTTAATGTGCTGAGGTTGTCCAGTAAAAACTATTGTTAATATAGTTAAGGATTTAGAAAAATAAGAGTTTAGCCCTAGTGTGGAAACAATAAGATAATTGTTAATTTTAATCAAGAGTGCTAAAACAGAGGCTGCCTCATCAGAGCCACAGAGTCTTTGCATGCTAAACTTTTTAGATAAATAGCTGAGAACTTTTGCAAAAAAGGCTGACATTTGCGTTAACAGGATTGTATTTCTACTATGTTGCAACCTGCTGTACCATGAGACTGCAACTTTTGTGTTTTCTGCTAAACTCAAGGCAAAATAGAACAATAAAGAATAGACTACGGAAAACAGTTTTGCTTTCACCTAGGTCATAAAATGTTAGTAGACCCCAAGGCCAGAAGATAATGTACAAAGATCCACTATGAAAGAAGACTCTCATGAACAAAGAAGTATGCAGAAAACACCCTGGTTTCGTGAAGGACAAAACTGACGTAATATTAAACTAAACTTTGTATGCTTATCTTTCACCTCCCCTTAGAAATGTACTAACTTAGGGTATAAAAGCTATGGTAAAAAATAAAGCATTGCCAGACTCTGCTGCACACCCCGGTCTGGTCTCTCTCTCTACTCCCCCCCACCCCCCACCACCACCACACACTCGCTGACGCTGTTCATCCTGAAGGTACTCCTGGATCCTGCTGGGGCTGGACCCTGGCCCCCCACGCTTGGTAAAACTGTCGTGAGCATGACATGAAGTCTGGACTCAATCATGTTGGGCTTTTAGGTGGACTTACAAAATGATATGATTTAATATTGACATTTGAATACTTCTTAAAACATAATGTGCGTTTTTCCTCAAAATAATATATATTTGTTTTTGAGCAGAAAGGTTTATAAACAGCCAACATGGATCCATTTTTTTACTCCTTTTACTATTTCTGTTTTTAATTATGCAGGCTTCTGCATTATTCATGACTTTCTGTAAGTAATGGAGGAAGACAGAGACCGATTAAACCACTCACCATTTTCCAGGCTCTTCCCCCTTACAAATTAATTCATCACAATTTTTAATTCCTCTTTTGGCAATGTAGCTTTCAAAGTGTTTATTTCTGGTTCTCTGCAACTGTGGATAGTATCACTTTGGTTGTTTCAGACAGAAGGAAGAATTTCTTAGCAGTGAATTTGGATTTTTCTAAAATAGACTTCCCCCACTGAAATATATGTATACATTTAAATTGTAATCTTATCAGATGCAAAATACTGGCTTTTCCTGACTGACACATATTGCAGAAGAGTCTTTTTAAAACTGTGACCCTTTAGTGAGTGGTGGAATCAGTTTGGCTGTTGAGACTAGCATTAAAAATAAAGGAAATAGAAAATATCAGAGCACACTGCATGTAGTATCCTTTTGTATTTAAACAAGCTTGTGCTGTGTGCTGGGTTGAGGAGGAAAATGTATTTCTTTGTCTGGCTTGTGGGTAAAAAAAACAACAACCTGCATCCATAAGCCCATATGTTAAAGGCATTTGATTGGCCATAGGATATAACCTGCTGCTAGGGTCTGCCCAGGTTCCTCAGTGGTAAAGAATCTGCCTGTGAATGCAGGAGACACCAGAGTTGCAGGTTCAGTTCCTGGGCTGGAAAGATTTCCTGGAATAAGAAATGGCAACCCACTCCAGTATTCTTGCCTGAAAGTTTCATGGACAGAGGAACCTGGTGGGCTACAGTCTGGGGATCAAAAAAGAGTCAGATGGGACAAATAATGCATGCCATTATTTCAAAGCTAAGGTCAAAGAGAATTTCCTCTGACGTTCTGTATTTCAAATGATCTTGATTTTTAATCCTTTTTGCTTTCAGTTCCATTAACTAGGGCTTGAAGGGAAAAGGTAGGGGGGTGTGTGTGTGTGTGTAGCATTGTGTGAAAATAACAGTGTAGCACAGAGTTTTTCAGTCTCCACACTATTGTCATTTTGGGTCAGATAATTGCTTGTTGTGGAGGCTGTCCTGTGTGTTGTAGGAGGTTTAGCATCATTCCTGGCCTCTATCCCCTTGATGCCACTAGCATCCCTCTCTCTCCATTAGCTTTGGTCAGTTGGAGATTGCAGTGCCCCAGTCATTGCCCCATGTTCCTGTGGTGTGGGTGCGGGCCTCATTGAGAACCACTGGTTTGGACCACAGTGGCCTGGCTCCCCTGTAAAACTCTTGCCCTCCCATACGCTAAGCCCAGTGCTTTATCCAGAGTCAAAGGAAGGCTTGCTCATGCCTTGCCCACTCGGTCTGATGAGCTGACCTTGATGCCATCTCAAATCACCATCAGTTACAGAATCAAGCTGGGTCTTAGGAGCCCTGGGGGCAGGATCTGCCCCTGCCAGGGGCTCTTAGAATAAGTCTGGGCAAGACCATTCTCTCTTTTGCATGTGGGAACACACACCTGTCACAGGCATCAAATGGGAGCTGGATCGAGGAAGGATGGTTTAACAGATGGGAAGGCCCTTTGGAGGGTTAAAAGCTCTCTCTCAAGTGGAGTCATTATGATTATTATTATATGTTGAGGGATAAATCAGGTTATGTATTGACCTCACTGCCCAGAGCTGTTTCCTCCCAGGGGAAAAGGGAACTGTGTAGAGGTGGGGAATTTAGCAACTGAGTAGGGAGAAAAGACTCACATTTTAATTTTTTTTTTTTTCCTTGTAGCTGCCCCGTGTAGCTGGTGGGATCTTAATTCCCCAACCAGGGATCAAACCTGAGCCCACGGTAGTGAAAGTGCTGAGTCTTAACCCCTGGACTGCCAGACTATTTCTAATTCAATCTGTTTACTCATTATAGGTCTATTGAAAATTTCTCTTTCTTCTTGGGTCAATTTTAATAATTTGTCTTTTTTTTTTTTTTTTATAATTTGTCTTTTTAGTCCTGAGTGTTCATTGGACTGATGAACACTGATGTTGGACTGATGTTGAAACTCCAATACTTTGACCACCTGATGCGAAGAGCTGACTCATTGGAAAAGACCCTAATGCTGGGAAAGATTGAAGGTGGGAGGAGAAGGGGACAACGGAGGATGAGATGGTTGGATGGCATGAACAACTCAATGGAGATTAGTTTGGGTAAACTCAGGGAGTTGGTGATGGACAGGGTGAAGGAGTCTTTTGGGCCTAGAAAAGAAAACAACAGTCTCAAAGGCCCCTTGCCGAATCATCTAACTTCGGAGAAAACAAAGCATAACTTTAGTTCCACCCTGATGCTCCAGGCCAGTTGCATCTATCTGGGACTTATCACCCCCTGTCCGGAAACCTACCACCCCCTACACACACCCAGAAGACTTATCACCCCCTGCCCAGCTACAAATGTCATCTCAACAAAAGAATACTCAAAATATCCCGCCTGATTGACGTTTCCCTTATCGGTTCCACAAATCTCCCTATAAGTATGAAGCCTCCCTGATTCCTCTCAGCTCTCAGCCTGGTCGTTAGGCCAACTGTCACCCCTCCTTGCCTAAATAAAGGTAACCTACTTCTGTTGAGCTCATCTTTCCTTTTCTGCGTCGTCAGAACTGTACCTTACATTCTTGGAGCCGAAACCCGTGAGGGGGGCGAGGCACCCGTCTCACTCTCTCACTCTCCCTCCCTCTCATTGTTTTCCTCTTTTCCCCCAGAGTCTGGAAGCCCGAACCTCCTCCAAGCTCACTTTTCTGCCAGGGCTCTTAAATTCCCCTCAGGGACACCTAGTGCCTCCGTGAACAGAGCATCCTTGTGCTAAGGCTTTATTGATGCTTTGCGTTCCCGCAGGCCTCCGCTTTACCCCCTTTTCCCTCTCTCTCTGACGACCTCCAGAATAGGGACCTCTTGCCATTCGACCGCTCTACATGCAACACTCCACTCAAGCAGGCCCCTAGATTAAGGTAAGATCTGATCCGGACGGAGTTCTAGAGGCGCCCTAGAGCTCAGTCCTCTCCGGGTCCCGGGGACCCCCGGCCCAGGGCCACTCTGTAGGCGACAGTGGGGGACGCTCCACCTCGACACAGAGCTCTCTTCTCATAACTCCTATTGCGACTACGGGTGACGACTCGAGTTCCCAATAGGAGCTTCTGCTTGCCTTTCAATTATGGGGTCTGGTCAATCTGTCCCAAAAGATTCCCCTCTGGCCTGTGTTCTCAAAGATATCAAACCACTCTCACTCACTGAACTCAAAGCTAACCGCTTAAAACAACTCTGTACACAGATTTGGCATCAATACCAATTAGACAATCAAGACCGCTGGCCTGAAGTTGGCACATTTGACTTTAACATTCTCCAAAATCTCACTGACTTCCTTAAATGGAATGGCAAGTGGTCGGAGATCCCCTATGCCCACGCCTTTTGGGCCCTTCGGAGCAGGCCCTCCTTATGCCAGGCCTGCTCCACCCAGGAAGTCCTTCTATGCACCTTGCCTCCCAAGCAAAAGGGCTCTTCTTCCTCAACTAACCGCAGACCGCAACCTTTCGCACCCCCGGAGTTTGACTCCGCGGACAAGCCCCCTCCCTACCCGCCACCCCGCTGCCCCTTCCTTCCCCTTCATCCAACTCACCTACTGGCACTGAAACCTCTCCTGACTCCCCCTTGGCCCCGCTACCCCATCTCCCTGACTCCCCGTCCTCACTTCCCTCCCCCACTGCCACACGGTCATGTACCCAACACATGTTTCCCCTGAGAGAGGTGGCAGGACCAGAGGGCCCCACCCGAGTCCATGTGCCATTTTCATTGTCAGATGTGAGTCAAATAGAAGAAAAGTTGGGATCATTTTCTGAAACTCCTACCAGATACAGAAAAGAATTCCTGAGATTCTCCCAGGCCTATAACCTCACATGGAGTGACGTATATTATATCCTAAATGCCACTCTCACTCCAGATGAAAAAGACCATATCTGGCAAGCGGCAAAAGCCCATGCTGATCATTTACATAACCAAGACCGAGACAGCCCAGTTGCTGATGAGGTGGCGCCTCATCAGTCCAGTTAGATCCCCACTGGACTTACCAGCTGGGTGACCCAGGTATCAGGAAACTCAATCATATGATCACCTGCATTCTGGAAGGAATGCAGAAAAATACTCATATCCATGTCAATTATGATAGAGTCAGAGAAATTACCCAAGGGGCAGACGAAAATCCAGCCTTATTCTTGGCACGCCTCACAGAGGCAGTCCAGAAGTATACCAGCCTATATATCACTACCCTTGCTGGGTTACTCTACCTTCATGTTCAGTTCATCAGCCAGTCTGCCCCTGACATCAGACGCAAGCTTTGCCAACTAGAAAAGGGCCCTGAGAACCCCCCAGAGAGACCTTCTAGAAGTAGCCTTTAAGGTGTTCAATAATAGAGAGGAGGAGGCTAAGAGAGAAAAAGAACGTGAGAGAAAAGCTAAATATGCCTTTTTGGCAGCAGCAATTAAGGAAAGAGATCAGCCTGGCCCAAGTCATCCCAGAATGGGGCTTAAGATGCCCCCCAGACCCTGCTTCCGATGCAACCAGTCAGGACACTGGGCAAAGGCATGTCCAAACCCGCGGCCCCCTACAAAAGCATGCCCAACCTGTGGCCAATGGGGACACTGGAAGATGGACTGTCCTCAGGGATACCCTGGCGCCCTCCCAGACCTGGAGAGTGGAATGTCCACAGGGACACCCTGGCGCATCTGAGGAGATCCCCACTTCTCCCCAAAACCCCAGCCCAACTCTACGAGAGTTGTTCCAATGACGGGGCCTGGGTTCCAGCCCCCCAGCCCTTGTCCCAAACACAAGTTCGGAACTTAGGGTAGACAGGGTAGTGGCCAGAAAAAGATCTCTTTTATAGTAGACACTGGAGCCACTTTCTCTCTCTTAACTTCCTACTCTGGCCCAACGCAAGACTCAGAACTCACAATCAAAGGGGTCTCTGCAGTTCCCCTAAGGCCAAAAATCAGTCCTCCATTACTCTGTCAATTTGGAAAAGCGACCCTTATACACTCATTCCTCATAATGCCTTAGTGCCCAATGGCACTCCTAGGGAGAGATTTGTTATCCAAATTGGGGGTCTTTATTACCATACCCCACCTCGATACAGTCTCTATATTCTGCATGCAGATGGCACCTAGACAGTCCCTGTCCCTCTCCCCTGACCTTCCCTTGGATCTACCCACCTTAGACCCCCAAGTCTCGGACACTGATCACTCATCCATAGCCAAACATCATCCCCCAGTCTACATTAAACTAAAAGATCCCTTGACTATAATCACCCAACAACAGTACTCTCTCACCCCGGAGGCCCACAAGGGACTTAAGTCTATCATAAACCGTCTTCTTCAAGCCTCTATCCTAATTCCTACCCATTAGGTACACAACACTCCTATTCTGGCAGTAAAGAAGGGACCAAACTCTTGGAGACTGGTCCAGGACCTGAGAAAAATCAATGAGGCTATTATGCCGACATTCCCAGTAGTCCCTAACCCTTATACCCTTCTCTCTACCATACCCCTGACTGCAACCCACGTCACAGTATAAGATCTCAAAGACGCTTTTTTCACCATCCCCATCCACCCCCTCTCCCAATCCCTTTTTGCCTTCACCTGGCAAGACCCTGAGACTCATGTGTCCCAACAGCTAACATGGACAGTTCTCTCCCAGGGGTTCAGAGACAGTCCGCACTTTTTTGGACAGGCTTTACAAAAGGACCTACAGACACTCGACCTAGCCCCGAGTCATCTCCTCCAATATATAGATGACCTCCTGCTTTGTAGCCCAACCCGAAAACTCTGTCTCCAACATACTGCCAAACTCCTTGGAGCCTTGGGATCCTGGGGTTATCCCAATCTAAGGCCCAAATAGTCCAGACAAAAGTCACCTGCTTGGGGCTTTCCATATCCCATCAACAAAGAACTATTCCCTCAGATAGAATTCAGGCCTTAATTAACTGTCCACTTCCAAAAACAAAAAGAGAACTCCTGTCTATCCTCGGCCTCCTAAATTTTTTCCGTATCTGGATCCCCAACTTCTCCCTCATTGCAAAGCCGCTCTATGAGGCAACTAAAGGATGTCTGGATGAGCCCCTCTTTAATCCTCCCTCGCTGGCCAATCCTCTTCGCCAGCTCACCCAGAGCCTCCTCCGAGTGCCAACTCTCCACCTGCCAGATCACACCAGACCATTCTTTCTCCTTGCACATTCCAACCAAGGACAGGCCCTGGGGCTTCCTTGTCAGCAGGCCAGAGACACCTGGGCTTCCATAGTCTATCTATCAAAACAGCTGGACATGGACAGGGGTGGCCTCCCTGCATACAGGCCATGGCTGCTATTGCAGCTCTCGTACCCGAAGCAAATAAACTCTCCAGACATGCCCCTTTAACAGTCTGTTCTCCACACACCTTCCGAGACTTGCTATCACATCGGGCTTTCCTCTCCCTTCCTCCTTCCAGGATACAGGTCCTACATGCCTTTCTTCTCGACCCTCAGCTCTCATTCTCCCCCTGCTCTCCCCTTAACCCCGCCAGCTTATTACCCGTGTCCTCTACAACAGACTACCTCTTACAAAGCTGCAGCCTAACAGTAGATCTTACCCAAAACCCCTTCCAACATCTAACAGATCAGCCCATCCTAGACCCAGACACCCCACACTAGTTCATTGAGGTAGCTCTCAAAAATCGCCACCCTTTGCAGCAGGATATGCCATCATCCAGGGACACCTTTGTCACAATCATGGAACCCGGACAATTGAAGCTTCACCGCTGCCACCTCACACCACCTTTCAACAGGCAGAACGGACAGCTCTCACCAGAGCTTTAACTCTAGCTAAAAATCTAAGGGTTAACATCCACACAGACTCCAGATATGCTTATAACATACTTCATTCAAACGTCCTAATATGGAGAGAAAGAGGTTTCCTAACCCAAAGGGCATCCCCCATTATTCATTCAGACCTGATCCACAAACTTCTAGAAGCAGCACTCTTACCAAACAAAGCCGCCGTCCTCCACTGTAGGGGACATCGAAAGGGAAATCTCATATCAGCCGACAACAATGCTGCAGACCGGAAGGCAAAGGAGATAGCCCTGTCCCATCCTTCCCTCCAGTCCCCTGTCATCCTATCTTTGACTCCACCCGACCCTCCCACCACCAGAGAAATCCTCTCTTAACTACACTCACTTTTTCATCCCTCATCCAAGACACTCCAACAGTTTCTCCGTAACCACTTCCCCATATCCAAGGCTGACCAACAATATTTAGATAACCTTACCCGCTCCTGTCAAACATGTCAACGTACTAACCCCAATTCCGACCTTAAGCCAACATCCTTTCCAACCCATCAAATGCAAGGCAGCCTCCCAGCACAGGATTGGCAGATAGACTTTACTCATATGCCCCGAGTCCGGAGAGTCAGATACCTTCTAGTCCTTGTGGACACCTTTTCAGGATGGGTAGAAGCATTTCCCACTACAAACAAGAGAGACCACACCGTGGCCCACATCCTCATCACAGAAATTATCCCCAGGTTTGGCCTGCCTGCATCCCTACAGTCTGATAATGGCCCGGAATTTACATCCAAGGTCACCCAACAACTTGTCCAATTCTTACAGATACCCTGGAAATTTCACATTCCATACCGTCCCCAGTCCTCAGGAAAGGTAGAAAGGATGAATAGAATAATCAAAGAAACCCTTACCAAACTAACCCTCGAGGTACATCTGGACTGGACTAAACTTTTGCCAGTTGTTCTCCTCAGAATACGGGCTTTGCCCAGAAAGCCCCTGGGGCTGAGCCCCTTTGAGGTGATGTATGGAAGGCCCACGCTCCCTCCTGGACCCCCCGCTGAACCTCCTCCCATACCAAGCTTCCTACACGCCCCTCTGCTGGTGGAACTCCGTGATGCCCTCTGGAAATACGTCAACCACAACTTGCCTGCCCCTGACCCCCAAGCCTCCCTGCCCCCTTTACAAATTGGGGACATGGTCTATCTGCCTGATAGTCCCCAGGGTGACCTAACCCCAAAGGGGCAGGGACCATTCAAAGTCACCCTCCTTACCCCAACTGCAGTTAAACTCGAGAAGGTCACTTCCCGGGTACACCTCTCTCACCTAAAACAGGTCACCTCCAATCCTGCACTGCCCTCCTTAAATGACACCTATCAGGTGTCCCTCACAGGACCCACCTCCTTAAAATTCACCCGGTGACAACCCCTGTCAACCACCGGAGGGGACACTGAATGACCTGGACTCTCTTCAACCTACAACTGTTCCTGACCCAACTACTACAAGACCTCTGGACCAGCACCGCAACAGGAACCTCCTTCAAAGACCTGACTACACTGGTGTCTCGACTGTGGCTCCAGAAACCTTCCACAACCTGACTCCAGACGAAATCAATTTCTTTACTCTCATTCTTTACATCATTCTACATCCTGATGAGCACTGTTCCTTCTCAGATTCAAACAACCACCAACTTGGGGCCTTCTGCCCCTCACCCTGACTGGCCTCTCCCTGTCTCTCTAACTATAACTGCACTCCTAATCTTAATCCTTGCTATAGGCCTAGTAACTGTCTCCCCTCAGGACTGGCCCCCTATCCTTCGTCTTTCCGTGGGTATCACCTACGTTGCTGGCTGTATTCTGCTCCTAGGGCGCTATTTCCTCTGCACTGCCTAACTAACAGCCCATGACTCCTCTGCTCCTTATCCTTGCTGCGCTCCCCAGCCTTCTGGCCACTCCCTGCCCCTGCTCAGACATTTATTCCTACGTACATTCCTCATGTTATAATATAGCTCCAAAACCATGCACCATGAACCTCGGGGGCGGGAAGTCCAAATCCCTACTCACTGTCAAAGTTCAAAAGAGAGGGAGTTTTGTGAGTATCTATCATAAGCCAAATGGAAGAAACATATGTTTCTATCCCATTACCCATTGGGGGTACTCAGAAGGGGGCAGGGTACCAGATCAAAATCGGGAAAAGAAACAAGAACAAGTCATAAAGAACATAATTTCCCGGTTACAGGTGACCCCTGAGCCTTATAAACGCCTAGACCTCCTTCCCAATTACGGCCTCTCCTGAAACCTCCCTCTGGCAACCAACACCTGACTCGCCTTCTCAACTCTTCCTTCCAATTCTTCCAGTACACACAGCACACATCCCAGTGTTGGATATGCATGTCACTGTCTCCCTCACCACACAGAGCAATTCCCTTACTCTCAACCTGGCTGTCACAGGGCAACTATACCTCCCCTTCCCAACAGAAAACTACACAACTCATTGGGCCAGTCTCTGACAATGTCCTACTCTCAGCCTCTTCAAACCTAACCTGTATTAACTACTCTAGTCCCAACTACACTGGTCTTACAAACTCTGCTCCCTCCTTCTGTTCCACTTGGGTTCTCTGGAACACCACAAATAATTGCACCAATCCGGGAATCTTCATTCTCTGTGGGACCTATGCATTTTCATGCCTCCCCTTAGAAACCCCTGGACCCTGCATCTTGGTCTTCCTGACCCCAGGCCTAACATTCCTCAAAGAAGAGATAGAACAAATAGTCTACCCCCAAGGGAAACTTTCCCACAGAAAAAGACAGGCTGTCATAGCCCCCCTGTGATTGGGACCAGCATAGCAGCAGCCCTAGGCACCGGGATTGGAGGCATCTCGACCTCTGCCCCTTTCTACTACAAGCTGTCCCAAGAACTTAATGAGGGCATGGAGCGGGTAGTGGAGTCCTTCGTTTCAATCCAAAGACAAATTGACTCATTAGCTTCTGTGGCCCTACAAAAGAGGCGAGCCCTGGACCTTCTCACCGCAGAAAAGGGAGGGACCTGCCTTTTCCTAGGAGAGGACGGCTGCTACGTTGTTAATGAGACGGGCATAGTCCAGGGCAGAGTCAAAGAACTTAGAGACAGAATGAACGTCGCAGAAATGAGTTACAAAACCTTTACCCTCCCCAAAACCTGTTCCAACAGATCCTCCCTTGGTTGCTCCCTTTCCTGGGACCATTGGTACTTATCATTCTATTCCTCTTATTTGGACCCTGTCTCTTCAATCTCTTGCAAAGGTTTCTCCAAGAACGGATTCGGGCCATCTCTTGAGATCAGGTCAAGACCATCCTTCTTCTTGAGAGCCTCACCTCAAGCTCAGAAAAAAGAGACCGTGAGCCCTAAGGTGATCCTCCATTCCAGACCCAAAACCGTCGCCCCTATCCAGCAGGAAGTAGCCAGAGAGATACGGCGCCCTTTTCCCCATTTTTTTATGATTTCAGGGTCTGGAATGAAGGAGTCTTTTGGGCCTAGAAAAGAGAACAACAGTCTCAAAGGCCCTTTGCCGAATCATCTAACTTCGGAGAAAACAAAGCATAACTTTAGTTCCACCCTGATGCTCCAGGCTGGTTGCATCTATCTGGGACTTATTACCCCCTGTCTGGAAACCTACCACCCCCTACACCCGCCCAGAAGACTTATCACCCCCTGCCCAACTACAGATGTCATCTCAACAAAAGAATACTGAAAATATCCCGCCTGATTGATGTTTCCCTTATCGCTTCCACAAACCTCCCTATAAGTATATAGCCTCCCTGATCCCTCTCGGCGCTCAGCCTGGTCGTTAGGCCAACTGTCGCCCCTCCTTGCCTAAATAAAGGTAACCTACTTCTGTTGAGATCGTCTTTCCTTTTCTGCCTCGACGGAACTGTACCTTACACAGGGAGGCCTGGCATGTTGCAGTTCATGGGGTCAAAAAGAGTCAGACAACTGAGCGACTGAACTGAACTGAGGAATTCATTCATCTTCTGTAAGTTGTCTTAGTTTTTTGGCATGAAGTTTTTCATCATTTTCCTTATAATTCTTTAAGTTTCTGCAGTTCTGATTTTGGCAATTTGTGCCTTTTATTTTCATGGTCAGTCCAGCTATATCTTCCTGGTGTATTAGCCTTCCTATCAATATCAAATGGTCCCTCTTTGTTCTAGTAATATTTTCTTTTTGCCTTAAAGGTAATATTGTCTGATAGTAGTTTAGCCTTTCCAGCTTTCTTATGGCTACTATTTCCATGGAGTCCAGTTTTTTTTATCTTCTATGTCTTTTAATCTAAGATGAATTTCTTGTAGGCAGAATATATTTGTCTCACTTATTTATTCATTTATTTTAAAGCATTTCTTTCTCTTTTCTTTTTTTTGACTGTGCCGCACAGCTTATTTCCCTGACCAGGGATTGAACCTGCACCTTTGGCAGTGAAAGCACTGAGTGCTAACCACTGGACTGCCAGTCTCAGTTTTTATTTTATTTTATTTTCCAGTCTCATTTTTTAAATCTAGTCTAGCAACCTCTATTTTGATTGGAGTGTTTTTTTTTTAATTTAATAATTTACATTAAATTATTCATATAGTTGGATTTACATCTGATGTTTTACTATTTTTTATTTATTTCATCTCATGCCTTTTATTTTTTGTCCCCATGCTATTTACTGAATGCTTTTTATTGTGTTAAATGTTTTTAGTCCATTCTTTTGATTATTCCATTGATTTTTAAAATATTTTTTGCGGGGAGTGGCCTGAACCAAAAGGCTGACTCTGGGAGCTGCCTTCATCCTCAAGGGTCTGTTCGCAGACATAGCTCTCTGTCCCGCCACCCCTCTCTGGAATTTATTATCTAAGTTAAATCTTAACAGAACATTAGCAAGCCTTGAATGCACACATGATGCAGATGGATAAGCCTTTCTCGACCACTCTTAAGATAAACGGGATGCCCTTCTTAACCCTTGATGTTATCAGAGAGTTCTGGTGATTGTTATCTCAAAGTGATGTATATGGAAAAATATTTTCTCTTCTTAAGATTCTCTTCTTGGTTTAGTATAAATGTAACCCTGAGAAATAAAGAATCATCGCTGACTGCAGCAATCCTCTCAACCCCATCTGTTCTGTGTCTTTATTTCTTAGCCTAAAGGAACGCGTCGTGTTGCTCGCTGAAATCTTCCGGCTGGCCCGGCAAGTGGCGCCCAACAGCGTGGGGCTCGACGAAAGTTCCTTGCAGCCGCTGCCCATTGAAACTATTAAGGTAAGTAAGAATGTATATACTTGTATATTGAGGGGCAGGAAGGAATATTGTCGAGAGTATAAACCATGGGACAAGATCATAGCCGTCAGTTGTTTGTGCATATGTTACAGATAATGTTGCAGGATCAGGGAATGCAGGTTACTAAAACGAAATTGCAGACTTTTCTTAGTTTTGTTGAGGAAGTATGTCCCTGGTTTCCGCAGGAAGGGACTATGAGTTTAGAGATATGGAAAAAGATAGGGAAACAGATTCAAACATATTATACTCTCCACGGACCTAATAAAGTTCCTGTGGAAACATTTTCATTATGGTCTTTAATAAGAGACTGTCTTGATTTTGAACATGAGGAAGGGAGTAAATTAAAACACATGCTCCCACCCGAAGAACGAATTTATGCTACTCCCAAAGTTTATGCTACTCCTGAAGGGAAAGGACCCACAACCTTTGAATTAGAATCTGCCAAACCTTTGAAGGAAAATGAGGGAACGTTGACTCCAAAGGATGAGGAAAGTTTGGAGAAACAGGCAGCTGCTTATCATAAGGAAGATCGTTGGGAATTACTTGTAACTGACGATTTGAATGTACAGGCAGCAGCTGCCCCACCGACAAAGGGTCTGGAGGCACTCATGCAGCAATTATTAATAACAATAAAGGAAGATATAAAAAGGGAAGGTAGGGATGAAGGCGTTGGTGCAATCCCTACTGCGCCTCCTGCCTATGCACCCTCAATTATTGCTGGATTAGATCCTCTGCCTATTTCCAAACCTGAAAATTCGTTGAATATAACTCGTGAATTACACAGTTTGTCCCCTTTGCAAAAGGCTATGCAACAGGCCCAAAGAGCTGGAGAAACTGTTCAGGGATTCTCCGCTGCTTTCCTGGTATTCGAGCATGAAAACCAACGGTATTATGAGGCCCTACCTTTCAAACAACCAAAGGAATTAAAAATTGCCTGTGCTCAATATGGACCTACGGCTCCTTTTACCCAGACCATGATAGAGAGTCTAGGAGGTCAAAATTTGCCGCCAAATGACTGGAAACAAATAGCGAGAGCTCGCTTAACAGGAGGGGACTATTTATTATGGAAATCAGAATTTACAGAACAATGTGGCCATATAGCTGAATTGAATCAACGGCAAGGGATTAATACTACATACGAGATGTTGATAGGGGAAGGAGCTTATCAGAATACAAATGCTCAATTAAGTTACCTGCCTGGGGCGTATGCTCAAATTTCTAATGCTGCTCGGCAGGCTTGGAAAAAGCTCCCTTGCTCTAGTAATAAGACTGAGGCTCTTGCAAAAATTCGTCAGGGGCCTGATGAACCATATCAAGATTTTGTGGCTCGTCTTCTTGACGCAGTAGGTAAGATTATAGCTGATGAGCAGGCTGGAATGGTGTTTACTAAACAGTTAGCTTATGAAAATGCAAATTCTGCCTGTCAGGCTGCGCTTAGACCGTACAGAAAAAAGGGGGTTCTATCAGATTACATTCGTATATGCGCTGATATTGGACCTTCCTATATGTAGGGTATTACCCTGGCTGCAGCTTTACAAGGTAAAAGCATAAAAGAAGTATTATATCAACAACAAATGAAAAATAAATGAGGATTACCTAGTAGGGGAAATGCTGGCTGTTTTGTTTGTGGCCAGCCCGGACATCGTGCTGCCTTTTGCCCCCAATGAGCCAATTCGGGGAATATTAAAACTCCTAATTTATGCCCTAGATGTAAAAAAGGAAGACACTGGGCAAAAGATTGTAAATCCAAAATTGATGTCCAGGGCAACCCACTTCCCTCACCGTCGGGAAACTGGGTGAGGGGCCAGCCCCTGGCCCCGAAACAATGTTATGGGGCAATGCAGGGAAATCAGATGGTAGAAGGCGAGTCACAGACTTGTTCAGAGCCACCTCAGGGAGCGCAGGCTTGGACCTCTGTTCCTCCTCCTACACAGTATTAACTCCCGAAATGGGAATGCAAGCTCTGCCCACTGGGATATATGGCCCTTTGCCTGATGGAACTGTGGGACTTTTGCTCGGACGTAGTAGCTCCACCATAAAAGGACTGCTCATGGCTCCTGGAGTAATTGATGCTGATTATACAGGAGAAATCAAAATTATGGCCCATTCCCCACAATGTATTACCACCATAGCTAGTGGGCAGCGTATAGCTCAATTGATATTGGTCCCTGCAGTGCAGACTGGGAAAGCATTGGCTTCCAGGAGAGGGGAAGGTGCCTTCGGATCCTCTGACGCCTACTGGGTCCAGGCAATAACTAATAATCGTCCTGAGTTAACGTTAAGAATAAATGGAAAGTTGTTTACAGGTATTTTGGACACAGGAGCTGATGTTTCTGTTATTGCCGAGAGACACTGGCCCCGAGAATGGCCTAAACAGATAGCTATATCAACATTGCAAGGAATTGGTCAAACTAGTAACCCTGAACAAAGTACAGAACTGTTACATTGGACTGACCATGAGGGTCACGAAGGGGACATTAGACCTTATGTCCTCCCAAACCTCCCTGTAAATTTGTGGGGACGAGATGTTATGACTCATATGGGAGTATACCTATACAGCCCCTGTGAACAGGTTAGCAATCAACTCTTGGATCAAGGGCTTCTTCCCAACTCGGGACTTGGAAGAAATAATCAGGGAACTGTTGCGCCTGTTCAGACAAAAAGGTTACCAAAAAGAAGTGGACTTGGGTATTTTTAGAAGGGACCTCTGATCCTCCTGTAATTCACGCAGATCCTATTACTTGGAAGTCTGAGGAGCCTGTGTGGGTTGATCAGTGGCCCCTTTCCAAAGAGAAAATTGATGCTGCCCAACGACTGGTGCAGGAACAGTTGGAATTGGGACATATTGAACAGTCTAATTCACCTTGGAATTCGCCCATTTTTGTTATTAAGAAAAAATCTGGGAAATGGAGGCTTTTGCAGGATCTGCGAAAGGTTAATGAAACTATGGAAGTCATGGGAACTTTACAACCAGGATTGCCTTCTCCCATGGCTATTCCTAGGAACGCCCACATAATAATCTTAGATTTAAAGGATTGCTTCTATACTATTCCCCTAGCACCTCAAGATTGCCCTCGATTTGCTTTTAGTGTTCCTTCTGTTAATTTTTCCCAACCAGTGCGTAGGTATCATTGGAAGGTTTTGCCACAGGGTATGGCTAATAGCCCGACCTTGTGCCAGAAATTTGTTGCAGCAGCGTTACAGGAAACTTGGGCGAAATACTCCGATGCTTATATTCTGCATTACATGGATGATATACTGCTAGCGCATATAGATAAAGAGTATTTGTTAGCAGCTTATGCCTTCATGGAACCTGCCTTAAAAGCAGTAGGGCTAATAATATCCAAAGAAAAGGTACAAACCTTTCCTCCTTATTCCTATCTTGGCTTTCGTTTAGAAAGGGAAACATTTGGAGTTCAGCCCATTGCTTTATGAAGGGATAATCTGAAAACACTTAATGATTTTCAAAAGTTGCTCGGGGACATTAATTGGATTAGACCCTATCTACATCTTGCTACATATGAATTAAAGCCTCTTTTTGATATCTTAAAGGGAGATAAGAATCCTACCTCCCCACGTAGCCTCACAGAAGCTGGAGAGCGAGCTCTTCAGAAAGTGGAAACTGCCTTATCACAGCAGCACTCCAGTTACTGTGACTATGAAAGGCCTTGGGGACTTTATATCCTTGCCTCAGAACATTCACCTACCGGTGTCCTGTTTCAAGATAACCCTCTAAGGTGGATCTACTTACCAGTTTCTCCCTTACGGGTGTTAAGTGCTTATCATATTCTTGTGGCCAAAGTAATAGCAAAAGGTAGACAGGAATCTGTGACCTATTTGGGAAGAGATCCCCACTTTATCTGTATTCTTTTTTCAACTGAACAGCAACTATGGCTCTCTCAATTTTCTGATGATTGGGCAATTGCGCTTGCACAGTATGCAGGAGAGATTAAACAACATTATCCTGCTAATAAATTGTTACAATTTGCACAGCTGCATCAGTTTATTTTTCCAAAAGTCGTGCAGCAATGCCCTTTGAAAAAGGGGACAACTGTCTTTACTGATGGATCTTCCAATGGCATAGCCAGTTTGGTAATCGAAAATGAATCTTATTATTGTCAAACCTCATATTCATCAGCTCAAGAAGTAGAGCTTTTTGCAGTACTCCAGGCTCTGCAACGTGTTCCTCAAAGTTTTAATTTATACTCTGACAGTCATTATGTTGTCAGAGCTCTCTCAGTCATTGAAACAGTACCCCTCATTGGAGCTGCAAAGGCCTCTATTCAAACCTTGTTTTTGAAAATTCAGAATCTCATTCGAGCCCGAACTCATCCTTGCTTTTTTGGGCACATACGTGCTCACACTGCCCTTCCTGGGCCCTTAGCGGCCGGGAATGCTCTGGCGGATGAAGCCACCCGTATGGTATGTTATTCTTCCTTAACCCCTATCTCTGCGGCACAGGCCTCTCATGCAATACACCATCAGAATAGCAATTCTTTACAATTTGGAATTTCTCGGGAAGCCGCTCGTCAAATTGTAAAAGCTTGTCCTACTTGTCCACAATTTTTTGTGCTCCCAACATATGGAGTCAGTCCTCGGGGTTTACTCCCCAATGATTTGTGGCAAATGGATGTTACACATATTTCTGATTTTGGAAAATTGAAATATGTGCATGTTACTATTGATACCTTCTCTGGTTTTATCATGGCCACACTTCAATCTGGAGAGGCTAGTAAACATTGTATTCAGCATTGCTTATGGAGTTTTTCTGCTATGGGTCTACCTAAATGTATCAAAACAGACAATGGCCCCGGATATACTGGTCGCAATTTTCAAGCTTTTTGTGCCCAATTACGAATTGTGTATAAGACTGGTATTCCCTATAATCCGCAAGGCCAAGGTATTGTCGAATGAGCACATCAAACCCTTCAGCACCAATTGAAAAAATTAAAAAGGGGGAGTTTGTATGCTATTACGCCTAACAATCCTCTTAGTCACACTTTGTTTGTTTTAAATTTTCTGAGCCTCGATAAAAATGGAAAATCAGCAGCTCAACGTTTTTGGCACTATGATAATAAAAAGGCTCGGCTATTGGTCAAGTGGAAAGACCCGCTGGAAGGCAGATGGCATGGGCCGGATCCAGTTCTAATATGGGGGAGAGGTCATGTTTGTGTTTTCCCACAGAATGCCGAAGCGCCGCGCTGGCTCCCGGAAAGGTTGGTACGCGCCGCGGAGGCGATCGCTGGTGGAACAAATGAGACGACTTACGATCCAGGAGACAGCCCCGCTACCAACAGCCCAGCAGATACAGGCGCTGTTACAAATGGCGTGTGAGAATTCTCCGAATCTTCCCACTGCTTCGCCTACTAATATATTGATTTCTCTATTACTTCTTTTAAACCAGATAAGTTCCATGAATGCTGATGTCGTCTGGGCATATGTTCCTGATCCCCCTCTTTTGCAGCCTGTTGGATGGGAAATGAATTTTGTTCCCGTGTATGTAAATGATACAGTCTTATTAGGAGGCTTCTCTGATAAGCACATCTCTCCTCAAAGTGCTAATATTTCTTATAGGGGATCCTCTTCACAATTACCAATGTGCTTTTTCCGACATCAAAAGGTTTCAGGATGTCTTACTGTTAGAGATGCAGGATACCTTGCTCATGAGGAGGACCATGGCCGTAGTTGGGTAGTGGATATTCCTAGCATTACGCAATCCACAGGATACGCACGACGAGTCAATGGAACTGGACCTAAGGACATTCCATTTTGTGGCCTGGGGGTAAAAGGACGATATATAGCTGTGCCATGGAAACTTTGTAGAGATGAGACTGCTACTGTATATTCTATTACTAATGACACACATTCCCTTTGGGATTGGTCGCCAGACTCCAACAGTAACCCCGGAAAGGAAGTCAGCAGACAATTTGCAGCCAGAATTTGGAATCTTGGCGGTACCATGGTGTATCAGACCGAGATATGGAAGCTGTTGGCCGCTTTCAGAACAGATGGGTTACGTTTGGAGACCGGAGGGAAGACCAAAGGAGCACGATCCTGGAGAGATCACTGGTGCAATGTGACTCAGAGATATCCTCGGGCCTGTGTACCCCATCCCTTTATGATCCTTGTTGGCTCTGTGACTCTTTCTAAAAATGGTAGCCTATATTATGTTCATTGTTTTAATTGTACCCTGACTAATTGTATAAGGGGTATGAAAAATAATTTTGGGGCTCTGATAGTCAAACAACCGCCCTTCGTCATGATGCCTGTGAACCTCACTGAACCTTGGTATGAGGAGGCAGGGCTTGAGCTGTGGAATAAGATGCGTACAGCCCTTGCTAGGCCACGAAGGGAGATAGGATTAATAGTTCTAGGAATAGCATCGCTTATAACTTTAATTGCTTCTGCTATTACTGCTTCTGTATCTTTAGCTCAATCTGTGCATGCTGCTAGCACTGTAGACAATTTAGCAAAAAATACTTCTAAAGCTTTAGAAATTCAAGAAGATATAGATATAAAGTTGGAGGATAGACTAAACGCGCTTTATGATGCAGTAAGATTTTTGGGGGAAGAGGTGCAAGGGTTAAAGCTAAGAAGCAAGATTAGATGTCATGCTAACTATCGTTGGATTTGTGTTACGCCAAAACTTTATAATGATACCGAGACCCCTTGGGATAAGATAAAATTACATTTAAATGGTGTTTGGCATAATGAAAACATTTCCTTGGATCTAATACACCTTCATCAGGAAATTCTTGATATAGAAAATGCTCCTCGGGCTAGTATGGATTTGGCAAAAAATGCTGAAGATTTTGTTAACAGTTTATTTTCAAATTTTCCCTCTGTAACTACAGTTTGGCACCTTTTTTCGGGGGTCGTGGCTGTGCTCCTAGTGTTTGCGCTTTTTGTGTTCATTGCTCCTTGTATCATAAAGAAATTTGTCAAAGAGCTGTGGGACATCAAGGCTGTCCTACACAGTAATTACTTACGCCAAAAGAATCAGGCGTGCCATTTTACTAAATAAAAAAGGGGGAGCTGCGGGGAGCGGCCTGAACCAAAAGGCTGACTCTGGGAGCTGCCTTCATCCTCAAGGGTCTGTTCGCAGACATAGCTCTCTGTCCCGCCACCCCTCTCTGGAATTTATTATCTAAGTTAAATCTTAACAGAACATTAGCAAGCCTTGAATGCACACATGATGCAGATGGATAAGCCTTTCTCGACCACCCTTAAGATAAACGGGATGCCCTTCTTAACCCTTGATGTTATCAGAGAGTTCTGGTGATTGTTATCTCAAAGTGATGTATATGGAAAAATATTTTCTCTTCTTAAGATTCTCTTCTTGGTTTAGTATAAATGTAACCCTGAGAAATAAAGAATCATCGCTGACTGCAGCAATCCTCTCGACCCCATCTGTTCTGTGTCTTTATTTCTTAGCCTAAAGGAACGCGTCGTGTTGCTCACTGAAATCTTCCGGCTGACCCGGCAATTTTTTGAGGTTTTTTTTTTAGTGGTTGATTTAGGGATTATAATGTACACCTTAATTTATCATAATTTATTCTGGGATACTAAATATTTTCTATTTGATGAGTCATTGTTATCTTGTCTTCTTTCAATTATTCAAACATGGTTTCCTTAGTTCTTTGATCGTATTTATAATAGGTTCTTTGAAGTCTCTGTCTGCTGAAACCAACATCTGGGGACACATAGAGACTGTGTCTGTTGACTGCTTTTTTCCCCTGAGTATGTTTACACACATCTCACAATTTTTATTGAACACTGGAAATCTTAGAGGGAAGATTTTTTTTTTTTTTGGTAGCAACACAGTATTTTTTTCTTCCTAATGATTGCTGTTTTTGTTTTGCTTGGACAGTTGGTAATTTACTTCCTGGACTAAATCTGTCAAGTCAGTCTCCTCCACGGTGTGCAGCTACTGATATCTCTGCTTAATTTTTTTTTTTAATATTTTTATTTTAAAACGTGGCTTCCTAGGGGTCACCTATGTATCCACATAGTTTAATATTCAGCCAAAAATCAGTCAAGGGTTGTGCTCAAACTTTGAACCAGTAAGACTCCTATTCTTGGATGGCAAGTACCGTATACACTCAGTACACCAGTCTACACAGTCTTCAACAGCCAAGGATGTCTAAGTCGCTGGGGCCCAAGCAGGTCTCTGCTGCACATGCGCATAACCTCTAGTCAGTCAAGGTAAGACACAGAGCTCGTCAGGTTCCGCATGGATGCCCCATTCCCTGTAACTCCGAGCTTTCAGTCCACTGTTGGCGCCGAATAGAACCACAACCTTGGACTGCTACACCCGCCGGGGTTCCCTGTTCTCATCCCACCAAGACTGCTACTTTAGCCAACAGTCCTCCAAATCAAGTGAGCCCCATCAGACAGCGACAGTGAAGCTCTTGGTTTTCAGGGGGCTACCCGCCCTGGTTGAACTATTAATCGAGATAGAACTGAGTATGGGGAAATCAGAGAAGTCTCAGGTAAGTACAGAACAAACCTGAAGTTCGGTGGTTTTATGAATAAAAGCTCTCAGTTTGTTTTATGCCTTTGGCTGATTTTCAGAGTGCTAATTTAGCAATAAATGGTTTTGGCTAGCTTTATAGTTGGTTTGAAAAATTATTATTGTGTTAAAATATACATAACCTCAGCGGTAAAGAATCCACCTTCAGTGCAGAAGACCAGGTTGGAATCCTGGGTTGGGAAGATCCCCTAGAGGAGGGAATGTCAATCCACTCAGGTATTCTTGCCTGGAAAATCTTATGGACAGAGGACCCTGGCGGGCTACCGTCCAAGGGTTTGCGGAGTCAAGACACAACTGGAGCGACTGAGTTGGATTGAAGCAACTGAGCGCGCATGCAGGCAACATAAAGTTTACCACTGGAACCATTTTAAATTCAGTGGCAGTAAATTGTTATATTCATATCTATATGCAGCCATCACCACCATCTGCCTTCCAGAACTTTTTCATCATCCCAAATTGAAACTCTGTACCTATTAAGTAATAACTCTCCTTTCCCACTACCCCAGCCCCTGGCGATCATTATTCTACTTTGTTTTAGTTAATCCTTGCAGCAAACCCTTCGTCTTGAGTATGTAAATGAAATTATATTTTTAAGAACAGGGATGGAAGTTAAGGTCTAAAGTTATTATAGCACAAAAAGCCAACATTAGTACAAAGGTACATAATTTAAAGCTTCACTTTCATTGCATGCTCACCTTGGGATGTATAAGCTGTTGATGGAATGGTAGGGGGCATATAAAACTACTCTCTCACCCCCGGCACCTATGTGTGACTTGAAAGTAGTTTAACTTTGGTGTGATTCCACTTGACTAGTATCATCCACGTTTTACGGATGAGGAGGTGGAACCATGAAGTGGACCAGAGGAGGGGCAGAGTAGAGGCAGAGACACCAAAGAGGATGCCCAGTCGTCTTTGCAGAAGGTCGAGAGGGAGGTCCAGACTGAGGCAGGGGCTGGAGATCAGGCTCCTGAGTTGGGGACTGGCTCGCGGTGGGGGCGGGAGGGCGCTGCTGATTCCTCAGAGAGTCAAAAGATACAGGACTAGACCCCATTCAACATCTCCCCATCATCTCCAGCCCTTCCTCACATGATCACTCACTTGCTCGGTGGTCTTTAGGTTTTTCTATCGTTGATTACCACAGCTGTACCTGCGTTGCTAGGTTACCCATCAATCTCAGAAGGCGGGACTCGGTGTCTGATTAACTTTCTTTTTCACCATTCGATTCCTTATTCCCCTCGGTTTGGTCCACCTCCTGAGAACTGACCAATCAGAAACACGATGTGTGTAACTCTCCACCAATTGGAAGAGCCGGGCCTCCCTCAGGGTTAAGCCGAACGAGTAAGGCGGGGAGAATGGGAAGGCAGGGCGGGCAGGGAGGCTTGTATTAACTGGGGAAGGACGTAAGAGCTGGCCAATCAGAGATCATCATGACGGCCGAGGTAGCCAATGGGGCGCGGCGAAGGGGGGAATGGGGCGGTGCCGGCCAGACGGAGGGGACAGTAGGCGGCGGATGGGAGAGCTGGCGCAGCTGCCGTGGTGGCAGCGGCTGAGGTGGCTGTTTCTGCGGCGGCTGCTGCAGCTGCAACAGCTCCAAGCTCGGGGCTTTGGCGGCTGCGCCGGCGGGCTGTGCTGGTTGTGCGGACCCCGGCGGTCGGTCCGGGTTGCTGCGGCGGCGCGTGTAAGAATTCGAGGCGTGTGAGGGATGGCCAGCGGAGAGGGCAGGGGTCAAGGGGCAGGGGGCTCGGAGTGAAAGGTTGCGATTGGGCGTTTGGGTGTGGGAGGCGGGCAGGTCGGGCCAAGAGGGGCTGCGGGGTTCATTGCTGCGCGTCTCTCCCTCCAGTTCTGGTCGGCGCGGGGGCTGGGGGCGGGCGGGCAGCGTGGAGACCGCCCGAGGAAGCCCGGGGCGGGGAGAGGGGGCTCAAAGTCGAACACGTGGAGTAGATCCCGCACGCCTCTTCGCCCCTCCTTTTCTCTCAAATGCTCATCTCCCTGGCGCCCTCAGGCCACTCACCCTGCAAGAGACTCTTGCCTGATCAGTCTGCCCGAGTGGACAGCGGGACGGCCTGCCGGCTTTCCCTGGGACCTTTCCCTAGGGGTGACCCTTCCATTCTGGATCCTCTCTAGAGGGAGAAGCACTGTGACCTTAAGTAAGTCCCTTCTCTTCTCTGAGCCTCAGTTTTCCCTCTCTAAAATTATGGATTTGAATTCAGATGAGGAGACTGGTCTGGGAAGGGAGGAAGGGTAATGGTTATCAGGGAGGGTCAGACTGCCTGGGTTGAAATCTGGGCTCTATTACTTCCCCGCGGTCTACTTACCAGAGGTAGGTTAATTTAACCCCTCTAAACCTCACTTTCCTCATCTGTGAAGTGGGGACATCAGCTAAGTAAATTTTCCTAACAGCAACACTATTTACATTTTGAGCCACATATATCTCTGTTGTGATCACCCCCGCTGAGAGCCACAAAACTAAGGCATGCATTACAAGCAAACAGTCATATATTATACAGCTAAAATAAAAGCCAGTAGCTACTATAATAGCAATGATACAATTAAAAAAGCTCTTCTTGATGAGTTGAAAAAGTTAATAGTCTCTCCAGCCTACAAAATAAATACTGGCTGGGACAAGATGTTAATAATTGTCAGGGCTGAGTGATCAATACAAGGAAGTTCATTTACATATTCTCTCTACATTTGAGTATATTTGAAAGTATCTGTGATGAAAAGTTAAGCCAGAAAGAAAAAAAAAAGACATAAAATGCTTTAAGACAGCCAAATGGTAGCATCTCATTTGGAATTTCCTTTTCTGTTTTCCCACTACTGAGATTTAAAAGTAAAATGAATCCCCAGATCTGGAGGAAACTTAAAAAAAAATCTCACAGGAAGTTTGCTGAGCAGAGCGCTACAGGCTTAGCAGCAAAGAATAGTGCTCACTTTAAACTGCCTACTTTTTAAGAAGCTATTGATGCACAGGGCCCTGCCTTGAATGGTCGTGGAGGTTTCTGAAGGAGGTAAATTGCTGGGTTGCCTTTCAGTGGGTTGGTTTGGAGGAAAACTTGATTGAGACCAGAAAACTGCAGTTTGAGGAAGGAACCTGCTGCTGTTTTCAAGTTCAAAGGTCTGCTGTGAGATCTGCTGAGTGCTTGCATTTCTTTTGGTCCTCCTCAGCGGAAACGGGAATGTGTATAAATAGGAACTGTAAAAGGCTAGTTCTGACGGTTTTGAATTGGAAGTTCCAAATAAGCATTTCACTTAAAAAAATATTCTAGTCTCTTCCCTTTCCTCCCCAAATACCTAAATCTAGGAGAATAGTGCCTCTGTAAGAATGACATGGGTACGTTTAGATGACCTGGCACACTATTTATAGGTTATTGGAGCTAAGTGCTGCCTAAATACCAGGGCTGGACTTGGAAGAATTGTAGCATGGTGGCTGGGAGCACAGGTCTGGAGTCAGATTATGTAGTTCAAAGCTTGACTTTCCTGCTGTGGGATCTTGGACAAGTTACTTAACCTCTCTGAGCCTTAAGTCCCCCCTTCTGTAAAGCGGGACAATAATCCTACTTACTATTATTGAGTTTCAATCAACTTTACGTAAAAATTGCTAGAAGAGCCCCAGTATATAGTAAACCCTCACTGAGTACTAATTACTATTATATGAACGGTCATATATGTAACATACAGTTCCAGCAAGACAGAAAAGGAAAGACGACCTCAACAGAAGTAGGTTACCTTTATTTAGGCAAGGAGGGGCAACAGTTGGCCTAACGACCAGGCTGAGCGCCGAGAGGGATCAGGGAGGCTTCATATTTATAGGGAGGTTTGTGGAACTGATAAGGGAAACGTCAATCAGGCGGGATATTTTGAGTATTCTTTTGTTGAGATGAATTTGTAGTTGGGCAGGGGGTGATAAATCCTTCTGGGGGTGTGTAGGGGGTGGTAGGTTTCCAGACAGGGGGTGATAAATCCCAGATAGATGCAACCAGCCTGGAGCGTCAGGGTGGAACTAAAGTTATGCTTTGTTTTCTCCGAAGTTAGATGATTCGGCAAAGGGCCTTTGAGACTGTTGTTCTCTTTTCTAGGCCCAAAAGACTCCTTCATTCCAGACCCTGAAATCATAAAAAAATGGGGAAAAGGGCGCCGTATCTCTCTGGCTACTTCCTGCTGGATAGGGGTGACGGTTTTGGGTCTGGAATGGAGGATCGCCTTAGGGCTCACGGTCTCTTTTTTCTGAGCTTGAGGTGAGGCTCTCAAGAAGAAGGATGGTCTTGACCTGATCTCGAGAGATGGCCCGAATCCGTTCTTGGAGAAACCTTTGCAAGAGATTGAAGAGACAGGGTCCAAATAAGAGGAATAGAATGATAAGTACCAATGGTCCCAGGAAAGGGAGCAACCAAGGGAGGATCTGTTGGAACAGGTTTTGGGGAGGGTAAAGGTTTTGTAACTCATTTCTGCGACGTTCATTCTGTCTCTAAGTTCTTTGACTCTGCCCTGGACTATGCCCGTCTCATTAACAAAGTAGCAGCCGTCCTCTCCTAGGAAAAGGCAGGTCCCTCCCTTTTCTGCGGTGAGAAGGTCCAGGGCTCGCCTCTTTTGTAGGGCCACAGAAGCTAATGAGTCAATTTGTCTTTGGATTGAAACGAAGGACTCCACTACCCGCTCCATGCCCTCATTAAGTTCTTGGGACAGCTTGTAGTAGAAAGGGGCAGAGGTCGAGATGCCTCCAATCCCGGTGCCTAGGGCTGCTGCTATGCTGGTCCCAATCACAGGGGGGCTATGACAGCCTGTCTTTTTCTATGGGAAAGTTTCCCTTGGGGGTAGACTATTTGTTCTATCTCTTCTTTGAGGAATGTTAGGCCCGGGGTCAGGAAGACCAAGATGCAGGGTCCAGGGGTTTCTAAGGGGAGGCATGAAAATGCATAGGTCCCACAGAGAATGAAGATTCCCGGATTGGTGCAATTATTTGTGGTGTTCCAGAGAACCCAAGTGGAACAGAAGGAGGGAGCAGAGTTTGTAAGACCAGTGTAGTTGGGACTAGAGTAGTTAATACAGGTTAGGTTTGAAGAGGCTGAGAGTAGGACATTGTCAGAGACTGGCCCAATGAGTTGTGTAGTTTTCTGTTGGGAAGGGGAGGTATAGTTGCCCTGTGACAGCCAGGTTGAGGGTAAGGGAATTGCTCTGTGTGGTGAGGGAGACAGTGACATGCATATCCAACACTGGGATGTGTGCTGTGTGTACTGGAAGAATTGGAAGGAAAGGTTGAGAAGGCGGGTAAGGTGTTGGTTGCCAGAGGGGGGTTTCAGGAGAGGCCATAATTGGGAAGGAGGTCTAGGCGTTTATAAGGCTCAGGGGTCACCTGTAACCGGGAAATTATGTTCTTTATGACTTGTTCTTGTTTCTTTTCCCGATTTTGATCTGGTACCCTGCCCCCTTCTGAGTACCCCCAATGGGTAATGGGATAGAAACATATGTTTCTTCCATTTGGCTTATGATAGATACTCACAAAACTCCCTCTCTTTTGAACTTTGACAGTGAGTAGGGATTTGGACTTCCCGCCCCCGAGGTTCATGGTGCATGGTTTTGGAGCTGTGTTATAACATGAGGAATGTATGTAGGAATAAATGTCTGAGCAGGGGCAGGGAGTGGCCAGAAGGCTGGGGAGCGCAGCAAGGATAAGGAGCAGAGGAGTCATGGGCTGTTAGTTAGGCAGTACAGAGGAAATAGCGCCCTAGGAGCAGAACACAGCCAGCAACGTAGGCGATACCCACGGAAAGACGAAGGATAGGGGGCCAGTCCTGAGGGGAGACAGTTACTAGGCCTATAGCAAGGATTAAGATTAGGAGTGCAGTTATAGTTAGAGAGACAGGGAGAGGCCAGTCAGGGCGAGGGGCAGAAAGCCCAAAGTTGTTTGAATCTGAGAAGGAACAGTGCTCATTAGGATGTAGAATGATGTAAAGAATGAGAGTAAAGAAATCGATTTCGTCTGGAGTCAGGTTGTAGAAGGTTCTTGGAGCCACAGTCGAGACACCAGTGTAGTCAGGTCTTTGAAGGAGGTTCCTGTTGCGGTGCTGGTCCAGAGGTCTTGTAGTAGTTGGGTCAGGAACAGTTGTAGGTTGAAGAGAGTCCAGGTCATTCAGTGTCCCCTCCGATGGTTGACAGGGGTTGTCGCCGGGTGAATTTTAAGGAGGTGGGTCCTGTGAGGGACACCTGATAGGTGTCATTTAAGGAGGGCAGTGCAGGATTGGAGGTGACCTGTTTTAGGTGAGAGAGGTGTACCCGGGAAGTGACCTTCTCGAGTTTAACTGCAGTTGGGGTAAGGAGGGTGACTTTGAATGGTCCCTGCCTCTTTGGGGTTAGGTCACCCTGGGGACTATCAGGCAGATAGACCATGTCCCCAATTTGTAAAGGGGGCAGGGAGGCTTGGGGGTCAGGGGCAGGCAAGTTGTGGTTGACGTATTTCCAGAGGGCATCACGGAGTTGCGCCAGCAGAGGGGCGTGTAGGAAGCTTGGTATGGGAGGAGGTTCAGCGGGGGGTCCAGGAGGGAGCATGGGCCTTCCATACATCACCTCAAAGGGGCTCAGCCCCAGGGGCTTTCTGGGCAAAGCCCGTATTCTGAGGAGAACAACTGGCAAAAGTTTAGTCCAGTCCAGATGTACCTCGAGGGTTAGTTTGGTAAGGGTTTCTTTGATTATTCTATTCATCCTTTCTACCTTTCCTGAGGACTGGGGACGGTATGGAATGTGAAATTTCCAGGGTATCTGTAAGAATTGGACAAGTTGTTGGGTGACCTTGGATGTAAATTCCGGGCCATTATCAGACTGTAGGGATATAACAGGCAGGCCAAACCTGGGGATAATTTCTGTGATGAGGATGTGGGCCATGGTGTGGTCTCTCTTGTTTGTAGTGGGAAATGCTTCTACCCATCCCGAAAAGGTGACCACAAGGACTAGAAGGTATCTGACTCTCCGGACTCGGGGCATATGAGTAAAGTCTATCTGCCAATCCTGTGCTGGGAGGCTGCCTTGCATTTGATGGGTTGGAAAGGATGTTGGTTTAAGGTCGGAATTGGGGTTAGTACGTTGACATGTTTGACAGGAGCGGGTAAGGTTATCTAAATATTGTTGGTCAGCCCTGGATATGGGGAAGTGGTTACGGAGGAACTGTTGGAGTGTCTTGGATGAGGGATGAAAAAGTGAGTGTAGATAAGAGAGGATTTCTCTGGTGGTGGGAGGGTCGGGTGGAGTCAAAGATAGGATGACAGGGGACTGGAGGGAAGGATGGGACAGGGCTATCTCCTTTGCCTTCCGGTCTGCAGCATTGTTGTCGGCTGATATGAGACTTCCCTTTCGATGTCCCCTACAGTGGAGGACGGCGGCTTTGTTTGGTAAGAGTGCTGCCTCTAGAAGTTTGTGGATCAGGTCTGAATGAATAATGGGGGATGCCCTTT